>NC_134857.1:75183329-75485517 GCF_049852395.1 Peromyscus maniculatus bairdii
GGCAGTTAAAGGAGCCACAAATTAAATAAATGTAAAGCATAATAATTTTAAGTCAAGTAGATTTACTGGGTAAGACTCACAAAGGATGGGATTTTAAGCATGACTTACAAGATAGGTTTTTTTTGTTTGGGTTTTTTTTGGTATCAAAAAGAGTATTCTAAACTGGGCGGTGGTTGGGTATGCCTTTAGTCCCAGGGCTTGCGAGGCAGAGGCAGGTGGATCTCTGTGATTTCAAGTCCAGCCTGGTCTACAAAGTGAGTTCCAGGACAGCTAGAGCTAAACAGAGAAATCTTGTCTTGAAAAAACAAACAAACAAACAAAGAGTATTCTGAGCTGGATATGGTAGCATGTGCCTTTAGTCTCAGCACCTGGAAGGCAGAGGTAGGCAGATCTCTATGAGATGGAAGCCCAGGACAGCCAGGGCTTCATTGAGAGACCCTGTCTTAAAACAAACAAACAAATAAAAAGAGAACCAGTTGGACCCTGAAGTTATGAATTAATCATACTACAATAATCATCACTCCATCATAAAAATTGTTAACATCAGCCAATGTGTAGAAAATCTGTGAACACGGGCTGGAGAGATGTCTCAGAGGTTAAGAATACTGGCTGCTCTTCCACAGGTCCTGAGTTCAATTCCCAGCAATCACATGGTGGCTCACAACTATTTCTAATGAGATCTGGTGCCCTCTTCTGGTGGGCAGGCAGAACAGGGTTTCTCTGTGTAGCTTTGGAGCCTGTCTCGGAAATCGCCCTGTAGACCAGGCTGGCCTCAAAAACACAGAGATCCACCTGCCTCTGCCTCCCGAGTGCTGGGATTAAAGGTGTGCGCCACCACCACTACCACCTGCCCCCCTGCACCTTTTTTCCCCTGTGACAGAGTCTTCAAGCCATGGTTAATTCTCCTGTTTCTACCTCCCAAGTGCTGGGATTAAAGATGTATCTAACTATCTGGCAGTGGTGCTGCCACGCCTTTAATCCCAGCACTCAGGATTTCTGTGAGTTCGAGGCCAGCCTGGTCTAGTATGAAGCAAGTTTCAGGACAGCCAGAGCTGTTACAAAAACAAACAAACAGAAAGATGTATACAACTATGCCTGGCATTTGTAAGATTTATTTGTGTGTACAGGTGTGTATGTGTGAAGGTCAGTGGACAACTTTGGGGAGTTTTTTAGTTTGTTTTTGAGATAGGATCTCATGTAGCTTTGGCTGTCTTGGAACTTGCTATGTACACCAGGATGGCCTCAAACTCAGAGGTCTTCCTGCCTCTGCCTCCCAAGTTCTAGGACACCATCACAACTGCACATAAAACTATAGAAAATAAAAGGGAACAATTCCCACCGTTTACAGCTTACAATCACCACTATACACTGACAGGCAGCTTGCACACTGGAAAGCTAAGAAGGGGATGCAGTCAACAGGCGGCACAAATCAAGTTCTTGTAGGGAGTGACCCGGGAGAGGGACCGCCGCCAACTGCTCAGCCTTAGGGCAGGTTAAGGCGCAACTGAAGACAACTGGGCCTTCTACTAAACATACCCAGTCGGTGGTGAACGGGGCCCCGTTCGCCATCAGCGTCCTCACTTCATCATCCTGGCCTTTCCTTGCAGCTTCTAGCAGCCTCTTCCCCAGATCCACCAGAGACATCTTTATGCATAGGAACCACGGTATCCAGGTAGCTGCAATGTGAACACAAGGAAAGCAGTTGTCTGTGAGAGGTCTTCTTGCTTTTTGTTTGTTTTCTCTAAGACATGGTTTTGTCATGCAGTCCAGGCTGGCCTGTAACTCACTATGTAGCCCATGAAAGCATGGAACTCCAAATCTTCCTTCCTCCACACCCTAAATGCTTTGCTATGGACACACACCACCATAACCACAGTGAAATGTGTTCACAAGATGTCCTTGTCTGGGGGACAGGTGCTCACGTAGCCTACACTGACTTCAAATTTGCTATGTAGCTAAGGACAGTCTCGGAACTTTTGATCTTTCTGACTGCACTCCCACGTGCTAGGGTTACAGGCTAGTGTCACCACACCTGCCCTTTTTCATTCGGAGAGGGACCTAGCTAAATTGCTCAGGCTGGTGTGAAACTCACACCACAGCTCAGGTAGGCCTTGAATCTGTGATCTTCCTGCCTCAACTTCCCAAGTAGCCGGACTACAGGTTTTCATCACCAGACTCAGCAGTGGAATAGAATTTTAAAGAACACAGTTCAAAATCTGCACCCTGATTTCTAGGCAAGGCACAAGGGTACTTCTCTGTGAAACTGCTGCTTGACATAAAGTTTGAGTTAATTCCCCTTAACACAGGGCCTGTAGGGGTTGTGGATTTAGCTCAGTGGTAGAGCGCTTGCAAAGGCCCTGGGTTCGGTCCTCAGCTCTGAAAACAACAACAACAACAACAAAAAACCATAGGGCCTGTAGCACACAACTCGATTGGATGACTAAGGCATAATCGTTTCAGTACAGGGTGTGTAGACTCCTCATTGACTCAGCCTTTGATGAGCTCAAAAATGACCAATTTCAGTAAGGTCTGCCTCGGTCTCAAGCCAATCCCTCTGGAAGACATAAAAGGCACCAGGCAGGGCTTGTGAGATGGCTCAGCAGGCCAAAGTGCTTTCCATAAACGCCAGATGACCTGAGTCCTATCCTCCAGAATCCTTGGTGGAAGGAGAGAACTGATTCTGACTCTAAGTTGTCCTCTGTACACATGCAGTCCTCTGTACACATGTTACACAAGTAACAATAGTAAATAAGATATTTTAAACAGAACACTGGGCAGGGCACATGGAAGTAGTCCTCTCTTTGAACCCCTCCCACTCTAGGGAGTGTTCAGTTTCCCTACTAAGAAGCATCTTTTAAAAAATGAATTGCAGCTGTTAATCTTTTTGTTTTCTAGCTATGGCAAAATGACATAATGCCAATCAACGTTTACAGAGAGCAAACTTTTTTTTTTTTTTGAGACAGAAACTCTGGTAGCCCAAGCTGACCTTTAATTCATCATGTAGCTGAAGATGACCTTCCGGTCTTCACTTCCCAGGAACTGAGATTATGTGCGAGCAATACCACAGGCAGCATGCAAGAATAAACTCCCACTAGCCAGCGATTTGCTAAGGACAGCAGTTCAAAAATGTGGTTTATGGCTCCTGAGCCATACTAAATAACCTTACAGGAATCCATGTGGTCCAAACTATTTTTGCTATAATACTAAGGCATCATTTGACTTTTTTTTCAAGCATCTTAGCATTTGCAATGATAGTGAAAATATCACGGAGGGTGTAATTGCTGTTGCCTTTGCCCAAAACAAATTGTGAAATAAACTTATTGTATTCATTGCCATGTGTTTTGGTGGGGAAGGTGGGTGCTATTTAAGACAGTCCTTGCCCTGAAAGCAGTACACACTGTAACATTAGGACCAAGGAGTGAGGCGGATGAGAATGAGAAGCAGTCAGCTTCAGCTCCACAGTGAGTTCTAGGCAGGCCTGGAGAGAGAGAAAGAGAGAGAGAGAGAGAGAAAACAGCTTGCAGGAGTTGGTCCTCTCTGTCCACCCAGGTCATCAGGCTTGGCAGAAGTCACCTATGAGCCACCTCTGAAGTCTGACCACCTGAGTTTGACCCCAGGATCCACAAGGTAAAAGGAGAGAGGTATCTCCAGAAAGCGTCCTCTGACCTCCACACATGCACCAGGCAAAGGCCTGTAATTGCAGTAATTCCGTTTCTTGGAGGCTGAAACAGGAAGATTCCAAGTTTGAGACCAACCTAGACTATATCATGAGACTCCTATTTCAAAAACAAAGGCTAGGAGAGAGCTCATTTCAAAGAGGGTTGCTTAGCAACCAAAGCCCGGGCTTAACCTGAGCACAGTGATGCCAAAGTTCAAGGCCTATCTGGACTATAATATGAATTCAAGCATAGTTTGGGTAATTTAGTGAGACTTGCCACAAATTAAATAGTAAAAAACAGCTCAGAAGTAGAACACTTCTTTACTATGTGCAAGGTTCTAGGTTCAAGTCCCAGTACAGCCAAAAATAAAAGTATAAGGCAGACAATTGTTTTTAAGGTACACAGCACAAAAATTCCTTTGGTATGATTTCAGATTTCTTGTATTATTTTAAAAATAATTTGTGTATGACTATTTTTGCCTACATATATGTCTGTGCACCACCTGCATGCAATGATCTCTGGAGGTCAGAAAAGTGCACCAGACCACCTGGAACTGAAGTGACAGGTGGTTGTGAGCTGCCATGTGGGTGCTGGGAATTGAACCTATGTTCACAGGAAGAGCACCCAATACTTTAAACTGCTGAGCCATCTCTTCAGCCCTTGCAACTATTTTTTCCCCCTGGTGCAGAGGACAAAACCCCAGGTATTACCGAGCTAAATTATCAATCTTGCAACTAACTTTTAAGAAATTACCACGTCTTGTGAGCAATGTAACACATGACAGAGTGCTTGTCTAGCATGCATGAGGCTGTATGGACCACAAAAAAAATTACTACTTGCCAAGCTTAGGTGCAGCATCAAAGAATACCTACCATCAGCTGGAGAAGCCATTAAACAGCTAGGTGTGGCCAGACCTGCTGGCTCACGCCTCAGCTCCTGTGCAGCCATCCTCACAGGAATAGAGAGTCTAAAGACCAGTGCCCCTCTCCTTTGCTACCAGACTATGGAGACAATGGACTGCACGGGAACTTTCCCCGGAATCTCACTTCGGGAGAAGGAAGAGGCTGAGCCCAGGAGCCAGGCAGAGAAAGTTGTCACCTCAGAAAGACCTCATAGTCCTGACAACTTGTCAGACCACCTTGCCGGAGCCAGGAGCCAAGGACAGTAGTTGAGGCCACACCTTGACCAGGAGTGCTTAGTTATGCATACACACCTTCTCTCAGTCTAAAATTCATGTACGTCAGAACCCCAAACAGAGGGTGTCACTGGATCTCTTTCCAGTGTGGCCACACTGAATAAATACTTTTCTGCTTTTCATTAGTAATGGTGAATTTAATTGACATATTTGAAGATGGGTGGCCAAGCCTAGCCTGTTAGGGATGCTCGGGCCCAAGCTCTGACCCTAACACGTATGGTAACAATTTTGGCAAGCCATGGACAGGAGAAAACTGTAGCTAGAGTTTTCCTGCCTTGTCCACAGTCATCCACTCACTGCCAATGGAGAGGAAAGGCTGAATGGTACCAGCAGCTACTAGGGTCACTTTATTCCATAGGCTTCTTTCTTTCAAGACAGGATCTCTCTACAAAACCCTGTGAAAGGTAAACTAAAATACAAGACTTGGTAGCTAAGTATATACATTGGGACTCCCCTCCCTCTCCCCAAGGTCTCTCACCGTGTAGCCCTGGCTAGCCTGGAACTCACTATGGACCAGGCTGACCTTAAAATCACAGAAATTCATCTGCCTCTGCCTCTCCTCCTAAGTGGGCACTAGATGTTAAAAATCAAGTTTATATAGGACTCCACTTCTCTTAGACCTAACTAAGTGTTAACTAATTGAAATATTACTTCCAGTGTCCTCTCTACTGGAATGTAAATCGGATGTTTTCCAATGTTAATTCTGGAAACAGCCTAAGAAAAAAATATTGCTACATGATTTACAAGAAATGGCTGATCTTCTAAAAGAAATGCTTTAGAGAGATATCTGAAATACAGGAAGTAGAAATTATGATAACATTCACTGGAGACATAAAAGTTTAAAATGACAAAATGTCTATCAGATAAACAGATTTTCATCAAGATTTCCTTTTAAAACAAATTTGAGAAGAAATTGTTTCACACTTTGATGTTAAGAGTACCTGAAAGGTACTCAAAAGGACACCAAAAAAGCTACTCCTGCATTTGACAAGGGTTTCACAGAGCCCACCCTAGTCCCCCAACTTGTCCAAAGAGGGCGGGCCCTGAGCTCCTGCCCACAGGCCTCTACCTCCCAACAGCTGGGGTACAGCTATGTGTCTCCACACTGAGTTCTGCAGTACTGAGGACTGAACCCACGGCTTTGTTCATGCTAGGCAAGCACTCTACCTATCCAGCCATATTCTAAGCCCCATAAAAATCTTTTATGTTGATGAAATACCTCTAAATAATGCACATAAAAATCCTTTTGTGGAGTTATTGTTATGATTTCCTTTTTCAGGACTAATTCATCTTTTTACATTTACTAATTCTGTGTGTGTGTGTGTGTGTGTGTGTGTGTACACACGTGGAGGTCAGAGAACAACTTGCTAAAGTCAATTCTCTCCTTCCACCATATGGAACCCAGAAATTGAACTCTGGGTCCTCAGATTTAGTTTCAAACAATTTATCTGCATTGTTTTCTCAGCTCATAAACTTCCCTTTCATGAGGGGAATTACAGGAGCTGCAATCCCTACGTCAGTACCACTGAGCATTTGAACATCTGCATAAGCTTACTCTACATGTAACAAAAAAGGTTTATATCATTCTATCTGAGGGAGGCTCTGATGCTTTCCTTGTGTTTGAAGGATGGTTACATTTAAAAATATGTTGTTGGCCAGGCGGTGGTGGCACATGCTTTTAATCCCAGCACTCAGGAGGCAGAGCCAGGCATATCTCTGCGAATTCGAGACCAGCCTGGTCTACAGAGTGAGATCCAGGATAGGCACCAAAACTACACAGAGAAATACTGTCTGGAAAAAAAAAAGTTAATTGCTCAGAAAAAAAGTTTTTTTGTTTTTGTTGTTATTGCTGTTTAGAGACAGGGTTTCTTTATTATCTAACTCTGGCTGTCCTAGAACTTGCTCTGTAGACCAGGCTGGCCTTGAACTCACAGAAATCCACCTGCCTCTGCCTCCCGAGTGCTGAGATTAAAAGTGTGAGCCACTACATCTGGCTCTCAGAAAATTTCTAAACTGCTTTTTGCTTGCAACTTTAAAATGTAAATATAAAACATACATTTTAGGACTGGTTTATATAGAGAGTTATTTTTGCACGATTTCTGGGCTTTGATCCATATGGATTATACATATATTTTCTGAATGTCAAAGTGGACTAATTTTGCTATCAGCGTAATTGCTAATTAAAAAAATACATTTTGTTGTAATGTTATGAATGTGGCTATTTTATTTTTATCTTTTTAATATTTACTTTTCAAGTTGTATGTGTGTGTTCCTGGTATCTGTGGGGATGTGCTCTTGGAGGCCAGAAGAGGGAGGCAGTCCCTCAGAACTGTAGCTATAGGTGGATGGGGCCACCTTATTTGGTTGCTAGGAACCAAAATCAGGAAAAACAGTACAAACTCATAACCACTGAGCCAACTCTTCTGTCCAGAGATTCTATATTTTACTGAGCTAACTGCTTGGGGACCAGCAAGATGGCTTAGCACACAAGGAACTTGCCACCAAGCCTGACAGCTAAAGCTCCATCCGTCCCCAGGACTCACATGGTGGCCGGAGAGGGCAGGCTCCTGAAAGTTGTCCTCTGACCTCCACGTGAGTACTGCAGGCATGTGCACTCCCCCCCTAAAATCAACCTATCAGTTACGTCATCTTTTCAAGGCGATGAAGAGCTGGCTCAGCAGTTGAGGGACCACTGCTCTTTCAGGGGCTCCAGTCTGGAGCCTGTAATTCTCTCCATGGGACCAGCCACCCTCTTAACTCCACTCACACACGCACACGCACACACTCACACACAGACGCGTACGTAATTAAAAGTCAAGTAAATATTGGGGCTGGAGAGATGGCGGGGGGGTGGGGGTAAGAACACTTGCTGCTCTTGAAAAGGACCCGGGTTCAGTGCCCAGCACCCACATTAGGCCTCTTACAAGCTCTTGGAACCGGAGTTCCAGGATATCTGACTCACTCTCTGCAGTCCCCATGAGCTCTGCATGCACATGGTGCATGTACAGACAAGCAGACACACGTACATAGGTACAGGCAGAGGCAGATGGAGCTCAGTGTCCAGGCCAACCAAGAGCTACAGAGTAAAACCCTGTCTCAAATTTTTATTTTTCTGAGACAGGGTTTCTATGTGTCAAAGAATTTCATTGGCTATCTTTTTTTTTTTTTTTTTTTTGGTTTTTCGAGACAGGGTTTCTCTGTGTAGCTTTGCGCCTTTCCTGGAACTCACTTGGTAGCCCAGGCTGGCCTCGAACTCACAAAGATCCGCCTGCCTCTGCCTCCCGAGTGTTGGGATTAAAGGCGTGCGCCACCACCGCCCGGCGTCATTGGCTATCTTACATGTTGACAATCCAGATATAATGTACATTGCATAATACAGAACACTTAATGGTCCCTTTGCATGTTCTAAATTTACATGCATTTAACTCTTCAAATGTCTATGTAATATGTAGGTTCCACTCTGCTTATTTTAGTCACAAATACACAGCATATTAAATGTACTAAAATCACCTTAGAATAGTTGCTTGCAAAGTGGTCATTTAAAAGACATAAACAGGCCGGGCGGTGGTGGCGTACGCCTTTAATCCCAACACTCGGGAGGCAGAGGAGGCAGATCTCTGTGAGTTCGAGGCCAGCCTGGACTACCAAGTGAGTCCCAGGAAAGGCGCAAAGCTACACAGAGAAACCCTGTCTTGAAAAAAAAAAAGACATAAACAGAATCTTAAAGAAACTCTGACTTTTTGCTAAGATTTTTTTTTGTTTCTTTTTTGAGACAAGGTTTCTCTGTATAGTTCTGACTGCCCTGGAACTCATAGTCCATACTGGGCTTGAACTCAAAGAGAGCCCCCTACCTCTCATACTCTGCCTCCCAAGTGCTGGATTAAAGGCATGTATCACCACTGCCAGCAAGATAAATCTTGTCTGTGTATCCTGCATAATGAGCGTTAACAGCTTAGATGCAAGATTATAAAACATCAGTAGCAAATTTCTGTCCTCCGGGGTTCTCCCATTATACTGTAAGCCTGTGTTTAAGACCCCACCCCCACCCCCCACCCCCACCCCCCACCCCCACCCCCCACCCCCACAGGCTGGAGAGGTGGCTCAGCGGTTAAGAGCACTGACTGCTCTTCCAGGGATCTTGAGTTCAATTCCCAGAACCCACATGGTGGCTCACAACCATCTTTAATGAGATCTGGTGGCCTCTTCTGGCCTGCAGGGATACATGCTGTATACATAATAAATAAACAAATCTTAAAAAAAAAAAAAAAAAAAAAAAAAAGACCTCTTCCCTCCTTCAATAAACGCATTCGGCATTAAAAAAGGGGGGTGGGGGTGGAGAGGTGGCTCAGCAGCTAAGAACACTTGCTATTCTTGCAGAGGATCCAGATTTGATTCCTAGCACTAGCATAGGGGCTAACTGTTGGTAACTCAATTTCAGGGGATCAGATTCCCTCTTCTGGCCTCTTCAGGTACTGCATGTACATGGTACACACAGCCTTCACGCCAGCAAAACCACCCACAAACATAAAATAAAAATATACAGATCTTTTGCCGGACGGTGGTGGCGCACGCCTTTAATCCCAGCACTCGGGAAGCAGAGGCAATTGGATCTTTGTGAGTTCAAGGCCAGCCTGGTCTAGATCCAGGAAAAGCACAAAGCTATACAGAGAAACCCTATCTCGAAAAACAAAAAAAAAAAGATCTTTAACCAAATTGGAAAAAAAAAAAAGATTTCAACTTTAATCCTAGCACTTGAGGGGCAGAGGCAAGTGAATCTCTGGGTTCAAGCCCAGCCTGGTCTCCAGAGCGAGTTCCAGGACAGCCCTTATGAGCACTGGCTGCTCTTCCAGAGGGCCTGACTTCAATTCCCAGCAACCACATGCTGACTCACAACCATCTGTAATGAGATCTGGTGCCCTCTTCTGGCCTGCAGGCATACATGCAGACAAAGTACTCCTACATTAAAAAAAAAAAAATCACATAAATTAATTTTAAAAAGATCAATACTGTTCAAATAAAAAGTATGCCATTTGGGTAATCCTGCTCTTTGAAACCTTGACCTCCATCTATTGGCCTCAGAATGAAAGTATTTTGTTTTCTACCTATGAAACACACACCAGAAATGAGCCTGTGGTCGCTGTCACTAAATTACTAAATTTGTGAAGGTCTAACATTGGATTTTGTTGGTGTGGTAGACCTAGGGAACTAAAGATTCTACATTTTGCTTATTGAGCACAAGCTGAGCTACTATATAGAGGATTTCTGTATAGTTCTGTGTAAAGACGCCAAACGTTGCTGGCTCCTTTACACGTGAGCTGTATTTATATGTCTGCTGTACTACACAAGCCAAGATGCACGGTTAGGATCGATGCTGGGGCCAAGCTAGAATTGTTGGTGGTGCTTTGAACTTCCCAGGCCTGTGTTCATGTGCTCCGAACTGTCCTGACCAGTTAGCTGCTTTAAACAAGGATCATTAGACACGCCTCACTGCACACTCCAAGCAGTGCTTCTAATGATTAAAAGGTGTTGGACACTGATCACTTAAGGAACACACCTACAAACAATACTTAATTTTCAAGCCAGTTTTCAGTAACATTTGCTCTTGTTGGTTGTTTTGGTGAAGCTTTTTAATTGTTGGCTGCTAACATTCTGTAGAAGTACACTGCCAACAAAACAAGGTGAGAAGCATTTCTGGGATGCTAGGGCTTCACCCGCAGGAGAAACAGAATTCCAACACAAGAACACAAGAACAGACTCCATGCAGGCCTGATCTAAAAGCCAATCCATCTATAACTGTTATCTGCCTAACATTAACTATGAGGTTTTACTGGTACTGACCCTTGACATCTGTCACTCTCCCAACATGGGAGCAGATCAGAGCACTCTGAACAGATCATTGTGGTAATGAGGGAGAGATGTGATCAACAAATGTATCAAAGCTGTCTTCACAGGAAACTGGAGACAAGCCTGGTGAGGCGGAGTGTCAAAATACAAAGAAGTCACAACAGGCATGATGACATTAGCCTGGAATGCCAGTGCTCTGGGAAACCTGAATCAGGGTGATGGTGAGTTGGAGGTTGGCCTAAGTTGGTTTCAAACCAACGAAGGAGTAGAGTTGCTTGTGCCGGACCTTCCAACAGTGGCCAATATCAAGAGCTAGGGGAAAAGGGTTATTTTTTGTCTTTTGAGACCGAGTTTCTAGGTATTGCCTTAGCTGGCCTCGAACTCACTCTGTAGCCCAGGCTGGCCTCAAACTCAGAGATCTGCCTGCCTCTGCCTGCTGAGTGCTGGCATTAAGGGTGTGCGCCACCACACCCTGCTGGAAAACCAGTTCTTATATTTGTTTACCTATGGGAATGTCTTCTAAGCTTGGTTCCTCCTTGTATTCTGGGAAAATGGTCTAGAAATCTGTTCTTCGTGGCTCTTTTTTGCTGTGCAGCCACTCCTGATTTAACCTGAAGCACCTACCTAAATTAAAATGCACCTATAAATAACAGTATTTTGGGGGCCAGTGAGATGAATGACTCAGTGGGTGAAGTCTGCGGCTAAGCCTGATGACCTTGAGTTAGATCCCCAGTTTCCATATTATGGGGAGCTGAACCTCTAGGCTGTCTCTGACCTCCATATGCACACACATCAACTGTAATAAAAATGTTTAAGTAAAATAAGAGCATTGTGGGAAGACTCATGGGTCATCCTTTCAGGACCTCCACACCAAGGCTGTGTGAACCCTAAGATTAGGGAATAACATAGGCATTAAAATTTACTTATTTATATGTATGCACTTCTGTGGGTATTCACCACAGCGTGCCGGTCGGTGGGTGAGTGGGTGGGTGGGTGAGTGAGTGAGCGAGTGAGTGAATACCCAGGAATTGGTTCTCTCTTGCTGCTAAGGATCAAACTCGGATAGTCTGGCTTGGCAGCTTTTATCTACTAAATTATCTCATTGGCCCAACCTAGACAATTCCAGTGTTCAGAGCTCTACAAAGGGGCTACTCTCCTTTATAGGGTGTGCCTCCACATTAAAATCTACACGAGATCTGGTCTGATCGGTATCCTAAGATTTGTTGTTGTTGTTTTCTTTCTAGTCCCTCTGTGCTAGGGATTGAATCCAGGGCAGCAGGCATTCGGGACACACAGCCACCCCTGAGCTACACCCCCAGTCAGCCTCCAGGGAAGCTGAGGGTGAATAAAATGCCAAGCAAGACCAGAGACCTGTTTTTTGTTTTGTTTTGTTGTTTTCTCATCTGAGGCTCAAGTAGCTGAGGCTGGCCTTGAACACCTGGATCCTTCTACCTCACCTTCTCCAGCGCTGAGTGTTGGGATTACAGGCATACGCCACCATACTTAGTTTTAAGAACTTTCAATAAATGTTTTGATAACCATAGCGTGCCTGAGCACTTGACAAAGGACTCCACGACCAGAAAGCAATCACTTTTGTTTATCTAGCAATTTGGGTGTGGTGGTTTACTCCTCCTTATCAAAGCACGTACAAAAGCACACTAGCAGTCTCCCGGGGTGGCGCATGCCTTTGATCCCAGGGAGTCAGAGGCAGGTGGATCTACGTGAGTTTGAGGCCGGCCTGGCCTACACCTCTGTAATCCTAACAATCCAGGGGCTGAGGTGAGAGGACAGCTGCAAGGTGGTCAGTCTGAGCTGCTCAGTGAAGACTCAACTATTTAAGACAGAAACTCCAGAAAAGCCTTTCCAGGAAGTGGGAGGCAAAAGGGGATGCCTCGAGGAAATTTGAGACCAGGAGCACACTAATGGGAGAAAACAGCAATTAAAGAGTTCACAGTCTATGGATAATTGTATTCCTTTTTTTTTTTTTGAATTGCACGGGTCCCCACTGGGCGGCCAGCTGTTCAAACATCTGTGCAAGAACTGGATAGAAGGCCATGACTGCGCTGGTTCAGGAACTTACTAAAGCTTCACGTTATTACTAAACCCAGAAGCATAAACAAGAGTGTCCGCCTCCTCCTCAGCCAAACATCCTTCCCTCCTTCACACCGGCGCTCCCGTTTGCCAGAAAACCGGCGCCGACTTGCAAGGGGGGGGGGGGAGCCCCAAATCCGAGGCTCGCAGCCGCAGGGACTCGTGCTCCACGCGGCCCCCTGGTGGTCACCTCCGTGGCCTCGGCTTCCCGCAGTCCGGCTCCCCAACCCCAGGTCTTCCACCCACCCCCTGCACCTCCTTCCAGTCCCCTCCCCTTCCTCCCGGCAGCATCCCCTTCCTCTGGGTCCCGCTCCCCGCCGCTGCCACCCCGGCTCCGGCAGCCTCCCGGCCCGCGCCCGCCGCTCCGGCCCGGCCCGGGCACTTGTCGCAGCCCCAGCCACGGCGGTCCGGACGCTCCGGCGCCCCGCGCCTCCTTCCCCCTCACCTCGTCCCGAGCGCTGCCGGCCTCGCTCCCGCCGGGCCCGCCAGTTTGGTCCCGTTTCCTTCTCTGGTCAGGACTCCCTGCCAGTGGCCGTCACTTTTCGGCCTTTTCACAGATGCGTATTGGGGGGACCTCTACGCCCCCCCCCTCGCGGAGACATGGAGGCAATAAAATGGCGGACCCGGAAGTGACGGCCCGGTGACTATGCCTCCCGGCGGAGGAATCTGGACGGAATGGGTTAGGCAAGCCACTCTGCCCTCCTGTCGGGACGGTCACGCACCTCTGAGGCCGGTGTCTTCCTCCTGAGGACCTCTGGAGCTCGGAAAGCCAGTGCCGAGGGCATCCTGGACGGGGACTACTTAGCGAGGCGCAGGGTCATTGATTACGTGGCTTACGTGAGGCATAGTTCCGGCAGGGGACGGGCCCGGAGGCTTCGTTTTGGCGCCAACACGTGCGGGGCTGCGGGGACGCTGGGTGCCCGGTGGGTCCCCGCGGTGTGCGCGCCGCCTGAGCCCTGGCTCTCCGCGGGGCTGGCCTGAGGGTGCGGGAGACGCTGCTTCCCTGTCTCAGCCTCGGTGAGACGGCTCGGGACACCTCCTGGACGTGCACGTGAATCGGACACCTGCCCGACCAGACAGACACTTGGCCGGTCACAGCCCGAATATAAAGACATCATTCTAAGGGAAGGGAAACTGGAAACTTTGGGGGGCGGCTGGGAGGGGATGAGTGAGGCACGAAGTTGCATATCCTTTTCCTCACGTCATCTGCCAGCTTTTCTTGGTTTCTGCTCATCAGTTTGAATGATGAATGGACCGAGGGGGGAAAAAAAACCCTTCAAAAATCAGTAATAGATAGATGGGCAGTGGTGGCGCACACCTTTAATCCCAGCACTCGGGAGGCAGAGGCAGGCGGATCTCTGTGAGTTCGAGGCCAGACTGGTCTAGAGTGAGTTCTAGGACAGGCTCCTAAGCAACACAGAGAAACCCTGTCTCGAAGAAGAAAACAAAAAAAAGTAAAAATCAGTAACAGACAAGCCTCTAATTGAGGCAGAGAGATCTTTGAATTCAAGGTCCAAATTTAAACAAACAAGGTAGACATAGTGGCACACCCCTGCAGAGGCAGGTGAATCTGTCAGTTCTAGCCTGGTTTACATCGTGAGTTCCAGGTCAGCTAGAGATAGTGAGACTCCAAAAAGTAAAATAAAATGAACAAACAAAATACAAATAAGTCAAAAATAATAGTTAAGAATGGCCTGGGGTCCTGCTGGGCGTGTTTGATCATGCCTTTAACCCCAGCACTCTGGAGGCAGAAGCAGGGGAATCTTAGTGAGTTCCAGGGCAACCCTGTCTACAAAGCAAGTGTCCAGGCCAGCCAGAACTGTTACACAGAGAAACCCTGTCTCAAAAACAAACAAACAAACAAAGAATGGGCTGGGGGTGTGGCTTAGGGTTTAGGAGCACTGACTGCTTATTGTAAACACCTGGCAAGCACTTCTACCACTGAGCTACAACCATCCCAAATCCTTCTTCCTCCAAGTCAGTATTAGAAAGACAAAGGGAGAGCTGAATGTGGAGGCATGAGTAAATCTAGCACTTCATTGAGAAGACAGGAAACTAACACCCAGACTTCGGATTGAACGTCTTTATTAAATAAATGAATAAATGGCAGCACAAACCAGCAGCAGTAACTTTGGAAGGAATGGGGACAGGTGTAGGGTCTGAATGTAATTGTTTATTTCTTACAGTAGCTGAGGAACTATGCCCAGGAACCACTGATCCGATCACATACCGCAACTACAGAAAGGCAAAGCTGAATACTAAGGACACTGCCTGTTCCAGGACTGAATCACAATTTTATATAAATCATCGCACTACTCTGCTTTCACTTTAGAGCACATAAATCTTTTGCCTTTGATGGATTCTCCAAATACCAAGGTTTCCCACATGAAGACTGAAATCTGGTTTTCTGAAAGTTTCCAACCCACAGCTGGGAGCAGTTGTGAGGTGGACGCTGAAGGAACTATTTCTGAAACGATTCCATGCTTTTCCTCACTTCCATTCTCCAGGATGTATTATTTCCTCTTGTGCCCACAACTACCCCCACATTGCTGGGGAAGAGAATGCACCAAAAGAAGAAACAGAACTTCCTGCCTTAGCCTTTTAGGAATCCTGTTTGTAGAAAGCATCTCAAAACTCCCAGGTTCTCACTACTTCTTGAAGAAATACTTGCTTATTGGCTCCATGCAGGAAATTAGGGAGGATCAAGGAATCTTTAAAGCTGATTAAAATGTAACAAAGAAAAAAATCAATATCCCATTTTGCATAACCGTACTTCTCTCTGGTGCCCCCCATAAGGATGGTTTTCTGGGACTAGTTAATATTCTTGGGGCTGGGTGGTAGAAATCCTATGATCTAGTACTCCATGGACTTTGTGCCTAGAAGGCTTCTGAGAGACATGGAGTAGGCAGATAAATAAATAAATAGATAAATAAATAAGTAGATAAATAAATACATACATACATACAAACATACAATTCAATTGGCAGATTCATCGGCACCACCAGGCAGGAGAGGGAAGAGAACAAGATTAAACCGGGAAAGGCTGAGAAGGGAAGGAGCTTAAAAGGGTCGGCAATGGGGGTAAGGGGCGGGAGAGAGACATTTTGGCCTTAAAGCAAGTCCAAGTCGATGGAGTGGATGCTGGCAATGGGAGCTCTCCAGAAGTTAAAGGTGCTGTACTCAAGGAGGGGGTCACCTCCGGGGCTCTTCTGCTCCGCTCCGGTGGACTGAGCGCCCGTCTGGCCAACACTGTCGTCCTTGCTCTTGTAGGTGGATGTATCCGACAGGCCCAGGCCTTCTAGCTCCGACAGATCCAGTTCTGGGATGGGCATCCTCCAGAAAAGAAAGGAGCTGTACTGGCTACTCACAGGGTCCCTCATACTTCCCTGGGGAAGAGCAAATCACTTGTTAGTCTTCATGCTAGAGCAAGTTCCTTGCCCCAAGCCTTCCCTCGCTTAAACTGCTCGTTTTTTGTATGCTCTGGTGAATAAACCAAGTTTTCTAAGACAAGTACCAGGAACTCTTTCGATTACAATTTTTCTAGCTTCTCCCCATCTTCGGTGGGCCAGATCCTGCCTATTGCATCAGGCTTACCTTGGCTCTAAGTTTTCCTGCAGTAATATATCTTGGGCCTTATGCACAGTAGGCAGGAACTGTATGTCTCTACTCTCAGGTATGATTTCTGAGGCTTTCTGAAATCTGGGCCCACTCTTGTTTGTGTGTGGTATTGAGGGGTTAACAGATGCTGGGTGTGCTAGGCAAATGTTCTAACCCTGAGTTATACCCTAAGCCTTCTTTTTACCTTTACTTTTAGACAGGATCTTACTGAATCCAGTCCAACTTTGAACTTGAAATCTTCCTGCCTCAGCCTCCTGAGTAATTGGGATTACAGGCCTGCTCCATTAATTAATTAATTGTGCTGAGAATCAAAGCCAGGACTTTGCATGTGCTGGTCAAGGACCCTACACATTTCCAGAACTAAATATTTGGCTTCTTCAAGTCTGTTTAATAAGTTATGATGCTTCTGTAAAGGTCTCCCATGACATGTTCTATTTTTCTTCTTGCCTTTAAACTCGACTACAAACTCACCCCTTCCAGGACATAACCCACGAAGCAGTGGCCCCCAGCGCCTTCCCCAGCACCCTGCAGAGTTTTAACTGACTCCATCGTGTTTTGGTTACAGATCACGATGGACTGGATGTGTTATGTATTTATCTACTTAAAGAGACCAAAAATTCCTCCATGGATAAAAACTCACCTACTAGGTTGGGCATGGTGGCGCATGCCTTTAACCCCACCACTCAAGAGGCAGAAGTCGATCTCTTGAGTTCCAGGTCAGCCTGGTCTACAGAGTAAGTTCCAGGACAGCCAGGGCTACATAAAGAGACCATGCCTCAAAACAAAACAAAAAACACCCTCCCCCAAAAAAGCAAAACAAACAAAAACCAAACAAACACATCTACTTTAGGGTAAAGCAGGAGCTAGACCTTACACATAAACATTAATTTGCCCTCACAAGAATAATGAATACTTTGTTACTCACACATTTGTGCCCAAAGTGACAAGTCTTTATTATGTCTCTCTGGTCTAGCTCTCCCCAGAACAAACCCAGATGCTAGAAGAACTTTGTTCTATTACTCCAGGATCTTTTCCCTCTGATCCACACAATAGAGAAAATCTGACCACATAGAACAACCAGGTTGGAAGTACCAGGTAAGGAAGCAAAGTTGAGATCAGAAGGAAATGGTACCTTGACAGAATCTCAGCTTTTTCTGGAGACAGGGTCTCACAATGCAGACCAGGCTGGTCCTGAACTCACCAAGAGCTGATGGCCTCTGCTTCCTGAGTTCTGGGGTTAAAGGCACAGGCCACTATACCCAACTCCTCTTTCCACGTTTGGACGATCAGTTGTAACACCTTTGCTTCTCATCCAACCCACACCTCCCTGACTCTGTGTGACCAGTAGAGTTCTCTGGAGCTTCCATGGATTTATTTACTAGCCAGGAAAGGGCAAGAAGCTTTAGGTTAAATGTTCCCAAAGGAGCAAAAAGAACATTCCAACTGCCACCAAAAATAGAAGCCAGAGTTTCAAAAAGCCTTTCTGGAACACACTATCAGCCCTTACCAGCCCATGACTCCTAAAAAGTGGCCTTAAGTAGGTTCCAATATGTCCCTATATGAAGTGAAATGTCTCTACCAAAGTAGGAAAATTAACCTAGAACACAAGCTGCAGGAAATGTGGGGTCTCCATGGTCAGTGGGTAGACCAGAAGTGGGTTTTTGTTTTTGAGTCTTGCTTCAAACTCAGCTCCAGTTCAGGCTGACTTAGAATACAAAGTCTTCATGAGAAGGCTTCCATAGTGCTGGAATTACAGGAATGGATCACCACACCAGGCCAGAACTTTTGGGCTGTTTTTTTTTTGTTTGTTTGTTTGTTTTTTTTTTTTTTTGGTTTTTCGAGACAGGGTTTCTCTGTGTAGCTTTGCGCCCTTCCTGGAACTCACTTGGTAGCCCAGGCTGGCCTCGAACTCACAGAGATCCACCTGGCTCTGCCTCCCGAGTGCTGGGATTAAAGGCGTGCGCCACCACCGCCCGGCTGTTTGTTTGTTTTTTGAGACAGAGTATTCCCCTGTAACCCTGGCTGTTACTCGGTGTGTAGTAGTCCAGCTGGGCCCCAAACGTCTGGCAATCTTCTTGCCTCAGTCTCCAGAGTGATGGCATTCTAGCTGTGGACCACACACTAGGCGTTTCAAATTTTGCCTTCTCCCCTTAATCTTGTGCAAGGATAGACAGACACAGGTATACACAAGGCCTCACTCACACCCAGGAGGATGTGGAAGGAGAGAGGAGAGCAGGTGTCCTGATCTATCAACACATGCCCCATCCCCTTGAGACAGGTCGCTCTGAACCTGGAGCTAGCCTGGCAGCCAACAAGTCCAGCCATCCTTCTGTCTCCACCCTCCCATATTTCTGGGGCTACAGGCAACCATACCCAGTTTTATTTGGCTTCTGGGGATTTGAATTCAGGTTCTCTCTCTCTTCTCTCTCTCTCTCTCTCTCTCTCTCTCTCTCTCTCTCTCTCTCTCTCTCTCTCTCTCTCTCGACTGTTTCTCTGTTTAAACAGCTGCCCTAGAACTTGCTTTATAAACCAGGCTGGTGGCCGGGCAGTGGTGGCGCACACCTTTAATCCCAGCGCTCAGGAGACAGAGCCAGGCAGATCTCTGTAAGATCTGGCCAGCCTGGTCTAGGGAGTGAGATCCAGGACAGGAACCGAAACTACACAGAGAAACCCTGTCTCTCAAAAACAAAACAAAACAAAACATAAACAAACAAACAAACCGGGCTGGCCTCGAACTCAGAGATCCACCTGCCTCTGCTTCCCGAGTGCTGGGATTAAAGGTATTCGCAGCAATCAAGAGGCTCAGGCAGTAGTTTGAGGAGTATGAGTTTGGGTCCAGGCTGGGCAAGACCCTGGCTCCAACAAAACAAGCAAAATATTAATAATAAATAATTTTTTTCAGGCAAGGTCTCATAGCTCAGGCTAGCTTCAAAATGTAACTCCTGCTTCTCCTGCCTTCATCTCCCAAATGCTGGGTTTCCAGGCATGATTCAGGATAGCTGGCTTAAAAAAACAAATTCTGGGTTTATTTCATTTGTCCATCCATCCATCCATCCATCCATCCATCCATCCATCCATCCATCCATCCTTCCTCTTCCTTCCCTTTCTCCTTTCTCCTCTGTCTCTTCTGTCTCTGTTCTCTCTGTGTCTCTGTGTCTCTGTTCTCTGTCTCTCTCCTCTCTCTCTCTTCTCTCTCTCTCTCTCTCTCTCTCTCTCTCTCTCTCTCTCTCTCTCTCTCTCTCTCTCTCTCTCACATCATGCTCCAAAATAAGCCCCTGGGAACTGAACATTACTCAACAGAGAAGCAGTTTAACAAGAGCGTGATTCCGGGACTGAAGCAGGGCCATGGAGTTTGTAGAAAGGTGAGGTCACTGCCCTCTGAACTCAGCTCTGATCATCTCCATGGTAACATGCAGAGAGCTAGCAAGCATGACTGTACCTATAACACCTTTTAGCCAACCAATCCCTGATTAGGTCTGGGACTGCAAAGAGCAAGCCTTAGAAGTCAGGCTGTTACTGACTCTGCTTATCAGGGAAGTTTATTACATCACCAGGCTTTGCCTAGCTAGCTGACTCAAAAAAACCACCCTCCCTTGTAAGTCTCCTACAAAGTGACCTTCCTATAACGCAGGGCATATGATAGACTGTTTTCCAGAGACAATGTCTCAGGTAGCCTAAGAACTGAAGTAGCAGAGGCTGACCTTGAATTTCTCTGATCCTTCTGACACCCAGATTACATAATAGGTTCTTAAGAAAAAAAAAAACAATCATTAGGAAAAAAAAATTATTTTTGTTCTTTTGAGCTAGGGTCTAGCTATGTAGAAACTTATATAGCCCAGGCTAGCCTGGAACTCAAGATCCTCTCTCATCACAACTTCCAGCTTCTGGGTGCTGAGATCACAGGTATCATCCTCACACCTGACTTAAAATGAAAAAAAAAAAAAAATTTTTTTTTTTTGTTTTAAATTTTGTTGAGACAGGATCTCACTACGTTGCCCTGGCTGTCCTAGAACTCTATTTGTTTGACCTTGTAACCCAGGCAAGCTGGGCTGGGAGCGTCTGGGGCTTCTCCTCTGCCTTCCATCTTGCTGTAGCACTGGGATTACAGCTGCATTCCCTCGCCCCACTTTAAGTGAGGTGAGTTCTGAGGATTCCAACTCAGGTCCTCACACTTGGGTGGGTAGAGATGGCATTACTCACTGAGCCATCTCCCTCCCAGCCCTGGCCCGGTATTCTCAGCAATCCTGTCTCAGCCTCCTAGGAACCAGGAATATAAACATGAACCACCATGCCCCATTATGAACTTTGACTGGGCGGTGGTGGCCCATGCCTTTAATCCCAGCACTTGGGAGGCAGAGGCAGGCGGATCTCTGTGGGTTCCAAGCCAACCAGGGTTACACAGTGAAAGCCTGTCTAAAAAAAGACATTTGTTTGTGGTTTTATTTTTGTTTCTTAAACAAGATCTTGACATGCAGCCCAAGTGCTGCCCTTCTAACTTGGAATCCCTGCCTCTGCCTGGGAGTCCTGGGATTACAGGCGTGTGCCACTGCTCCTGACTAAGAATTCAGTTCTCAAAGTAATTATTTTCTTAGTATATCCTGTTGACTACTTTCTGTGGTTCTAATCTGAATAATAAGAGAGCTGGATATGGTAGCGAATTTCTGTAACCCCAGCATCTGGCAGGTGGAGGCAGGAGGATCAGGAGTTTGATGTAAGCCTGCTACAAGAAACTGTTTTGAAAAACAGAGTAGAGAATGAGCTAGATTTTTAAGTCAGCGTTGACAAACCGACGCCTTTCCTTACAAGTGTGACATGGATCACATAGTTGCCTAAACAATTCATCAGAGACTGGCAGAACTATCATCCAAACTGAAAACGCTACAGTCAGGTGTGGTGGCACACAACTACAATCCCAGCACTCAGGAGGCTCAAGGATTGTGGGTTCACGCCTAGCCTGAGCTGCATCGTGAGTCCAGAGCCCCCCAAAACTCAGACAAAAAGAACATGAACAAAACACAAAACCAATTTAAAATAAAACAATTTAAATGAAATTGTGTGGGAATACTTAAAGGAAATAGTAAAACGATGAAAATCTCCAGCCCTGAGACATGTACAGAGACCCAAATTAGTTCCCGAAAATAGACGTATGGGCATTATGTGGCGTTAAAATAAAAAGACAGGCTGCTTTTAAGCTGGCTTCCCTGTTCCTCCCTTAAATTTCCTTCACCCATCTTTTTACCTATTATTATCTTTTTTTAAAAAAATAATTTATTTAATTCTGTTTTATGTGCATTGGTGTGAAGATGTCATATCTTCTGATGTGGGTACCGGGGAATTGAACCCCGGGTCCTCTGGAAGAGGATCCAGTGCTCCTAACCCCTGAGCCACCTCTTCAGCCCCACCTATTTTGAATTTTAAAGGCGCTAGATGGTGACTGATGCCATGATACCCGCTCAATAAACGTTTCCCAATGCCATCCATTTTGAATTATCCAGATATTTTAGGCAAAGTAACTTCTAAATTTCATTGTCAGTTCCTAGAGATACAATGATTAACAACTACACACATTAAAAAGATATGCTTTCTTTAAGCCACATGGACACACCCAAATACCCTTTGTCCAGACCCGCTCCCCATGAGCATCCAAGGCCTCCCCACAGGCTTGGATGCTGTGTCATGCTTCTGTACAGCCTAAGGGTGGATGGAGGGTGGACATGGGAGCTCTCGGGTATCTCTCATGCTGCTCTAGGATTTTCCTATCAGCCACAACCTTCCCCGCTAATTAAGAGAGGGGCTGCAAAGGAAAATTTGCTCTCACCAGTGGTTCCTGTGGGCTGCACTGATCGCAACATGCCATCAGGCAATTCCACGGTCGCCCCCACCTGTCCTACCTCAAGGCTCTTTGGAGTAAAAAATCTGAGACAGGGAGGAGATTGTTAAAGGTTTGGATCATTCTCAATAGTATCCCATATTTAAAAAAAAAAAAAAAAAAAAAAAAAGAGGAAAAGGAAAAAAGGGTACCCTAGTCCCCCAAAACTCCCAACTGATACAGGGCAGTGAAGGGGTGGAAATATAAAGAAGTAGAGGCTACAGGAATTCCTACAGGCTAGTAGGAATAAAGATTCACCAAATAACTGGTAGCAAAAATTACAGCTTGGAAAGGAAGATACAGATAACTAGACACTAGACAGAAGTCATTAGATGCCCAGGGCAAAAATTATAGGAAAATGGATACATGAAATGAGGAGCTAAAAGCCGAGAAATAATTACAGGTGAAGTGCCAGAAATGAACGCTTAGGTCCATGATAAGGCGGCACAGATGGAGATCTCCACAGAGATAAAAACCTGGTACCAGCTACCCATTGTTCAGAGCGCCCCCTTCCCTCCTCTTCAGCCGTCCCCCACCTAGTCGCACACGGGGGTGTCTTCCAAGCCTGAGAAGGCGCCCCTCATCTAGGTTTTACCTGTTATCAATCAATGACTAGCGCGTTCCGAAGATGGAGGGGGTGCCCCAGGGGCTCGGGGGTCGGCTCTGGCCCGGAGAGGAGGCGGCTGCCGAAGGAAGCTCGCTGGGGGGACGAGAGGCTTTGTCTCCTCACGCCTTCTCCCTCGTCTGTGACAGAGTCGGCCGCCGGGTCTCCCCTGCAATGCAGCCCCTCCTAGCAAGGGCGGAAGCGCTCCCCGCCCCCTCTCTGCCTGACTCGGCTAATTCGAAGGATGGGTTCCGGAACACGCCACCCGGGCGAGAGCCTCGCCAGCGGCTCGCACTGCACCCCCGCCTCGCCAGCACCCCCCCAGCTGGCTGGGGTGCGACGGCCGGGCAGCTAGCTAATGGCCCTCTAACTCAGATGTATGGATTAAAAGGTGCTCCCGCTAGACCACAAAACGGGAGGACTCGAGGGGGACTTGGGGAGGCTCGGAAAGGACCCCAGCGCGTGGGTCGCCTCTGCGCCGGCCACAGGCGGACCAGACCCAGCGCAGACACTTGGGGTGCCGCGGGTGTCCAGGAGCGCGGGGCTCCCCGCTGTCCCCCCGCGGGCCACGCCGTGCGCCCCGGGCGGGCGGGCAGGCGGGCGGACGGGCCTGGGCGGAGCGCTGCGCTCGGCTCGCAGCCCCGCGGCTTTCGTAATCGCGTCGCCGGCGTTTCCGCCCTCGGCCGGCCCCACCTCTGCCGGCCCGCCCTCGACTCCCCGCCGTGCCGAGCAGCAGCCCGGGAACCCGGAGTGGCGGAGCCCCCGCCCGCAGCGGCCACCGCCTGGACGCCGGGGGGAGCCGCAGGTGAGAGCGCCGCCGGGCGGGCCGGGCTGCGCGCGGGGTGCGCGCGGGCGGCGGCGGGGAGGGCGGGCAGGGCAGGGCAGGGCGGCGGGGAGGAGGTCGCGGGCACCGTCCACGCGCGGCCGGCGCCGGCCGGGGAAAGGCAAGGGACTCGGCGATGGCAGCGTGGGGGCCGGGCGGGAGGTGCGAAGCGACCGGGGCTCCTCGCCGGCCCACTGACCTCAGAGATCTGCTGCCCCGGACAAAGCGGAGGGGTGCCGGGGGGCCCGGAAGGGCTAAGGCAGACCGAGGCCGCCACGGAGGACAGTGACAGAACCAGAACGATCCCCTGAGGGTCCCATCTTAGTTCCGAGTGGGTGGGGGGACAGAGCTGGAGCCTGATGGAAAATATTGGGGGAGGGGAACACATTAGGGTCTCCTCTGTTTTCTCAAGTCCCCAGAAGCCCTTTCCTGGGGTCAGGGTACCCGTTGCTACTGGAACAAACGTCTGTCACTTGGCTGAAAATGGGCCCGTTCCTCTCTCCAGGGCCCCCCAGCAGCCCGCTGTGTCTGGAGGGTCTCCACACAGGGACCAGCTGCATCCCCGGGCGTGCAGCCAGAATTTGCCCACACCATTCTCAAGTCTCTTTCTCTCCAGCTGCTTCTTGTGAAGGCTTGTCAGACAGCGGGTTGGAGGCCTTGGGGCTGGAGGCAGCGGGACCGGGAAAACCGGTTTGGGGCTACCACAGGACCCGGGAACTACCTGAGTACATCCTTCCTCCCCACCCCCCGTCCTGCCGGCCCCTTCTACGGTTCGGCCCTCCGTGACCATGACATGACGGTGGTTTGGAGATTTGTCACTCCAGGTTCTGGATTTCTTGTGGAACTGAGAGGGGCCCCACTGTCAGGATGTGGCTTTGTGCCGTCTAATCCTCGATCCCTTCCCTTCCTTTTTTTCTGTGGGGATGAAGTGGTGGGCAGTGGATGCAGCATCGCTCCCTCCTCAGCTCACCAGCCGAGGCCTCATTTGTCCCCATCCCAGTCGCTGGCTGCTTTAAAACAGAGTGACAGCCAATGCCCAGGACTTCCTTTTCTGGCTTTGTTCCTCTTCCCCCACCCCACACTACCGCACTGACCCTGGCCTGTCTTCACACTCTGACTCCGCCTCCAAGTTTCAGGGACCCTAATGTCCTAGGGAATGGAGTTTCCTGGTCACTTCTCATCATCATCGCTCGTTTCGTGCCAAGTCCCACACACACACTTTCCCTCCACCCAGCGTGGTCAGGTCCCTGGAAGAGAAACAGAAACGTCCTTGTTCCCTCCAGGGCCCCCTTTCCTCTCCCTCCTCCTCTTCCCTGCTCCCAGCATTGGCCACCTCTGTCCACTCAGCTTTGAGCAGGGTGGAGAATCCTGGGTAGAGTCCAGCCTCAGTATGGACTGTCTGGTCGTGTTGGGGGTTTCCTCTGATTCTTTATTGTTTTCTCCGTTTCCCCAACCCTTACCACCGGCCACCATCACGACAAGCCTTGTGATCGACTTTCCCACCGACCAGGCCTCCTCTCTCTGGACAGCTGTGTTCTGACCAGTCCTGATTACTCCTCCTCCCTTCCAGGGGTGGGAAGGGAAGTGAAAGAGAGCCCAGACTCTTGGGTTCTTTCCTACCCTAGAAGCTATGTTCCACTGAGTGATCTCATCCCAAGGCTGCTAGAAAACAACACAGAAAAAACACTAAGAAAAAAAAAAACCAAACAAACAAAACTCCGTTTTTTTTGGTCAGTCTAGGCTGATGGAGCACCCAGCTTCCAGCCTCAAGCCTAGAGGAAAGGCCGATTCCCATTCATGCTACCGTTTAATATTCATGAACTCCCCTGTTGGACTCCTGGGCTGTGCTATAGGACAGGGAAGTGCCGTCCGTGTAGAGGAAGCTCAGATGGGCCATCACCCCAGGCTGGCGGCAGGGAAAAGGGGAGAAAGTTCTGCCTTGGACACAAGGGCTACTGGAAAGTTCCTGTGTCTGGCTCCCTGGGTGCTTGGAAGTGGTGGGAAGGAGGAAGAGAACTGGCCAGAGCAGGAGGGGAGGGGGCGGGGAGGCCTGAGCCTTATAGGGCGTGAGACACCAAACTACGCACCGGGACACGTGGGAAAGGGTGGGGAGGGAGGCTGAGAAGTGATTCCTGAGGACAGAAAGCTCCTCCACACGTTACCTGTAAAGGACATGCACACTCAGCCTCCACAAGGTCAGATATTAACTCTAAATGGACTCTGGGAGGCCGTGGGACCGCAGCTGGGGGAAGTGAGGAGGCGCCCAGGCGCTGGAGTGAGCAGGAAGAAATTCCACGCTCCAGAAGTATTTGTTGAAGCCCTCACGCCGCAGTCAGCCTCCTGGGAACTAGGTGGTCCTAAGGCAATTTAGGTGTTGGGACAAGGTAAGAGAAAAGGGAGGACAGGGCGGAGGCCTTGTTTGTGAGAACAAAAACCACGATTTCCTCTTCAGAGTCACTGCTCGCCCCTCCCCTCCCGCCCCAGCCCAGGGAGAAGGGAGCTGAAGTTGGTAGCACCCCTAACTGTCTATCCATTTCTGTCGCTGTTTGGTTTGCTCTGTCTCATCCAGAGTCCTTAGCCCCTTCCTCCCTGGTCCCAGGAGTCACTGCGCCTTTCCCTGGTGATGGTCTTTTTGCACTATTCATTGTAAGCAGCAGCCGTGAACCCTGTGTTTGGAGGGGGTCAGTACTGGGGTACAGTAGTAGAGCCTCTGAGAGAGAAAGATGGAGGTTTATCAGAAGGTCTGGGGGATGGGGATGGCGGGGGATGTTTCTCACTAACCTTTTTTCTTTTTTCTTTCTGCTAAAATTCAGGATCCCACATCTCAAGAAGACAGCGCCTGCCTGCCCAAGCCTCTTGCTAATGCTTTCAGTGGCTCCGGGTTCTGACCTTCACCACCCGGCTGAGGGTCTCTAGGATTCCCGAGCCATCCAGCTGTGGGAGCCCAGGGTGTTGTTACTCCCGAGAGTGAGGACTGGCTGGTTAGCAACAGAGCAGGAGCCCCGTGGGGCCGCTGGCAGAGGCCCGAAGCTGGAACCGTCAGGGAACATGAGTGAATTCTGGCACAAACTGGGCTGCTGCGTGGTCGAGAAGCCTCAGCCGGTAAGTGTCCTGTCCCCACCCCGGCCCACGCATTTACCATGTGCTGTGACGTGGACACGCCATCTCTGGTCTGCCTTCTGAAAACCACACTTCTCACCTGCCTCCTGAGAGCCTCTGCGGCAGGCCAAGTGTGCGCATGTGCAATAAAGGGGCCTGTGTGACAGAAGAGTTGAATAGTTATGGCTGTCACCTGCTCCTGTTCTGAGGTGGGCAGGGGTTGCAGGTAGAACTGAAGACCTGTCAGCGTCCCCCCTGGTCACCCAGAGGTGTCTTTGCTCTTCCCTTCCTTTGTGTGTTCACTCGGCAGACCGGTCCTTACCACTCTGGTGACAGTGTCTCTGGTTTGTTATTTATTCCAACTTTGTCTTGCCTACCCTGATCCTTGACCGTTCTCCTGCCAAATCAACCCTTCACTCTTAGTGGTTTTGCGAGGCTCCTTCCCCTTCCTCCACGGGAGGAGATGGCTGCATATGTATGTGACTCCCTGTCTTCTCCAAACAGAAGAAGAGGAGAAGACGGATTGACTGCACCATGATCGGGGAACCCATGAATTTTGTCCACTTGACTCACATCGGCTCGGGAGAGATGGGGGCTGGAGATGGACTTGCCATGGTAATCAGGGGAGGGGGAGGGGCTTATTTGGGGGTGTAGTCAAGCGAGGGACGGAATGGAATACTTCCTGGGGAAACAAGAGTCTTAGATGGTAGACCTGGTCCCCAGTGGTGTGCATTTCTGATCTCTAGGGCCTGTGTAACTTCTTGACAGTTACCACACTGGTCTTCATTGAGTGAGGGGACTATATGCTGTAGTTGAAGATTTTCTCAAACCACAGCTCTCCTGACCAGGAATTAATCAGAGCTAGGACGTACCTCGGTGGGTAGAGCGCTTGCCTCGGATGCAGGAAGCCCTGGGTTTGATCCCCAGCCTTCAGAAACTGGGTGTGGTGGCTCAGACCTGTAACCTCAGCACTCAGGAACGAGGGGTCAGAGGCTCAAGGTCATCCTGCACAGGGAGTCTGAGGCCAGCCTGGCCTAGAGACCCTATCCCAAAATAGAAAAAGAAAACCTGTTAAATCAGTGTCAGAGTGAGTCATAGTGTGACTGGGAATCCTGGGCCATGAAAGGCCCTGTTCTAAATCATGTCTCTGATGCATCTCTGCTCTTGGTAAGGGAAGATGGGTGTGGACATAGTTTTTAATACTGGTTATAAAACTCACAGGGAAATATTGGAGTGGTTTTGTTGGGGGGGGATCTCATTAATAAATGACTCATTTTTACCTTGTCTTCATGAGACTTCTCTGAGAAGGGTGGTGGTCAGGTTTAAACTCTTCAGAGAAGTGTCATTGCCAGAAAAGAGATGAGGTCAAGCTCCTCCTGGGGGCACAGGGTAGATTGTTGGAATGTGGAGAGTTAGGTGTCTGTGTGGCATGTGCTTTTCAACAGACAGGGGCCGTTCAGGAGCAGATGAGATCCAAGGGGAACCGAGACAGACCATGGAGCAATTCTAGGGCCTTGTAGCTCCCATGGGACTGGTAAGTGTGTGCCTGTGCCAGCATAGCCTGATGCCCTGCCTCAGCCCCTTAATCCTCTGATGCAAGAGTGAGAAGTGAATGGATGGGAAGAAGTAACATGAAAATCCAAGAACACGGGATCAAAAAATGTAGGATCTTTACAAGGAAGGCGGGGGGTGGGGGGGGGGGTGGGGGGGGGTGGGGGGGTGGGGGGGGTGGGGGGGTGGGATGGAGTATAGTGGCACACACACACACACACACACACACACACAGTCCTGGCGCGCACACACACACACACACACACACACACACACACACACACACACACAGTCCCGGCACACTGGAGGTCAAGGCAGGAAGAAGAGTTCAAGCTTCTCTTCAACAAGTAGTGAAGTGAAGTCAAGGTCAGTGTAGGCTACGTGGTACCCAGTCAAAAAACAAAAAACAAAAAAAAAAAAAAAAAAAAATGAGGAAAGAGGACCAGGTGGCAGTGGTGGTCCTCGCCTTTAATCCAGCACTCGGGAGGCTGAGGCAGGCGATCTCTAAGAGTTTGAAGCCAACATGGGCTACAGAGTAAGTTCCAGGAAAGGCGCAAAGCTACACAGAGAAACCCTGTCTCGAAAAACAAAAAAAAAAAAAAAAATTTTTTTTTTTTTGAGGAAAGAGCCTTACAGCAAGTTTAAAATGTGCACTGTAGGCTAGGCACAGTGGCATATACCTTTCACCCAGCACTGGGGAGGCAGAGGCAGGCAGAGTTTCGCAAATTTGAGGTTAGGACCACATAGTGAGACTCTGTCTCCCTTGTATTCTCCGACAAAGATGTGCACTATATATAATATACATAGATATGTATATACATGGATACACTGTAGTGTGTGTGTGTGTGTGTGTGTGTGTGTGTGTGTGTGTGTGTGGTGCCTTCTCCCTCGGGCTTTGTTTTCTTCTTGTCCAGTGGAGTTTTGGTAGGTAGCTAAAGTGACTCAAATTCACTTTGTTGCCCAGGCTGACTTTAAATTCAGGATCCTCCTTTCAGAAACTTCCAAGAGTTAGGGCTACAGATGTGTGTTTTATTGTGTCTATCTCCAGATTGTCCTTTTTAAAAAAAAAAAAAAAAAAAGTTTGGCCAGACACTGTGGTTCATGCCTGTAATCCTAGCACTTCGGAAATTGAGGCAGGAGGATTGCTATGTGTTTGAAAGCAGCCTGGGCTACGGTGTGAGACCAAGAGTTGATTTTTTGTTTTGTTTTGTTTGTTTAAATTTAGGCTCTGCAGTCTTGGAGTCCCCGTTCCATGTCCAGCCCAGAAGAAATGCCGCCCTCACCAGATCCCTTCTACACCCAGTGACCCAAGGCTCCTTCCTCCCCTCTTCCTAACAAGTGCCTCAAAAGGCATGGGGGCTGGACTCCCTCCACTCCCTCTGGCCTCCGCCCCTCCTGGAGATGGGGTCAAGGCAGCAGGACTGACCAAGTGACTACTGGGGGGCCAGAGGAGCTCAGCCCAAGCTCTGGGCACCCTAGACCTGAGCTGGGGGTTCTCTGGGAACCTGGAATGAGTTCCCTGCTCCTGAATGAAGGTCGGGTGCCACCTGTTTAAACTTCTTGCCTTTACTCTTTTTAACGGAGGCAGGTAGGTGAGGGGACTGCAGCTGCCCCCTGCCCTCTTTCCTTCTGGAATGAGCAATGCAGTGGTCAGGGGGCGGGGTTGCCACTGCCCAGTCCACGCTGGGTTTTAGACCAGAAGCTCACAGCCCTCCATGTCTCTCTGCCGGCACCAGGGTCTTGCTCCAGTTAGACCTCTAATCCCATGCTTCTGTAGTATTAATAGCTTCCCAGAAATATTCTTTTTTTTTAATTAATTAAAATTTTAATTTAAGATGAGTTCTTTTAATTACCCCCATCCTGCTGCTGTCTCTGTCCTTGCCCCGTCCCTTTAGGATCCTTATTGTTTCCCATTGAAGAGGAGGTGAGGACTGGATCTTAATTTGACTACATTCCACTTAAGACCTGAGAGTCCTGGCCTCCCCTCCGTTAGCCTCCCTGCTGGCCAGGTAAAGGAAGAGGAGGGTTCTGTGTCAAAGCCAGGATGTAGCAAAACTAGCTGTATCTCAGGGTGGACTTCCTGTTAGGAATGTGACCTGGAGAGGGAAATAGGATGAAAGGACTTCGAGCACAGGTCTTAAGATCCTTTATGGAAGCCTAGCTTTTCAGCTCCAACAGTGTGGACAGTTTGGGCTGCGTCATTCTTTGTAATGGAGGGCTATTCTGCATACTAGAAACTACAGCCTCTCTGGCCCACCCTAATGTGGCAACCAAAATGCCCCCGGAAATTGCCAAATGTCTCCTGGGGACAAAAATTACCCACAGTTGAGAACTGCAGCTTGAGAGCCAGGATAGGTTTTTTCTTACGTGATTTCCACATCCCTCGCCCCCCCCTCCCAAGTCTGGTTATTCAGCCTGAGCCACGGGTGAGCCAGCACCCTCAGGACAGGCTCAGCAGAGCTGTGCATCTTCTTTGAACGTAGTGCTTGTGCTTGCGTGGGCTCAAGTCTCTGTGACAGACACACGTACGTACGGTGTGTCTCTGTCTTTGATGTCTGCAAGAGGGCCTCCCACAGTTCAGAGACGTGAACAGGGCATGCTGGGATAGGAGAACAGGGCTCAGTGTCTCTGGAGACACTGGCGGTGCCGCCCGCGCGCTGAGCCGCTCCGTGCTGCAGTCCTTGAACCCAGCGTAAGACTCAGGGAGTTTGTTTGGAAGATCGAGTGTCACTCACCACGTGGCTGAAGATCCTGCGATCGATCGATGGGAAGCCCTGTAGGAGCAGAGTCTTTGGGCCCTTTGTTTTCTCAGGTCTTTTTGTTCTGTCCCTTTCTTTGCAGGCTGATTAGAAAGGCAGAACAAGACAGATGAGCTGCCGCCAGTCCTAGAAGACAGGGCTGGGGTCTCATTAGCTCTGTAATAGGAAGCTTGTTGTGTGGTAATGGGTCAGGGCTGTGGAAGCTGATCCACCCCTGCCGGCTCCATCCAGTTACCCCTCCCGTAGCGACTGAGGTTTCCATTTGTCCAGAGCTCGGTGTGCTCCTGTAGTTTCTCAGGCTCTAACGTTGGTCGTGGACGTCCATTCCCAGTTTGCTGACTCGCAGTTCCGGTCAGGTCGGCCTGCCTCCCTGAAGGGCGCTTACCTTGTTGCCCTAGAGGAGCTCATGAGTGGGAGGCTACATGAACACTTGCAGGCATGGTGGACCTGTGCCCACGGGGCGGCACGCTCCCAGGAAAGCCATGCACATCAGGTCACAATGGCAAAGGGTTGGACACTGTGGGGTTAACGGGAGGGGATGAGGTGTGGGTGAAGCCGAGGTCCAGCCTTTGTTAACTAATTTGGACACAGTCTTCTCTTGGCTGCTCTCCGGCCTTGAGCTACCTTCTCTAATGTGTACGCCACCACCACTTAACAAAGTGACTGGAATGGGTTGAGAGTCATAATTTATATTAAAAACCTGATGGACTTTTAAGATACATTTTTCCAATAAAAGAATTAAGCAAAATAGTTGCAGAGTAATCACTACGAATGTGTGTTAGATCAAAAGATGGGCATGGAAAAATAAATAAATAGCTGGGCCTGGTGGTGCACACCTTTGATCCCAGCACTTGGGAGGCAGAGGCAGGTGGATCTCTCTGAGTTCCAGGACAGCCAGAGTTGTTGCACAGAGAAACCCTGTGTGTGGGGGAGGGGAGGGGGATGGCTGATGAAGATGAACTTGTGTTCCAGCATGGCTTTTCTTGAAGAGGCCGGGGACTGGGTAGGTAAGGAAAGCCACCACAGCCTCTGGGGTGGAACTCCTTGTTCTTGCTATTTATTCCCTCTCCTTGGTGTTTTGGAAGTACTACCTTTGGTCAGGTGTGATGGCATACACCTTTAACCAGCATTCAAGAGGTTGGCAGATCTCTGAGTTTGAGGCCATTCTGATCTGCACAGCAAGTTCCAGGCTGGCTGGGACTATGACGTCAGACCCTGCCTCAAAAAATGGATTTGTTTTAAACAGTGCTGGGGTGAGGAAGATGAGCGGCAGACGGAATAGAGGAACAAGCTGGAGGCTGCTGGCTCTAAGGTCCCTGAGGAAGTATTTCTGTAAGGACATAAGACCAGCCAGCTAGTGGTGACCCACACCTTTAATCCCAGCACTTGGGAGGCAGAGGCAGGCGGATCTCCAAGTTTGAGGCCAGCCAGGTCTACAGAGAAAGTTCCAGGACAGCCAGGGCTACACAGAGAAAACCTGTCTTCTGTCTGGAAAAACCAAAAAAGACACAAGACCAGTGGAAGTGTTTGCCTAGCATGTGCAGAACCCTGGGTTTGACCCAGTCACCACCAAAAAGAAAAATGAGACCAAAATAATGTGGTTTTTATGGTTTTTTTTTTTCTGTATTAAAAATAATGTAGTGGGTGCTGGGGTTGAAACGGGAGGTTACAATGCAGATATCTCCTCTTGAAGGTGACGTGGCCATTACCTCTGATTTCTTTCTATCTGGGGAAGGTAAGAAAATAGAAAAGGAGAGATTATAATCACATCTACATTCTTTTCCCTGCTTTACCCTCTACAAACCATTTCCTCAACTTTGCTGGTTTGGTTTGGTGTGTGTGTGTGTGTGTGTGTGTGTGTGTGTGTGTGTGTGTGTGTGTATTCAAGAGAGTGCACATGTTCCTGTGTTCCTGTGTGTGTGTCAGGAGTCAAGGTGTCTCCTTGACCACTGCTCACTGAAGCAAGGTCTCACTGAACCCGAGGACACACACGTGACTTATGGAGGTGCCTGGGGATCTGAACTTTCCTCTGGTTGCTCAGCAAGCATTTTATCCACTGGACCATCTCCACAGCTCTGCTTTCTCTCTCTGTTTCTTCACTTATTTTGTTTAGTTTTTAAAAAACAAAACAAAACAAACAAAAAAACAAAAACAAGGTCTTGTATAGCCCAGCCTGGCCTTGATTTAAAAAAAAAAAAAAAAAAAAAGATTTGTTGGGGCTGGAGAGATGACTCAGTGGTTAAGAATAGAGGACCGGGGTTCAATTTCCAGCACCCACATGGCAGTCACAACTATCTGTAACTCCAGTTCCAGGGGATCCGACACATTTATACTGATATACATGCAGGCAAAACACCAATGCACATAAAATTAAAAAATAAAATAAGAAAAGTGAAAACAGATTAAAACAAATTTGTTTTGAGTTGGTCAGGTATGGTAACATACACCTTTAATCTTAGCATTTGGGGCTTGAGGCCAGCCTACTCTATATTGTAAGTTCCAGCCCGGCCAAGGCTATATAGACCCTGTCTTAAGAAAAGAAAAGTTTTTTTTGTGGGAATGAGGGCATGTTCATACAGTGGCACTTGTGGATTCAGGGGTCAGCTTTTTGAGAGTGTTTCTCCTTCCTTCTTGTTTTTTCAGACAGTATCCCATTTCTGTTTCAGGCCAATTATGTCTCCTACCTCCCATCACCATATGAGTGCTGGGATTGCAGATGTGTGCCTCCACATCTGGGTTTTCATATGGGTTCTGGGGATGGAACTCGTCATTAGTCATGTGCAGTAAGCACTTACCAAGTCACCTCCCTGGTGGGATGGGAACATTTTTATTTTGTTTTGTTTTTTTTGGGGGGGGGAGGGTGTTTGTTTATTTTGAACTTTTTATGGTGTGTGTGTGCATGTACCTGAGAGTACAGGTGCCCACAGAGCCCAGGGTGTTGAATTCCCCTCAAGCAGGAGTTATAAGGTGGTTGTGAGTGCCTGATAAGTGTGTTGGAAATTGAACTGGTGTCCTTTGGAAGAGCAGTAAACGCTCTTAAGCACCGAGCTGTATTTCCAGTCCACTGACCGGGGACTTCTCTCTTCCCTCTGTTTACCAACCCGATTATAAGTGTGCACCCCATGCACAAGGACCTCGGAACACTAGGTAAGCACCCTACTAACGGAGCTGCATAAACCTCCCGCCCCCAAGTGCTTTATGTTTCTATTAAAAATAGAATTGGACTCACTAGGAGGAAAACAAAAATAGAAACCAGCAAATCACCAAGTGGGCCCTGAGCTGACGGCCTTTGCCCTGCCAGTCATGCCTAGCAACTGACCAGAGTCAGTCTCAACCTTCAGTAACTTGTTTACTGTTGGTTTAAGTCAGGGTCTCACTATGTAGCTCTGGCTGTCCTCAAACTCACAGAGAGCTGGCTGCTTCTGCCTCCCGAGTGCTGGGATTAAAGGTGGCACCATCACACCCAGCTTCTTTGTGACATTTTAAGTTGCTGGGTAGAGTCTCAAAAGGACAGTCCTTTGGGAACATGGGTACTGGTAGAAAAGCTCCAGTGTTGTGCCTCTGTCGCTATTTTCTTTCTTCAGTGATGGGACTGAACCTATTGCCTTTGCATGTACTAGGCAAGACCACTGAACTACCCAGCCCTACTAGCTTGTAAACCTGTTTCTTCACCTGTAAACAGGATACAACCCTATAAGCTGAGGACAGATCCAAGTGCCATATCCAGAGCGAGACCTCAGATACTAGCTGTTACTATTACAATGCAGTAAATTAAAACTGTTAATCAGAGTTGGAGGGAGAGATGGCTCAGTGGTTAGGAGGACTGCTCTTCCGGAGGACATGAGTTCAGCTCAACCATCTGTAACAACAGTTCCAGGGACTCATCCCTTTTCTGGTTTCCACGGGAACCAGGAATGTATGGTACACAGACATAGATCCAGGAAAAACACCCTTGCACAATGATTTTTTAAAACTTAGGCGGTGGTGGTGCACGCTTTTAATCCCAGCACTTGGGAGGCAGAGGCAGGCAGATCTCTGAGTTCAAAGGCCAGCCTGGGCTACAGAGTGAGTTCCAGGACAGCCAGGGCTACACAGAGAAACCCTATCTTGAAGGAAAAAAACAAACAAAAACAAAACAAAAAGCCTCATGTTAATCATTAATTGGTTGATATGTCCCATGTCCATTGTCTATGAATTGAGTCTTTACAGCCAAGTATGCTGGGAAAATTGTGGTCAATTGGAGGTAAGCCAAACTACCTGCTAAGACTCTTAAAAAGAAAAAAGGGGGGCTGGAGAGATGGCTCAGAGGTTAAGAGCACTGCTTGTTCTTCCAGAGGTCCTGAGTTCAATTCCCAGCAACCACATGGTGGCTCACAACCATCTGTAATGAGATCTGGCGCCCTCTTCTGGCCTGCAGACATATGTGCAGGCAGAATGCTGTATACATAATAAATAAATAAATCTTAAAAAAAGAAAAAAGGTAAAAGGCAGTGTTTTTTTGGGGGGCAACAGGGGGTGTTTTGAGACAAGAGTTTCTCTGTGTAGTCTTGGCTGTCCTGGAACTTACCCTATAGACCAGGCTGGTCTCACAGAGATCCATCTGTCTCTGCCTCCCAAGTGCTAGGATTAAAGGTGTGTGTCACCTTTAAAAGAAGTCTATATTTGGCTGCTGACCAGTGAGACACAGCTAAATGACCAGTATTTGTTCAAGAAGTGACAAGACACAATGCTACACATCTGTTATCCCAGCACTATAGGAGTGAGTTCATCCTTGGCTACACTGAGAGTTCAAGGCCATCCTGGGCTATAAGAGACAGTCTTGGGCTGGTGAGATCACTCCAAGCCTAACAACCTGAGTTTGATCCTGAAAATCACATGGTGGCATGAGAAAACTAGCTACCACAAGTTGTCCTGTGACCTCCACAAGTGACCTCCACTCACACATAACAGACATGCACACAAATGTTAAAAAAAAAAAGTCGGGGCCGGGCGTTGGTGGCGCACGCCTTTAATCCCAGCACTCGGGAGGCAGAGCCAGGCGGATCTCTCTGAGTTCGAGGCCAGCCTGGGCTACCAAGTGAGCTCCAGGAAAGGCGCAAAGCTACACAGAGAAACCCTGTCTCGAAAAACCAAAAAAAAAAAAAAAAAAAAAAGTCATGTCCGCACGCCTTTAATCCCAGCACTCGGGAGGCAGAGGCAGGCAGATCTCTGTGAGTTCGAGGCCAGCCTGGTCTCCAAATCGAGTTCCAGGAAAGGTGCAAAGCTACACAGAGAAACCCTGTCTCGAAAAACCAAAAAAAAAAAAAAAAAAAAAAAGTCACAATGGCACACAACTTTAATTCCAGCAGAGCAGAAGGATTTGTTTGAGTTCAAGGCCAGCCTGGTCTACATAGTGAGTTCTAGGACAGCCAGGGTTACATAGAGAGACCCTGTCTCAAACAAACAAAAACAAACCAAGAAACTGTCTTTCTGGGCATGGTGTCGCTCGCCTTTAATCCCTGCACTTGGAAGGCAGAGGCAGGTGGATCTCTGTGAGTTAGCTGAGCCTCCCACTATAGTGAAGTTTAAGGTGTTGAGAGAATCACCTCAGCCCAGGAGTCACAGGCCAGCCTAGACAAGATAGTGGGGAGCTGGTCTCAAAAAAAAAAAAAAAAAAAAAAAAAAAAAAGAGGCAGGGGTTGGGGGAAAAGCAAGGTGGAGATGGCAGTGCGATTCAGTGGTAGAAGACTACCTACCACCTACCAGGTGTGAGGGAGGGACTCAGGCCCCAGTGCATACGAACCCCAAACACACCCAACAAAACACAAAATGGGCCAAGAACAACCAGCGCAGGTTATGACTCAGTAACTGAACCGGTAAGTCAGCAACAGCTGCTCTAAGTACACGGGCCGTGTTAGCAACAGGCTTTGGGACATCGGGACTTTTCTGATTCATCAAGGAAGGTCCTGGCTCATCAGCCAAACAACTTACTGGCTGCATCTCTGTGAACACTGAAGAAAGGCTATTCCAGATATCCTCTAGGCCGATCTTGACACGTTTCCAAAAGGCAAGAGCTGGGCTCGGGCTCGGGCTCGTGAGTGGGAGGATGGGTCTGCGTCTCAGGTGGACAGGGACCGGTGGAGAGGTGCTGAGCAAGGTGGTATGAGAGATGCAGCCGCTGTCGGGACAGAGACTCGAGTCCAGAGGGCACTCCTCCCGGAGCTTGTTGCAAGGACATTGCTGGTAGGTGCAAGGCCGGTGCTCTGTGCGGAGTTCGCTCAGTGCCCCCACTCGAAGACGCCCAGAAAGGCCATGCAGCTTTCCGGCGCGGCTCCTGCTCATGGTCCCCGACTTACAGTGACAGTGCCATGGGCCCCAAGGCAGCAGCATCACCCGCAGATCCTCCGGAGATGGCATGGCTGTGGGTGAGGGTGGTGGCCACGAGGCGGGGGTGGAGCCAGGTGTGGACCACTGGCGCCCGGTGATCTCGGAAGTCACGTCCATAGTAGTCATGTCCACGGTAGGCTTTGAAGTGAGGGGTGTCAGTTCGGTGGTCATCCTAATCTCTGGATCCTGGCTATTGGCTAAAACTCTCCCCGTGGTGGTAGAACTTCCCCCAGTATTGTGGGTCGAAATGAGAGTCAAAGGGAAGGTGGTTTTTCTGGCATCAATCACGACTCCCTCTTCCAAGGAGCCATCCTCCTCATACTCAATGGGGTCGACCATTGACGACCGGCTAGTGCCTGTCACCGTGGACAGGAGCTCAGCGGCTGCCGGCGCGGCCAGGCGGTCAGCAACCGCCAGGGCATCGTTATCATCCTCCAGAGTTACCTTCATCTTCTGGGGTACACTGTTCTGGGAGGTGATGCTTGTGCTCCGGCGGCTGCGGGCGGGGCCCCCAAAGCGGAAGCTGATGCTCTGCAACCCAGTCGTCGGGGAGTTTGGGGTGGCGGTCGGGTTTGACGTCTGGTCTTGGGCCCCCGCCGCCCGGGGCCCCAGACTAAGCAGCAGGGCCCAGAGCAGCATGCAGGCGGCGGGGACCATGGGGCTGGGAGGCTTGGGGTCGAGAGGTAGGCCCAGGCTCCTACCTTCTCTCCCTCCCTTCCGCTCTCCACGAACCTGCCAGGTCTAGAGGTCGTTTGAACCGACCAGGAGGGTGCTCCAAGGCGCGTGCCACCACGCCCTTCCCCCTAAGCGCTCTTCCCGAGCAGGGCCAGCGGCCCCAGGGGCTGAGCTAAAAATCCTGAGGAACCCTGGCAAGCAAGAATTCTGCGCCAGAACCGAAAGGTGAATTATGATGTAAGGACTTGGGGGGGGGAAACTTGTTCGACTTCAATCTCTCATCACGGTTTATTAAAGGCCACAGGTCTGAATTTACTAACAAGGGTGAAAACAGGCTATAACAGCAGTCCTTCCCAGGATCACGGGCAGCAGACTAAGAAGGGGTTGGCTCTTCGAGATTTTGCAAGCTGGCTCCTGGGATCCAGCAGACAGGCTGGTTGTGGTTGTTGGTTATAAGCCTTCACCTTCCCCCCACCTCCCCTCAAAAGACCGCTAAGATGACCAAGACGGGAAGGATCCCAGAGGTTTTGATTACAGAGAAGAAAACCGAGACCCACACGTTTTATAGTTAAAGCAGAATTAAAACCCAGAGCTCTGCCCTTCCGTGGCCACACCACCTCTTCCTTTCTGACAGCCAAAATGCAAGCCACCCCACGTATGGGGTTCCCACCCTCAAAACCCAGCTTGAAGGCAGTGTCCAGAAGAGGGTATCCGCCGGGAAGCGAGGATCCAGTGGAATGGGGGTGGGGGCCTGGTTCAGGATGAGATGGTTTACAGAACAGCTCCAGTGTGCAGAGCGATCGCCATCTTGGCCTGATTCTACGGCCCTTTGTCCAGTTCCAGTTAAGTGCCTCTTGAGCCGTGGAGATCCTGGTCCAGCCTACAGAGAGGTGGGGGGAAGGAGTTCAGGGTTCAGGATTTGGGGGTTCTTACTCCTCTGTTATGGGGAAAGAAGTAGGTGAATTGGAGGAGCTAGAAATTGGGTCCCTTCCCATCTCCTGCTCACTAACACACTCCCGACTGGATAGTTTCTCTTGGCTGCTGCCTTACCTCTTCGTAATTTGTAAGGCTGCACCGGACCTCCTGCGTCTCCCATGCTGGGATTGTTGGATGCCCCCGTCAGTGTCTCTTGCATAATAATATTTTTCATTGTTCTTTAAATTTTGTTTACATTTATTTATAAATGCGTGCCATGGATTTATTCTAACATGTAGGTTTGGGGGTCAAAGTTAAGCTTGTCAGTGAGTAGCTTTACCCCCTGAGTCATCTCATGGCCCCCTTCATGTTCCCGACAAATATAATAGTATCCTTCATTTTTTCTCTATGTAGTTTTCCCACTGAAACAGCCCAAAGCAGGGCCTGTGCGTCTTAGTTCTTTGTATCTCCCCAGAGACGTCGAGACACAGGATTGGCTTCAGACACCCCATTCCCAAACCAGCATCCTTAAGGGCAGGACTCACTGTCTGACAACTTCAGGGATGTGGACTTGGTCTAGGGAGATGAGTTGGGCCAGCTCCCCAAGGCTGTCCAGAAATCGGATCTTTCGTGTGAACTTGGAACTGAAGAGAGAGAATAAACCAATTAGGTTTTGTACTGGGAGAGTGATCCTGGAGGATGTCACAGAGGGAGATGCAGCAAGCAGAATGGTAAGGTTAGGAAGAGAGTAGGGTAAGACCCCCTTAATGTCACAATAGACAACAGAGAAAGCGACGGCCTTGGGTCTTGAACTAGTACCTGATAAAGGGCCGAACCAGTGCCAGGAACGCCTTCACATACCACGTGGCGTGGACAACCACCAGGGCTCGAAGGTTTTTCCGAAGCCTGAGGAAGAATCCAATACGATCACAGATGTTCCCTGTTCCACCTTTGTCCGTGAAGAACAGGTGGGTTGTCATCTATGCTACAGGCTCCTTGGTGTCTCTCTCCCGAAGTTCTCTGGCAGTTGTGCCTGATCCCCATGCCCTGAGCTTGTCCCGATGTATTCAGCCATCTGTACTCCATGTTTAGGGGAATGTTCCTTTACAGTACCCCCGTCTCTGCAACTCATTTCTCTGCAGCCCACATAAATCCCTTTGGCAAACGTCTCCATCTTTTCCACTGTGCAGCCCAGGGACACTAACACTCCAAGTGGAAGTCAGGGGTAGCGATGCCTGTGATTTCAGCACTCCGCTGAGACCCCAGCAGAGGCAAGAGGATCAGGAATTCAAGGCCAACTAGGGCTACATTGAGAGTTTGAAGCCAACCTAAGCTCCACGACCCCCTATATAAAATAAACCCCTGGGGCTGGAGAGATGGCTCCGCGGTTAAGAGCACGGACTGTTCACCCAGAGGACCCAGTTTCAATTCCCAGCACCCACATGGCAGCTCACAACTGTCTGTAACTCCAGTTCCAGGGATCCAACACCTTCACACAGAATACACACACACACATACATACACACACACACACACACACACACACACACACACACAAAACTCCGGTGCACATTAAATAATAAATCTTTAAAAAAAAATAAACCCCTTCCCTAAACAAGAAACAACAAAGCTCTTCAGTAGGAGGGAAAAGATCAGCAAGGAGGAAAAAGTGGAAAAGATGCAAGAAGGAAGAAAATTCAGGAAGGGTGAGATGGCCAAGCCAGGCACGGTGATAGCACCTGTGATGTAAGCACTGGGGAGGTCGAGAGGCAGGAAGGCCAGGAGTTCACGATTACATTTGGTTACACAGATAGTTCAGGACCAGCTTGGATTAAATAAGACCCTGTCTCCAATTGAAAAATAAATAAATGGGCCGGGCGGTGGTGGCGCACGCCTTTAATCCCTAAGAAGTCAGAGGCAGGCGGATCTCTGTGAGTTTGGGGCCAAGCCTGGTCTACAAAGTGAGTTTCAGGACAACCGAGACTGTTACACAGAGAAAGCCTGTCTTGAAAAACCAAAAACAAAAATAGATAATGAAATAAATAAATGATGAGGAAACAAAGGAGAAAAAGGACAAGATGGGGGGTGGTGGTGTGGTTCACACATCCTGGAGGAGGGAAGAGGGAGAGAAAGCAGTGGAGGTGTGGAAAGGAAGTGGTAGACTGGGGGAGGGGAAGTGACTCTGTGACCAGCCACATGCCGGGGGACGCACAAGGAACCTGAGCAGGAAAATAAGGGACCTGTCCAAAGTGTAGCGACTGAGTCCTAAGGGCCAGCCGTCCCTGACTCTGCAGGATACTACAGGAGACACTTCCAAAGAGATGGAGGAGGAAGAAGGGAGTCAGGCCGGTGACTCAGGCCGGTGACTCCTCCAGAGGCCTTGAATTTGAAGACAACAGGCGCCACACAGCAAATCATCCTCAGAAAAGAAAAGAAGGGAACAGCAAAGGGTCAAACGAAAAACGAGGAAAAGTGGGAAGACACAGTGGAGAGCTGCGTCCCCCGCTGGTGCCCGGGGTCTCACCTCCTATCCAGGGTGCGGTAACACTGGCGTATCCAGCCCAGGGGCGGCACTTGGGCCCTACTTGTGCCTCCACTCAAGTGGACAAGCAGATAATTTTCAGCTACCAGCAGCTCCAAAGTTCCCACCATATACCTGGGGAACAACATTTCAGGGAAGGGGTGTGCTGTGTGCTTTTGGAGAGCTTCTCCAGGCCGCTATTGATTTTGGACGGGGGTCTTTCCCACTCCCTTCCCTTGGCCCCCTTTACAAGCCCGGTCAGGTTTCCGCCTCACGGTCAGGTTTCCGCCTCACCTGAACAAGTGTTCCATGACATTGGTGTAGTTGGGAATGCTGCTTCGGGGGAGATAGCAGGAAGCGAAGAGGATGACAGCATTGAGGCCATCACCATGGTAACCTGGGGACCAAGCCGAGGAAAATTCACTCAATCTGTAGACGGACAGTACTTCTGTTTAAGATGAGGGATACTGAGGGTCTTTGGAAGTCACAGGAGGGATGCTAACAACTGAGTCTCCAGCTAAGGCTCGTGAGTCAAGAGGGTTTTCTGCGGGTGGGTGGTTCTTTATTTTGTGTGTGAGTGTGCTGCCTGCACGTATGTGTGTGCCCCATGGGGAAGAGAGGAGCTTGTGAGATCCCCTGGAACCGGAGTTACCGACCGTTGGGAGCTGTCATGTGATTGCTGGGAAGCAAGCCCAGGTGCTGTGCAGAGCGGCAGGCGCTCTTACCTGCCGGGCCAGCACAACTGTTACCATAACTGCTGTTTTCATTTATTATCACTGTGTATGTGCATGCATGGGTCCGTGTGGGGTCAGCGGACAACTTTCACGGAATTATTTCTCGCCTTGTACCGCTCCCTGGCTCTGGGGATCAAACTCAGGTTGCCAGGCGCGCACAGCAAGCACCGTTACTCACCGGCCCAGCATAGCTTGCGTCCTGGTGTCGCCTTGGCCCTTACCTCCATGAGACAGCACTTTCTTGTAGGGCTCGATGATGGTCATGTCCACTCGCTGCTCTCGCTGTCCTGTTCGGAACACCCTCCAGCGATGACCGTCTTCTCCAGCCACGTCCCACACGCAACCCCGGCCCAGCCTTTCAGCTGCCTCACTGGCCCCCAGGCCTTCTGCTCGGGGCAAATCATCTAAAACGCAGGTGGGGGCGTGCACAGGGCAGATTTCTTGTAATTCTCCTGGATTGCTAGAGTTTACTCCTCAGTGTGTGTTTGTTTGTTTGTTTGTTTGTTTGAGTTTCTGAGAGAAGGTCTTCACTATGTGGCTTAGACTAGTCTCCAACTCGTGATCCTTCTGGCTCAGCTTCGATTTTTTATTATTATTTATTTGTTTATTTATTTATTTTTCTGGACAGGGTTTCTCTATATAGCTTTGGAGCCTTTCCTGAAAGTCACTCTGTAGACCAGGCTGGCCTCAAACTCACAGAGATCCGCCTGCCTCTGCCTCCCGAGAGCTGGGATTAAAGGCGTGCGCCACCAAAGCCCAGTTTGAGTGCTACGATTACAGGTGTTCACTACTGCATCTTGCTGAATTTACTATTTAATCTCTCATGTTTCAATATTTTAATTGGCTCTCAGTTTATCCAACTAACTCAACTCTTTGTGTCCTTCTTCTAGCCCTTCTTAGCTTTCCCTGTACCCTTAGGATGTTCTCTCCTCTCTCCCCCTCTCTCTTCTCAGTCTCAAGCTGCCTGGACTGGTCCTCAATTCACTATGTAACCAATGATGTATGGTTTCTACTAGGGATCAAACCCCGCACTCTGTGCATGATAGGCAAGCAGCGCTCTGAACTAAACTACATTCCCATAGCTTTTTTTTTTTTTTTTCCAAGACAGGGTTTCTCTGTGTAGCTTTGCGCATTTCCTGGAACTCGCTTTGGAGACCAGGCTGGCCTCGAACTCACAGAGATCGCCTGCCTCTGCCTCCCAAGTGCTGGGATTAAAGGCGTGTACCACCACCGCCCGGCTTTTTTTTTTTTTTTTTAAAGATTTATTTATTTATTATGTATGCAGAATAGGGTGCCAGATCTCATTACAGATGGTGGTGAGTCGCCATGTGGGTGCTGGGAATTGAACTCAGGACCTCTGGAAGAGCAGTGCTCTTAACCTCTGAGCCATCTCTCCAGCTCTTTTTTTTTATTTTTATTTTTTTATTTTTTAGTCTCAATATGTATTCCATGTAGGTATTGAACTACAATCAATCCTCCCACCCCAGCCTCCCCAGTAGCTGGGATTATGAGTGTGCTTCATAGCATCCAATTTACACACTTCTTTCTTTCTTTCTTCTCTTTTTGAGACAGGTTTTACTCTGTAGCTCTGGCTGCCCTGGAACTCATTCTGGTTGTTGACCAGGCTAGCCTCAAATTCACTATGTATTAAGGACGATAGTTTTCTTGGTTAATCATTTTTTGTTTGTTTGTTTCTTGTTGTTGTTTTGTGTGTGTGTGTGTGTGTGTGTGTGTGTGTGTGTGTGTGTGTGTGTGTGTGTGTGTTGGTTTTTTTGGAGACAGGATGTTTCTGTTTATCCTTGGCTGTCCTGAAAATCAATATGTAGATCAGGCTGGCCTTGAACTCACAGCGATTTGCCTATGTCTGCCTCCTGAGTGTTGGGATTAAAGAATTGTGTCAACAGGGCTGGAGAGATGGCTCAGAGGTTAAGAGCACTGACTGCTCTTCCAGAGGTCCTGAGTTCAATTCCCAGCAACCACATGGTGGCTCCCAACCATCTGTAATTTGATCTGGTGCCCTCTTCTGGTGTGTAGGCAGAATACTGTACACACAATAAATAAATAAATCTTTAAAAAAAAAAAGAATTGCGTCAACAGCTGTGCAGTGGTGGCACACACCTTTAATCCCAGCAGTGGGAGCAGAGGCAGGTGGAACTGTTCGAGGCCAGCCTGGTCTACAGAGCGAGTTCCAGGACAGCCAGGGCTACACAGAGAAACCCTGTCTTGACAAAAAGAAAGAAAGAAAGATGTGCTAGCAACCACGTCCAGCTCTGGCTCTTTACAACACGGGTTTGTGGGGATCTAACTCAGGTCCTCAGGCTTGTGGGGCAAGGAGGAGGTATCAGCCCAAGTTGTTTTCAGTCTACAGCCATTAATGTGCCCAGACATCCCATGATCAACACTTTCTGTATTCCTCATTGTCTAGTCTACAGAAGTCTACACCCTTAGCACAGCGGCCACCATGACCCCAACTCTGCCAGCCTAACCCAACACTAGCTTTTCATACTCTTCCTCTGCCTCCCAGGCCTTGGTGTCTAGTCAGGGTTTGTGCTTTGACTCCCCAGTGTGCCATGCCTGACCGGCTCCATCTACCTAGAACACCCCTCTCTCTAACCCTGAGGTACCCGACCCTTAGAGTTCACACCCTGCTTCAGAGTCTCCTCAGAATCCCTAACATCCACACAGAGAGGGCCCGACCCTCAGCCGCAATTATTTATAGGCAGTTATTTCTACTAAACACTGTTTCCTGAGAGCGGAGTACCTTGTGTTTCTATTTGTTTGTTTATTTAGTTCATGTAGGAGACAAGCTTCCTTTTGTAGCCTAGACTGTCCCGACTCCTGGCAATCTTCCCACCTTAGCCTTAGAGCCGGGCCACAGGAGTGCAGCCTCCCTGCCCCAGCTTTTTGCCTTCATAACCCCAGGCCTGTCAGGTGGCATCTGGTGGCTGTAGTCCCAGCACTTGAGAGGCCAAGACAAGAAGGGTCTTGAGTTTGAGACCAGCCTGGGTTACAAAAGAGACCCTGTCCCAAACACAACACTATTAAGAATTCAGTCCTAGTTCAGGAAAGCGTGGGACAGGCTTTTTTTTTGAGACTGGCTTTCTCTGTCTCAAAAAACAAACACCTCTGGCTGCTGTGAAACACGCTCTGTAGCCCAGGCTGGCCTTGAACTCACAGAGATTCACCTGCCTCTGCCTCCTGAGTGCTGAGATTAAGGGTGTGCGCTACCACTGCCTGACGCTTTTTTTTTAACCTCAATATTTTTCTCTTTTGTTTGTCTGTTTGCTTTTTTATTGATTTTTGAGACAAGGTCTCACTATGTATCCCAGGCTGGACTCGAACTCTCAGAAATCGGCCTGCCTCTGCCTCCCGAGTGCTGAGATTAAAGGCGTGCATCACATGTCCAGCTTCGGTCTTTTTCTCAATTTCCCCTCCCAGCCCCTCTAAAGCTGTTCCTTTCCCTTTCTGAGGAGATCAATGCTTCTGCTCTCTCCTCTCAGTTACTATATCATCTGCTCTTTAATTTTTAATGTGTATGGGTGTTTTATCTGCATGTATGTATGCGTACCACATGCATGCCTGGTGCCTTTGAAGGTCAGAAGAGGATGTCAGATTCCCTGGGACTGTAGTTACAGACAGCTGTCATGTGGATGCTGGGAATCGAACCCAGATCCTCTGGAAGAGCAACTAGCGCTCTTATCCATGGAGCCAACACTTTCGCCTCCCTTGTTATCCTAACATCCCATCCCATCGGTCCACCCGGGCTTGCATTTTCTATCAGTTTCTGTTTTATGAGCCGCATCCTTGGTTTTGCTCCCACCTTCCCATTCAAATTCATGTCCGCTGTCCAGCTGTTCAGAGTCTGAAGGCGTCTCCAGCTCATCCACCTCCAGGTCCAAGCTGCCACCAGAAGAGGAAGAGTCCGAGTGGGCGGGAGACGCTCCAGTGTCCCCTGCTCCCTCAGTCAGCTTCAGCTGCAGTTCTGGGGCAGAAAGACGCTTTCGCATAGGGCGCTGGCCACACAGGGCCAGGGTGCTGGGGGTACCCGTGGCTGGAAGACAGGAGGGGAATACCCAAATGGAAAAGCCATGTGAGCTGATGGTGACTCCACATCCCTTGTGGAGTGGAGCCAAATGCCTGTGATCCCAACACTACCAAGGAAGAGACAAGAGGATCAAAGCCAGCCTGGGCTACCAAAACGAACGAACAAACACACAAGGACTTCTCTGTGCACAAGTCATGAAACCAGGCTTAGGGGCTCATATATGCAATTTCAGCATTTGGGAGACAGAGGCAGGGGGATAGCTTGTCTGCTTGTTTGTTTCTACGTGTATGGGTACTTCTCATGCATGTTTGTCTGTATACTGCATGTGTGCCTGGTGCTCTCGGAGCCTGCAAGTGGGTGTCAGATCCCCTGGGACTAGAGTTAAGGATGGTTGTGAGTCACCATGTGGATTCTGGGACTCAAACAGAAGAGCAGCCAGTATTCTTAACTGCTGAGCCATCTCTCGGGCCCCCGATGACTGCAAGTTTGAGGCCAACTCTGACTACATATGAGTTCCAGGCCAGCCTGGGCTATAGGGTTGAGACTGTCAAAAGATACTTCAGTCACTGGGCAGCGGTGGCGCACGCCTTTAATCCCAGCACTCCTGAGGCAGAGACAGGCAGATCTCTGTGAGTTCGAGGCCAGCCTGGTCTATAAATGAGTTCCAGGCCAGCCAGGGTTACATAGGGAGACACTGTTTCAACCCAACAAACAACAGTAACAAAAGCCACCTAAAATAAAAATTTAAAGGAGGTAATTCCTGTGACTTCTGAGACAGGGAAGTGACCAATAGGGCAAAGGGAGATGGAGAAAGTGGACTGAGGGACAGAAGCCACAGTGAGGACTCCTGCCTGAAAGACAACCCCAGCAGACTCTAACTCGGGGCTAGCTACAATTTCTTCTCCCTACCTGCCTGTGAGTCTCTGTGAGGGTCTTCGGGATCTTCAGTCGGGCTAGCCTCCTCGGGAAGCAATCTAGAGGGGAGGGATTAAACAGGCACTTAGACACAAACCCCCAGCCAGGGAGCCCCGTTTCCTCCCTCCACCATAACTGTTTCCTCCCTGGTCTCTTTCCCCTCCCCTGTATGTGTTTTGTCTACATCTATCCGTGCACCACATGTGTGCCTGGTGCCCTCAGAGCCCAGAAGGTGCCAGATCCCTTAAGACTGGAGTCAAGGATGGTTGTGGGCCACCATGTGGTTCTGAGAATCAAACCCGGCCCCGGGCAGGGCTCTGAGCCTTACCTAGGAAACTCTTCATCTTGCCATTCTTCCCTCAGCTCCAGCTCTCCAAGTCTCAGGGCGGCTCCTGGCTCTGCAGCTCCTCCTGCTTTCTCCCCAGCCCTGATGTCAGCACCCCCCCCCCCCCAAGAAGAAAAGATCATGAGACAACATGAACAGTGTCCGAAGGGAGCCAGACAGTAGGTGGCAGACGCCGGTGTGAAGAACACGTCCCAGAGGGCACTGGTCTATGTCTACAGATAGTCCACCTTCTCTACCTGACTGCTGCCCGCTGCTGTGCTTGGCAGAGGGAAGGGCCATCAGGTAATCCCCCTGCCTCCATGCTAGTGGTTTCACCTACGGTGTAGGAGCGGAAGGCGGCCCACATCATCACAGCTGGCTGGAACCCAGACGGACCTGCCCAGTTAACCCTGCGCAAAGCGGTCGCAGATGACACCTAGTCAGCCCTGCCTTTCCTCTGCTGTGCTGGGAAAACATGGCACAGGAAGGGGAGAAAGGAGAGGTCCACTGGGAAGCAGAACCGGGCTGTAAATGTGGTTCTGGGCCAGGCTTCCTAATGGCCATTCTAAGAGAGGGTGGGAGTTAGATTAAGGAGAGAGAGAGAGAGAGAGAGAGAGAGAGAGAGAGAGAGAGAGAGAGAGAGAGAGAGAGATCTATCAGCTAGAAGACAGGAACTTTAAACTGTGGAATTGGTTCCATACTGGATTAATTTCCTGCCCCCAACCACCCTGTCCCTTCTCTGCAAATTCCTTCTCTTCATGCTCTTCTTTGAGGAACCCGGGAGGGCTGGGTGGTAGGAGACGCCCTCCCTCTGTCTCCAGTCAGGCCAGGCCCTTGCTTACCCGACTTCCAGTGTCTTTTTTCCTGTTTCTTGTATAGTGCCCATCTTCACAGGTCGTCCTGGGTTCCTGGGACACTTTGCGAACGGGGAGGCCGTGGTCCCGGCCCCCACCTCTCCTTCCTTTTCTGTCTCACTGCTGCTCTTGCCTCTGAGGAGGCAGGGGGTGTGGAAGGGAGGTAACCTCATCTTCAAACAGGTTTGGCCACCTCCCCTCCCAAGGAGCAGGTTTGCCCAAGAGCCCAGCCTCTCGCGTGGGGGCGGGCTTTCGGGTGGAGCGTGGGATGTCTAAGGTGGCGATTTGTTCTCCAACCAGATTCTCTATAACCTGGAAGCCCTTTTAAAGGGGGATGGGGTGGGGGGCACTAAAAGATAATTGTGTGTGTGTGTGTGTGTGTGTGTGTGTGTGTGTGTGAGTGTGTGCATTCTGGGGAAGCCTGAAGCTAACGTTGGATATCTTCCTCAGGAAATCTGAGGCAGGGTCTCTCAATTGAGCCCATAGCTCACTAATTCTTCTTGTTTTAGCTAGCCAGCTTAAACCCCTGGAGGGATCCCCCGAGAGCCTGGGTTACAGGTGGATGTCCCCTGCCTGCCCAGCCTCTGCATGTTCTGGGGATCCAAACATGGCTCCTCTTGCTTGGATAAGTGCCTCTCCACTAAGCCAGCTCCCCAACCCTTTATTTTATTTTCCAGTGTCTTACATTTTAGAACAGTCTGATGTGGAATGTGTGGGTGATCCTTCTGCCCCGGTTCCTATCAGGAGCTAGGTCTTACTTATTTTTAAAATATTACTTATTGTATGTATGTGAGTGTATGAGTGTGTGTATGTAGCCACACATGGACAAGGAGGCCAGGAGAGGGTGTCCTCCTCTCTCATTTTGCCTGTTTCTTTGAGACAAACCTGGATCTCTAAACCTGGATCCTGGCTCTTGCATTGGTTAGGCTGGAATCCAACAGCAGTGTTCCCGTCTCTCTCGGAGCTGGGGGTACAGGCCTTTGTAGAGCTGCCTGTCTTGTTACATGGTGCTGGGATCTGAACTCCAGGCTTCATGACTGAGGAGAAAGCACTCAACTGTGGAGCCTTCTCTCTAGCCCTGGGAGCTTAAAACAGGTTTTGGGTTTGGTTTTAATTTTATGGGCCTGAGTGTATGGCCTGCATGCATGTCTCTGCACCAGGTTCGTACCTGGTGCTCTTGGAAGATAGAAAAAGGTGTTAGATCTCTTGGGACTAGAGTTACAGATAGTTGTGAGCCCTGTCAGTTCTGGGAAATAAACCTGGGTCCTCCGGAAGAGCAGCCAGTGCTCTTAACCACTGAGCCATCTCTCCAGCCCTTAAAATGTAATTTTTAAAATCCATTTTTTTGGAGTGTGTGTGTGTGTGTGAGACATCTTGTGAGAATTCGTCTCTCCTTCCACCATGTAGGTCCTAGGGATCAACTTCAGTTGGTCATCTTAGCACTGGGTGCCTTTGTCCACATCGTCTCGCAACCCCAGCAGATAGCTTTTAAAAGCCGGTCCTGGTGAAGGCCTGTAATCTCAGCTACTCAGGAGGCTGAGGCAGGACTGCAAGTTCAAATCCAACCTGGGCAACTTGGTGAGACCCTGTCTCAAAATAAAAAGTTAAAAATGGTCAGTGGTAGAACACCTGCCCAGCATACATGAGGTCCTAGGTTTAGTCACCAGAATCATACACACATACAGGCAAAGCTAGGAACTATTTTGTTTTAAATTTTTATTTATTTATTTTTACATAGTAAGACCATTATTATTATTATTGTTATTATTATTTTCATGCAGGCAAAAAACATTTATTTTTTTCATCTGTTCAGAGAGCTATGTTTTACTTACGTCATGTAAGTGAGATTCCTATTCATCTTCCCTTTCACTGTTTGATTTACGGCAGACATTTTTCTATAGGCTAATCCATAATCTAAAAAGATTTTAGCCTCCCCTTCTGAAAGTATGGCCAGCATTTTCTTTCATCAGCTTGATATAGTACAAATTCTTATCCTAACAGTGAAATGTTTCATTAAAGCTTGCCCAGTGATTGGGTAAAACCAAAACTTAGTATAAGCCACAGTCATCCTAGGGTTCCCCCCACTAGGTAGCCTCCCTGGATCTGTGGGTTGCAGTCTGATTGTCTTTTGCTTTGTATCTATATCCACTTATGAGTGAGAACATACCATGTTTGTCCTTCTGAGTCTGGATTACCTCACTCAGGATGACATTTTCTAGTTCTATCCATTTTCCTGCAAATTTCATGCTGTCATTGTTTTTCTCTGCTGAGTAGTACTCCATTGTGTATATGTACCACATTTCCTTAATTCATTCTTCAGATGACGGGCATCTAGGTTGTTTCCAAGTTCTGGCTATTAAGAATAGTGCTGCTATGAACATAGCTGAGCATGTATCTCTGTGGTGTGATTGAGCATTCCTTGGGTATATGCCCAAGAGTGGGATGGCTGGGTCTTGAGGTAGATCAATTCCCAATTTTCTGAGGAAACGCCATATTGATTTCCACAGTGGTTGTACAGGTTTGCATTCCCACCAACAGTGGAGGAGTGTTCCCCTTGCTCCACATCCTCTCCAACATTGACTGTCATTAGTGTTTTTGATCATAGCTATTCTGACAGATATAAGGTGGCATTTCAGAGTAGTTTTGATTTGCATTTCTCTGATGACTAAGGATGTTGAGCATTTCCTTAAATGTCTTTCAGCCATTTGAGATTCTTCTTTTGAGAATTCTCTGTTTAGCTCTATTGCCCATTTTTTTTTAAAGATTTATTTATTTATTATGTATACAGTATTCTGCCTGCATATATGGCTGCAGGCCAGAAGAGGGCACCAGATCTCATTACAGATGGTTGTGAGCCACCATGTGGTTGCTGGGTATTGAACTCAGGACCTTTGGAAGAGCAGTCAGTACTCTTAACCGCTGAGCCATCTCTCCAGCCCCTATAGCCCATTTTTTAATTGGATTGTTCAGTATTTTGATGTCTAGTTTCTTGAGTTCTTTATATACTTTGGAGATCAGTCTTCTATCTATAAGTCTATCTATAAGTCCAAGTCCTCTATCTATAAGTCCTCTATAAGCCCTCTATCTATAAGTCCTCTATCTATAAGTCTATCTTGGGCCTACTTTTCCAGCGTAAGGGAAACAGAAGAGACAAGTTGGGACCTCACATCTGAAATCCCAGCGCGGGAGAACTCCTGCAGGATTACTATGCATTAGAGGTTGGCTTCAGCTATTTGATTACACAAGGGCAGTTTAGGAGACTGTCTCAAAAAAGGAAACAAAACAGGCCAGGTGTGGTGGCACACGCTTTTAATCTCAGCACAAGGAAGGCAGAGGTAGGCAGATCTCTGAGTTCGAGGTCAGCCTGGTCTACAGGACAGCCAGAGCTACACAGAGAAACCCTGTATGGAAAAACCAAACCAACCAACCAACCAAACACCCAAAAAAACAAAAACAAAAACAAACCCCAAGGCCACATCTGACTATTTTAAGGAAAGCTCTGGGAACAGGAACCAAGGAAAGGTCGAGGAGGAAGGAGACAGCTCATAGCTGAGTCAAGAAAGCAGTTATGGGAGACCACGAGACGAGTCTGTAGGTGGTGCAGCCATTATCCGAGGGAAGGCCTGGTTACCCTTTAAAAAGAGACACGACTTCAAACTGGAAGAGAGTATTTAATACAAAACAAAAATGCAAAACCAAGTACCAAAGGCACAGGACATAATCCCTTTGGTTCAGTGATGGCACCAATATTTCACGTTCCCAATGGCTACAGACGTCCTACCCCAAATGAAGTCAGACTGCCCCAAACCACCACACACCCTACAGTTCGTCAATATTGTTTGCAACTTATATGGGGTAAGAAGAGGGGAAGGAGGCTGGTTTGAAAAACAGGGGGTAGGGAGAGACTACACATGCAGACAAGTCACTGGGAGAGTTGGCTGCCGGGTCACAATATATCCCTGTACATGCTACATGAGGCTAAGTCCCTTGGTACGATCCCACATAAACACACACAATCCAGTGACCCTGAGCACTCCCCGGGGAGACAAAGGAAAAACACAAAGAAGCAGAGGAGGGAAAGGGAGACAGGGAGAGGCAGGTCACAGAATACCAGGGAACATCTACTCCTAACCCTCATCTACATGGGGAAAATGACCAGGACAGTGAAATGTCTCACCAGAAGACACTATGCTTTCTTTAACGTGAGCAAAACCAGAAAAAGATAGACAAGAACCTGCCAGACCCACTAAGGCCCAATCAAGTTCTGCCCTCTTGGCAAAAAGTACCTATGAGGTACTGTAGCTGCCCTGGGTGCTAAGTGACCCCAAGAACCTCAGATCCCCAGGGTCTCTTTGGGCTTCCTGTGATTCTGGGACAAAAAGAGCCAAAGAAAGGAAATCCAGCCATGTGTTCAAGACAAGAGACTAGCCAGGTATGGTAATACGTGACTACAATTTCAGCACTCAGGAGGATTAGGAGTTCAAGACTAGCCTCAGACACGTACAGAGTTCAAGGCCAGCCTGGGCTACATGGGTCTCTGTCTCAAAAAGAACTTTAAAAAAATGAAATGGTGAATTCATGGAGACAAGTAGTTAACTGGATTCATGACAGATACTGGCTCTGCTCACGGTCCTTCTAAAGATGCTCAGATGGGGTCTACATTCCTTTAGTCCTGCTCCGCTAGGACAGTGATTGTATCACATCGTACCCATCGAAAAGAGAGGAAAATCAAAGCAGATTAAATAATAAAATTAAATAAAACTTGTCTGACTGGTCGAGACCGGACAGGAGAGGCAGAAAGCCAATTCTTACAGCAGCTGCTTTCTTTCCCTCCCAGTTTGATGAGAACAGGTACACTAGATCCTGGAGCAATAGACAGGCTGTGAGATGACGAACGTCTCAAAACATGCATTTGAGGTGGGCAAGCACCCCTCTACACCTCCCCGCCCCGCTTCCCACGGTCACTTATTTGATGGGCAGGCTCTCGTACACTGGGACAGTGAGATCTGACTGCACTTCTCGAAGACAGCCTCGGCTGAGAGCTTCGGCAGCCCCTGATCCAGAGGGCACTCATCCACCAAGCTGTTCATGGGCGTGGGGGGCAGCGGCGGGTCCTCTTCGTCTTGACTCAGTCCAGTAATCAGGGAGTTACTTGCTTTGTCCAGTTCCTTGTCCTCCTGCTCCCTGGACATACCCACTACCCCAGGCTGCCCTGAAGGCATCTTCGTTGAGTCAAAATATGCTGACAGGGCTTCCTGGAGCACAGGCAGAAATTTCTTCCGAGAGACCTGGGTGTTGCCTTGAAGATAGGCTTGGAGGTCTGGAGAGATGCTTGGGATAGGGGTCAGCTTCAGGGGTGGGGAGGTGGACTGTTCCAGGACTCCACAGATCTAGAGAAGACAAGAACAGGGGATGATGTGTAATGGCACAGCAAAGAGCTGAGGTCTCCAACGGAGGTGACAAGTATTTTGTCCGCATGTTTGCTGAGACAGGGTCTCACTATGGAGCCCTGGCTGGCCTGGGGCCACAGAGACCCACCCACTTCTGCCTCCTGAGCACCGAGGTTACCTGTGTGCCGCCTGTGTGGATCAAAGCCAGGGCTTCACGCAGCCAGCAAGCGCGCTGCCGGATGATTTAGATCCCCAGATCACCCCTCCACCGCCTTCGGTTTTTTTGACACAAGCTCTTAACATTTAGTGAAGCCCTGGACCTTACTAAGTAGCCCAGGCTGGCTTAGAATGCACTGTAATCCCCCTGCCTCAGCTTCCTATGTGTTGATATTATAAGACACCCTGCATGGCTGGAACATTATTGAGATGACATATTTTGTTTCATTAACAAAGAAATCAAAGTGCACAGAGGTTTTCTTTTCTTTTCTTTTCTTTCTTTTTTTTTTTTTTTTGAGACAGGGTTTCTCTGTGTTGCCCTGGCTATCCTGGAACTTTCTCTGTAGACCAGGCTGGCCTAGAACTTGAAGACACGCCCATCCCTTGGTGGCTCAGAGTTTTTCTTGAGTAAAATCATGTGGATAATGGCAGAACCTGAAACAGTGAAACAGATCCCAGGATCCCTGGCACTTGATATAATGCAAGTTCCATGTGTATATCTATCCATTACAGGGATTGAACTTTCTCTTTGGCCAGGACAGGACTGGCACCCACACGGAGATCACAGGACTAAGGGGAAAGAAACAGAACAAAGTGAGGGTGGGGGGCAGGCCAAGCATGCTGTCCATCTGGCTGTTTACAAATTCCTCACTATACTGGGACAGCTGCTACATTCGCTTACGGTAATTGACGCTTACACAGAACAGGTCCCCGACACTGGAACCCGGACTGTCACCAAAAGCAGTGTTCCAAATGTCTTATACTAGGAGGGAAGGAAGAGACGGCAGGGCGGAGTGTAAAGAGGGTCCTACCTCACAGCACAGCACAAGGAACACGGGTGGCCGCCGTCACCAGACAGAGCGGTTGGCGGGGAGGGACTAGGTTCCGGAAGGTGGAGGGTATTTTCTTATAGCCAGAGTACCTTCCCCTTAACCTGGCTGGTAAGAGCCACTTGTTCTGAACATGGACTCTCCTCGAAACACACTTGATGCTAATGGCCACGTCAGAGTGTGCAGTGATGAGTCTTCCTGGAGTCACAGACTCTGTGAGGCCTCCGGCTTAGCTCGAAGGGCAAGCAGGTAAACCCAAGACAGAAAACGTGTCTACCTGACCGTAAAGCCTGGTGCACGCCTTTATTCCCAGCACTCGGGAGGCAGAGCCAGGCGATCTCTGTGAGTTTGAGACCAGCCTGGGCTACAGAGTGAGTTCCAGGACAGGTGCAAAGCTACACAGAGAAACCCTGTCTCAAAAAACCAAAAACCAAACCAAACCAAACCAAAACAAAAAAAAACCCAAAACCCAAAAAACAAAACAAAACCAAAAAACCTAGTTCTCTCTGAGTTCCAGCCACCCCTACAGCAGGGGAGGAAACCAAGAGAAACTGTCCACAAAGAACAGACATGCCTCTCCTGAGTGCAAAGAACTGGCTGGACTGTCCTCGGCATATTCACAGCACAGGCCACCCAGAATCCTACGTCATTTTAAATCCGTCACCAACTGCAAACTGAAAGGAAGGTCGGGAAAGGAGCTGTGTGCTCCTGAGAACTCCTCTGGAGTGTGGTTTCCAGGTGGACACCAGTGTGGTGCACAGCAGAAAAGGTCCCTACTGTGTGTGTGTGTAGGGGTGGGGTGGGGCCCCCTTTTCTTTCACTTTTTGTAGCGCTGAGGACTGAATCTGGGACCTCACACATGCTAGGGAGGTGGCCACCCCAGGCCTCTCTTTTGTCCATGAACTGTTAAGAGAATGGAGAGAAAGGACTCATCTTTTAGGTTTTTTTTTTTTCGTTGTCGTTGTTTGTTTTGGAGTTTTTTTGGGGGGGGAGGGAGTTGGGATTGGGGATCAAACCCAGGGCTTTGGCTAGGTGAGCACTCTATCACTGAGCTAAATTCTCAGGCATTCTCTGAATGTTTTTTGGAGATAGGGTCTCACACTTCATAGACCTGGCTAGCCTCAAACTCATGGGCTATCCTCCTGCCTGATACTTACTGCTGGGAGTGGAGGGGTGTGCAGCCACACCCGGCCTTAGCACTTAGGTCTGTGGAATAGTTTCACTGTTACTGAGAAGCACTGGGCTGCAGTCTCTAAATTCCGGGAATACAGGCCTGGGTCGGCATGCCCAGTAAGAGCAAGTTCTAACTCCAGGTTGACATTTCCTCCTAACCAAACAAGCTTTCCTTCACGCTCCCTGTAAACAGAACTGCTGTCTAATCCTTGAAACGCTTTTCTCAGTATCTGTCTGACTGAGGCTACTCCCTCGTTAGAGCGAGTGGCTACACACAGGCAAGGGACCTGGGTCCGCGTCTATGAGATTCTGGATCGCTTGGCATGAGGGTTCCCATCCAGCACCGAGGAGGTTGAGGCAGGAGGACTGCTGTGAGTTCAAGGGCAGCCTGGGCTACAGTGTGAGGCCCTGTCTCAAAAACAAAAATAGGACAAACAGAAGAAGGTACTTGCTGCCCCGGCTGACCTGAGTTTGGTCCCCAGGACCTACCTACAGGCTGTCCTCTGACTTCCACGTGGGCACACACACTAGATATGTTAGGAGCTGGAGAGATTGCTCAGTCATGAGGACAGCTGGATTCCAGCATCCATGCTGGGTGGCTAGGTCACTCCCGCTCCAAGTAATCTAAAAACCTCTTCTGGCCTCCATGGGCATCCACACACATGTGCACAAACTCACATAAACACATAATAGTGAATAAAAATTTAACACACACACACACAAAAACACACACACCCCTTTCTGTATAAAAATACAGCTCGAGGTAAGGTCTTGCGGCACAGGACTATGGAACACACAGGCACACTTGGGCCATTGACCCTCAGATTGACAGAAGGAGACTCACTGTCATTCGAAGTGCCGAGTGGGGACAGAAAACAGCTAACTGCCGTACTGGCTCATTTTGAGTGTTGAAAAAGATAGTCATGGCGATCAGGGCGTCGTAGCTGTGATCATGGCAGAAAGCACTGAGATCTTCCAGGAGGTCCAGCCGCTGCAGGAAGACCTACAAAGGAAGAAACAGAGTCGTGGAAGCTTACAGCTAGACCATATTCTTACTAACACATCCTTAGAAGGTTCTCTGAACATGGAACTCACGATTTGTGCGCCACTCAAATTGTGCTTACACTGGAGACTGGGGTAGAATGGGCAGGATACAGGCTTCTGATTATGACAGAATTGCTTTAAAAATTAGCTCTACTACATTGCCTCTTAGGAATAAGACCAAGAAGTGATATTAACCTCCCGGGCCTAAGTTTCCTCAATAAAGTAAGAGGACAGCATTTCCCAGACAGTTGTTTTAAGGATTAAACATGAAGATAACAAAGACTGGAAACATGGACAGCGGCCAGATGTGCTCCTTAGATTTTCTGCAGACTTGAAACAAGTTTGGGTCGTCCGGGAAGAGAGAACCTCCACAGGGACAACGCCTCCCTAAGACTGGCCTGGGGGGCATTCCTTGATTCGTGATTGATGGGGGTGGTACCCAGGGACCACCCCTGGGGAGGTGGTCGGGGTAGTAGAAGAAAGCAGGCATGGTGGGTAGCTTCAGTTCCTGCCTCCAGGGTCCTGCTCTGGTTTCTTCTGATGGTCATCCATCCTGGGTCTCTCTGCTAATTACCCAAATAGTTTCCATGCAGCATTTTCTGTAATATATAATACTATTATTTATTTCAAATCAGGGCTTTTCTCTGTCCTTGGCCTTTCCTCTAATTAGCATGTATGTATGATATATGTACGTGTGCGTGCGTGCGTACATGCGTGTGCAGAGAACGAGGAGGACAGCAGGGGTCCTGCTCTATCACTTTTGCCTTATTCCCGTCTCTTCCTGAAGCTGGGCTAGGCTGGTGGCCAGCCAAGCCCCCGGTGATCCTGTCTCCTCCCCTCACAACACTAGGGTTGCAGGTGCACATGTGCCCATGACCAGCTTTTGTGTGTTCTGGGGATTTGAACTGGGGTCTTCGTGATGGTGACTGAGCCTGATGTCTGCTGAGCCATCTCTGCAGCCCCTATCCTTGGCCATTCTAAGGTGTCAGTCCGTACAGTGGTTAGGACACATGGCAACCCTTCCATGCGGTCACGTTTGTTTTCCACATTAGGCTATATATAAACTGTGGGTGTGATCCCACATGGGATCTCATGACTGAAATAACTGAATGGGGGGCATGGAAGGTTGATCAAGTTTCAGTGGAAGAGCATTTGCCCAGCAAGCCCTCAGCACTGAAAAGCAAAAAACAACTCATGAGACACCTGTGTGCTTGGAACTGTGTGCTTGTTTGTTTAGATTTATTTATCCTATGTGTTCAGCGGGGTGTATGCACTCGCACTGTGTGTGTGTGTGTGTGTGTGTGTGTGTGTGTGTGTGTGTGTGTGGTGGCGTCCACAGGGGTCAGAAGAGAACATCTGATGCCATGGAACTGGAATTACAGATGGTTGTGAGCACATGTGCATGCCGGGAACCAAACTCAGGCCCTCGACAACAGTAACAAGTTCTCTTAACTACCGAACCATCTCTCCAGCCCTAGACTGTTGTTGTTTTCAAAGATTTCTGATTTTTAAGTACAGATATGTGTACGTGAATGCTGATGCCCTTGGAGACCAGAAACATCAGGGTTGAGATGAGGGAGGTCAGATAAAGGCACAGGGAGCCTTTAGGTTGTCTAAGAAACAAAATGAGAAAGGGTAAAGTGAGGAGTGATTGGATGTGATCTCGTTTATTTTATCTACTTATTTAAGATAGGGTCTCACATAGGGCGGTGGCGGCGCTCACCTTTAATCCCAGCATTTGGGAGGCAGAGGCAGGCGGATCTCTGTGAGTTCAAGGCCAGTCTGATCTACAAAGCAAGTTTCAGGATAGCCAGGGATGTTCCACAGAGAAACACTGTCTCAAAAAACCAAAAAAAAAAAAAAAAAAAAAAAAAACAAAAAACAGAGAGAGAGAGAGAGAGAGAGAGAGAGAGAGAGAGAGAGAGAGAGAGAGAGAAGAAACCCTGTTTTGAAAAACCAAAGAGGGGGGAAAAGGTAGAGTCTCACTGTGTGACCCTGGATGGCCTTGAACTCTCAGAGATCCACCAGCCTGTTTCCCAAGCAGTGGGATTGAAAGCACTTGCCAGCATTCCTGGTATTCAGGTTAGGGTAGCTATCACTGTGATGAAACACCATAACCAAAAGCAACTCGAGGAAGAAAGAGTTTATTATGTTCACATCATAGTCCACCATTGAAGAAGTCAGGACAGGAACTCAAACAGGGAAGGAACCTGGAGCCAGGAGCTGATGCAGAGGCCATGGAGGGGTGCTGCTTACTGATTTAGCTCCACGTGGCTTGTTCAGTCCACTTTCTTCTAGAACCCAGGCCCGACTAATCAATCCCACATTGACCACTAATTAAGAAAATACCATATGGGCTTGCCTACAGCCTGATCTTATGGGGATGTTTTGTCAATTGGGGTTCCTATTTCTCAAATGATTCTAGCCAAAACACCTAGCATGAGATATATATTGTTAGGCTAAATATACATATTTTAAAAAATTTTTATGTGTATGTAAATGTATATGAGTGCAAATACCTCCAGAGGCCAGACAGCACAGGAGTCCCTAGAACTGGAATTTATAAGTTATAAACTGCCTGACATGGGTGCTGCGAACTGAATTTTGGTCCTTTATAAGAGCAGTGATCGCTCTTAGCTGCTAAGGACCATTCTACAGCCGGGATACGGTAGCTCAAGATTGTAATCCTAGCTCTTAGAAGCAGGGGCAGGAAGTCTGCTTTGAATTCAAGACCAGTCTGGGCTACACAATGAGTTCCAGGCCAGCCTGTCTTGGAACCACACAAACAGGGTCAAGGAGATGGCTCCGTGGGTAAAGGCATTTGTAGGAGAATATTATTTTAAGGCGTGTTACTTTTGTTTATGTTGCATTTGTTGAACTCTGTGAAGCTGTGTTACTGTGCCTGTCTAAAACACCTGATGATCTAATAAAGACCTGAACGGCCAATAGCAAGGCAGGAGAATGGATGGGTGGGGCTGGCAGGCAGAGAGTATAAACAGAAGGAGAACTCTGGAAGAGGGATTGAAAAGGAGGAGCCAGAGAAGGAGGAGGACATTAGGGGCCAGCCACCCAGCTATACAACCAACAATGGAGCAAGAGTTACAGAAGTAAGAGAATGGGAAAAGCCCAGAAGCAAAAGGTAGATGGGATAATTTAAGTTAAGAAAAGCTGACAAGAAACTAAGTCATGATAAGGCTAGGCATTCATGATTAAGTATAAGCCTCCGTGTGTGATTTACTTGGGAGCTGGGTGGCGGCCCCCCAAAAAAGACCAAAGACCAACCAACAATAGGCACTTGCCACCCAGGCTGCCAACCTGCGTTCAATCCCTGGCATCTACATAGCAGAAGCAGAGAACTGGCCATTGCATGATGCCCTCTGACCTTTGTAAGTGTGCTGCGCTGCACACACTCTCATAGACACCAATAAATACTTGTTTTTAATTTTTTATTCATTTTACATATCAACCACAGTTCCCCCTCCCACCCCTCCTCCTGCTTCCACCCCCACCCCTGCCTCCTCCCCAACCCAGCCCCATCCACTCCCCCAAAAGGGTAAGGCCTTCCATGGGGAGTCAACAAAGCCTGGTACATTCAGTTGAGGCAGGACCAAGCTCCTCCCCGCATCAAGGCTGAGCGAGGTGTCCCAGCATAGGGAATGGACTCCAAAGAGCCAGCTCATGCACCAGGGATGGATCCTGGTCCCACTGCCAGGGGCCCCTCAAACAGACCACGCTATACAACTGTCTCCCGTATGCGGAGGGCCTACTCTGGTCCCATGCAGGCTCCACAGCTGTGGGTCTCGAGTTCGTGAGTTCCCACGAGCTTGGTTCAATTGCCTCAGTAGATTTCCCCATCACGATCTTGACCCCCCTCGCTCAGTGGGAGTGCAAACTTGTACAGTCACTTTGGAAATCAGTTCGGTGACTTCTTAGAAAATTGTTTTGTTCTGAGAAAGGGTCTCACTATATGTAGCCTCACCTGGCTTGGAACTCAGAGATCTGCCTACCTCTGGGACTCCAGAATGCAGAGATTAAAGGCATGTGCCACTGTGTGCCTGACATAAATGTAATTTCTTTAAAATGTAATTTCTTTTTTGTTAATAATTATTTATTACATATACAGTGCTTTGCCTGCATGTATTCCTGCAGGCCACAAGAGGGCACCAGATCTCATTACAGATGGTTGTGAGCCACCATATGGTTTCTGGGAATTGAACTCGGGACCTCTGGAAGAACAGCCAGTGCTCCTGACCTCTGAGCCATCTCTCCAGCCCCATAAATATAATTTAAAAAATATTTTGAAAGGGCTGGAGAGATGGCTCAGCTGTTAATGGCTAGAATATGTGTTTACATATATTTAAGTTTTACTTTATTCTATGTGTATGAGTGTTTGGCCTGCATGTGTATAAGTGTGTGTGTGTGTGTGTGTGTGTGTGTGTGTGTGTATGTGTGTGTGTGTGCGCGCCTAGGGCCCACAGAGGTCCAAAGACAGAGTTAGAAACCCTGGAGCCAAAGTTACAGATCACTGTAAACCACTAAGTGAGTGCTGAGAACTGAACCCAGGTCCTCTGTAAGAACAAAAAAGGCTCTTAACCACTCTTGAGCCCCGTCAAAAAATATCTTAAAAAAAAAATCACAATGGCAGATGGTGGTGGCACACGCCTTTAATCCCAGTACTCGGGAGGCAGAGGCAGGCAGATCTCTGTGAGTTTGAGGCCATCCAGGTCTACAGAGCGAGATCCAGGAAAGGCACCAAAACTACACAGAGAAACCCTGTCTCAAAAAAAAAAAAAAAAAAAAAAAAAGAAAAAAGAAAAAAAAAATCACAGTGGGAGCCCTACCCTTTTGTAGGAGGGCATGGACGTGGGTGGGCAGGCGGGGAGTGGGAGGAGGGATGAAAGGGGGGAATCTGTGGTTGGTATGTAAAATGAATTAAAAAAAACTCTTAAAAAAAATCCTCGCCGGGCGGTGGTGGCGCACGCCTTTAATCCCAGCACTCGGGAGGCAGAGCCAGGTGGATCTCTGTGAGTTCGAGGCCAGCCTGGACTACCAAGTGAGTCCCAGGAAAGGCGCAAAGCTACACAGAGAAACCCTGTCTCGAAAAACCAAAAAAAAAAAAAAAAAAAATCCTCACATATACACAGAATCACTGATTACGGAGAGTGGGTTGTGCAAAGCTGAACTGGATGCAGAGGAACGAGCACTCGGCCTATCACGGCAGCGCAGTGAGGGGTGACGGACTGTAGAGAACCCCAGGGGAGATGGAGACGAGCGGAGAGGCACCACGGTGTTCTAGAGTGAGAGGGAGTCAAGGGCAAGTCTCCCGGAGGAGAAAAGATGCTCCCTTCCCATTCACCGGCAGTTTGCTCTTACCTCCAAATCCATGTAGACGGCACTGATGGCCACCTTGGTGCCCTGTCGGTAGATGGTCTTCTGGTCCTTTCTGAGCATCTGCTCAGTGCTCAGGCCTAGAAAATAGAAGGGAGACTAGAGTCACACAGGGGGCGTGGCCTAACACCACAACGGTGAAGACAAGGAGAATGGGAAGTAGTTCCTCCTAGGGGCAATGGACAGGAGCAGTAAGTGAAGATGTAATTATATAGAGGGTTACTTGAATAATCAGGCCACGGGCTGGAGAGATGGCTCAGCGGTTAAGAGCACTGGCTGCTCTTCCAGAGGGCCAGGGTTCAATTCCCAGCACCCACGTGGCAGCTCACAACTGTGTGCAACTCCAGTTCCAGGGGAGCTGACACCTTCTTCTGTCTTCTGTGGGCACCAGACATGCAACAGTGCACAGACATACATGTGGGCAAAACACACATCCATATGAAATAATTCAATAAAATGATGATGATCAGGTCACAGGAGTTGAATGGGACTTTGTAGAAGGGTGAAAGAAGAAGGTTGACTGGATGTGGTGGTGCACACCTGTAATCCCAGGGCTCTGGAGGGAGAGGCAGGGATGAGTTTGAGAGCAGCCAGGTCTACACCATGAATTCCAGGTTACATAGTGAGACCGCCTCATTAAAACAAACACGCCACTCAAACACAAGCAAACGACAACCCAGAACCAACAGCACAGAGGCTCCGACTCTTCCCCAGCCTCCTCTCGACCCATCATCGTTCTTTATTTATTTACGAGTTTTGCCCGGAATCACCCTGGGCCCTTGTACATGCTGGGCAAGTGCCTGCTCTTCAGCTACATCCTCGGCTCTGAGGTTTTCTTCCTTTCTATATTCTCTTCACTTTCTAAAAGTACATGTAGCATTGCTATTTCCTTCTTTTGCTTTTTTTATACCAACAGGTAGAAGATTATGGAAGTTTTTGGTTCTCCTTGTCCTTTGAACAGACACTGAATTACTTACTTCTTCCTCTAATAACACAGCTCCTGATCTGATAGCTTACCCCACCCCGTATATGTTACTATGTCCTAAATTCGGATAAGTAACTCCCCCACCCCCATCCCGTACATGTTATTATGTCCTACATTCTCAGATGACACTGGGACTCTTTATGGTGTTTTATTCTGTGAGAATTTCATAAATATGTTCATCATATTCACCCTCCCCAATAGCCTCAGAACCCCCCCAACTTGCTGCTCACCTACCTCCAGCTTTTTTCTTTTTATATCCAGCAAGTCCAATTTGTGCTGTGCATACAGTCTTGGACTTGTTGTTTTATTTTTCAGGACAGGGTTTTCTCTGTGTGTAGCCCTGGCTGTCGTAGAACTCACTCTGTAGACCAGGCTGGCCTCGAACCCCAGAGATCCACCTGCCTCTGCCTCCCAAGTTCTGGGATTAAAAGTGTGTGCCACCACCACCTGGGTAGTCTTAGCTCTTTTAACCCTTTTTTATCTGTTTTTTTTCAGACAGCGTTTCTCTGAGTAGCTTTCACTTTGGAGATAGGGTCTCCTCATATAGACCAAGCTGTCCCTCAACTCACTCAACAGCTCGGGTTGCCCTGACTTCCTATCGTCCTGCCTGGGCTTCTCCAGTGCTGGGATTACGGCACGGGCTCCCACCCCCAGCACTTTCCACCCTCTTCCAGACTCAGGATGGCTGACTGATCGTTCACAAGCAGACACATAAGCCACTCATTTCTCTGTGGTATAAGAGTAACCACTTTAATGTTCTGAAATCGTCCTGCCGGCTTTCCAGAGACAATGTTCAGAGCCTGCCCACTGACTTTCTCATGCGGAAAATCCATCGCACCTGAGACATCAAACTTTGCCTTTTGCAGAGAATCAAAGATGTCCTTTCTCTGGGGAAGATCTGGGAAGAGAGCCTCCAGCTTTTCTACATATTTGCTGTCCTTTGGGGTTGCCTTTCCAATTTTGACATCCATGTTGACACAGTCCAGGATGATGGTACCTATGAAGGGATAGGAAGAACAGGAGTTCTTGAGTGAACCCTCCACTCACACCCACTCGCATACACATAATTCCAAACCCGATGGACACACCCAGAGAGTGCATCCGGGGCCAGTCCATGAGGACGAAACAACACACTTGGACTGCCCATGTCCTAAGTGAGACCTCCCAAAGTAAAATGCCATGAAGAGCATGGGAAGATGGACAAGAAGCCTGAACACTGGGCGGAGAGATGGCTCAGCAGTTAAGAGCGAGCACTGGCCGCTCTTGCAGGGGACCCGGGTTTGAGTCCTAGAACCAACACAGCAGTTTACAACTGACACCCAGTCTCGGGAGATCTGAGGCTCTCTTCTGGCCTCCTGAGGTACCAGGCATGTACACCGTGCAGATAGACAGACAAAATACCCAAACATATAAAAGTAAATAAGTAAAATAAAAAGAAGCCTGTGCATCTTAGGCCTTGTGGATTTCACAGCCTCAGAAGGAATCCAGCTCCTCAGCAAGCCAAATTCCATCACAGAATCTTTTTTTTTTGGTACATTTTTACTTATTCTTTGACAATTTCATATACTTCCCCTCTCTCCCAGCTCCACTCCACCTCCCTACCCACCCAACTGCCTGTTCTTTCTCTCAAATTAGCAGGTAGGAGCTGGAGAGATAGCTCAGGTTAAGAGCACTGGCTGTTCTTCCAAAGGATCCAAGTTCAATTCCTAGTACCAACATGGCAGTTGACAATTCTGACACCCTCTTCTGGCGTCTGAGGGTACCAGGCAAAACAGACACCCATAAAAAATTTTAAACTTCCTTTTATTTTTTTTAATTTATTTTTTAAAGATTTATTTATTTATTATATATACAGTATGTATGCCTGCAGACCAGAAGAGGGCACCAGATCTCATTACAGATGGTTGTAAGCCACCATGTGGGTGCTGGGAATTGAACTCAGGACCTCTGGAAGAGCAGCCAGTGCTCTAAACCTCTGAGCCATCTCTCCAGCCCCTAAACTTTTTTTTAAGACACAAACAAACAAACAAACAAAAATCAACCCAGAGAGTATGGTTTTTGTTGGCCGTGTACTTCTAAGGATGGAGCCTGCCCAGAGTGTGTTGGGTGTACCTAGTGTCACGCCACTGCAGAAAACGGAGTCCCCTCTCACAGAGCTATGCACTTCAAACAGCTTCTTGGCTACAGCTGAGGCTTTGTGCCCTCTCTTCAGTCAGGGGATCTTACTGTTGGATGAGACTGCCTCGTCTAATCTAATTAGCCCTGGCGCGCACGCACCCCGTGGAAAGGAGAAGAGAGCTCTCAGAACTGACAGCCGAGTCTGCTTCCTGTTTCCCTGGTGGGTCCTTCCATGAAACGGAGCTGCAGATGGGCACTGCCCACGTCTGGTGCCCCGTGCCTCCTTCCCACGTTCTCCAACACAAATCCCCAGGCAGCAAAAGGATGCCCATGCTCCGCGGAAGAACCTTTGCCTTCCCGACGAGCCGACGGCTTTAAGAGCGCATGGTTACAAGTAAGGCCGCCAGCGGTTAGGCTTTCTGGACCCTTCTTAGGATGGGAGCAAAGAACCATTCGGGTCCTAACCCAAAACTGATCCCTTACCGTGCAGTAGGGAGGCAGTTTGTCTGTCCAAGACCTCTGGTGCCCCCTGCAGGATTCTCTCGGCCACCAGGGTAGCACAGGACCCCACCAGCTCAACAGACACATGACAGGGAGGGCAGTGTTTCTGCTCAATTGGTCGATGGTCCAGCACCTCTGCTACAGCTTCCTCCAGAGCCGCGTCACTTCTGGGGAGGGCAGTGGATCACAGAGAACACAAAGAAAGAAAGTACATCAGCGCTCCAGCTGCCGGAACCAATCTCCACCATAAAGAAGAGTGTGTGTGTCTCAGGCAAACACAGAGGTCACTTTTGCCTGGGCCGTACCCTGCTCTGCTCTCTTCTATGTGGTACGGGAAACGGCCTTTTAAAGGGCACGAAATGAACTCTGTGACGAGTTTGAAGCTACCGTCCGGGTTGCCAATCCAAATGAACGCTGACACTCAACAGAACCTCGTCCTTTTGACAATCAGATACCGTGTAGGCCACCAGGTTAGGGCTTTTACCCACGCCTTCCTTTCCAGGCCTGTGCTCCGCCCTCAGTATCCTCTGTCTAGGCTCTTTCAAGTCTCCTCACCAGCCATCTACTTTCCAACTAAAGGCTCATTAAAACCTCCAAACGCTTCCTGAATGATCACTTGAAAAACAAAAACAAAAAACTTTACTCTGTTAGCACCTGAATAAATATAATTAACAAGTTTTCTGCTACCTAAAATAAAGTCCAACCTCCTCCGAAGGCCCTGCAAGGCCTCCCTGGTCCGGCCCTCCCACCTCAGTCTCATCAAGTCCTGGCTCACCTTTCCCACATAGTTCATGCTCAGCTGCCCAAAACAAGTCCCAGTCCCCAGCTCAGGGTGCAATTTCATGCCTGCCTGGCTTTCGCTTCCCTTACTTCCCCCTCTGCCTGAAAGGCTCTTTCAGCCACTCCCCCACCCCTGTAGGGGACAAACACCAAATTCTCTTTGTAGACCGGGCTCAAGGGGCAGCCTCCTCTACAGAATCTTGACGCCCTCAGCTTCCCTCCAGTATGATGAGTTACGTCCACTTCTCGTCTGTCAAGCCCCACCGTCCTCCGGAGTGACAGTTATCACTTGCCTCCGGCACCCACTCCGATGATCTGTTTGCTTACTGCCCTCTTCCTGACTGAACAATGCATGCACACTGTCACCTTCATCCACTTCAGAAAAAGGTTTTCATGAGTCAATTCATGGACGCCCTCAGGTACCCGTCATTTCTTGCTATAACCACTGTGCTCAAGGGGAAAATAGGCATTTCTAATAGCAGAAGCCAGACACACTTAGGCAAATCTCATACTCATGTTGCTTTCTGGCAGCTTTTTCTAGTCCTAAATTAGAAGTGGAATTATTATAGATGTACACATTTGTTGAACAGACATGGCTGAGATATTTATAGAGTCTACTAGAACATATTATTCTTGTGTTTCAAAACACCAAAAAGTTTTGACATGGGAGGCAGATTTAAGTTATTTTGAATGATTATTTATGAACTCACTATATATTTTTGTTTCTTTATATCATAAACATCACTAGAGAAATGGCACCAATTTTTAATAGGTTTTTCATATTGGATATGACCCATCAATTATAGCTAGCTTCTGAGGCAGGTGAATTACTGAGTTTCAGGCCAGCCTGAATGATTTCCAGGCCAGCCAATGCTGCACAGTGAGACCCTGTCTCACACCAAAAAAGCAAACAAAGCAAAGAAATCAAAAACGACAACAACAAATTAGATCTGCGACTCCAGGAGGCAGATCCTCCTTCTGTGTTTCTATCTGTCAGAGTCTAATGGCGCAGGATGAGCAGCCACTTCATGGACTTAGTCGTCATCTACGTACTTGGGTAAGACGTGATGGTCAACAAGGGTGAGGGTGAGCTGGCCAGCCTGGTGGAGTGTGTGGAGGTCGATCTCATCCCGGAAAATCAGCGCAGCCTCCGGAATCTGAACCTTCTGGAGGAAGAAGACATTGTCCCCTCGGAGAGGAAGCTCAGAACGATTTATGTTTAAAACTGGTATAAAGATTTCTCCTGCTTCCGCCGTCTAGTAAAGGAAGTGAAAAGAAGGCATCCTAAGGTTTTGGAAACAGCAAGAAAAAGTAACAAGGTTGGGCTTTGTGTTTCCTCCCTGCATATATGTAAAAAAAAAACCCCAAAGCGACATGATCTGGGGTTGAATTACATCACCTTCTTACTACCAATTACCAAATCTATAAAGATAAAAGGATAACTTGCAGGGGCTGGAGAGATGGCTCAGAGGTTAAGAGCACTGGCTGCTCTTCCAGAGGTCCTGAGTTCAATTCCCAGCAACCACATGGTAGCTCACAGCCATCTGTAATGAGCTCTGGTGCCCTCTTCTGGCATGCAAGGATACATGGAGGCAGAATGTTGTATACATAATAAATAAATATTTAAAAAAAAAAAAAGGATAACTTGCTTTTCAAACTGGGGAATCAAACCCAGAGCCTTGACCGTGACCGTGAAAGCACATAGTCTATGACTGTTCTGAGAGGATGGCCCTTGTCGTCCTTCTTAGCAATACCATGGAAATCAACAAGTTGTCTTATGGGAAAGACCTGGGTATAGACTTCATGATACAGGAAAGAGATTAACAGCGCTTAAAAGCTAACCTAGGATGGGGCCAGAGAGATTGCTCAGCAGTTAAGAGACTGGCTGCTCTTCTAGAGGACACAGATTCTATTCCCAGCACCCTCATGGCAGCTCACAACTATCTATGTCTCTGGTTCCAGGGGATCTGATGCCCTCTTCTGGACTTTGAGGGCACATGGCATACACACAGTGCATAGACATACATGCAGGCAAAACACCCAAACATATAAAATATGAATAATTTTTTAATTGACCTGGATTGGCAGGGATGTAGCTTAGTTGGTATCGTACTCACTTGGCATGCAAGAAGCCTAGGAATTCCCAACACTGCATAAATAGTATGGTGGTCTATGCCTGTAATCCCAGCACACAGGAGGTGGAGGTGAGTGCCTTAAATCCCAGCACTTGGTTGGGCAGAGGCAGGTGGATTTATGAGTTCTAGACCAGCCTGGTCTACAAAGCGATTTCCAGGCCAGCCAGGCAGTTACACACAGAGAGAAACCCTGTCTTGAAAAAACAAAACAAACAAAAAAATTCAATGTCACCCTCAGCTACCTAGTGAGTTCCAGGTCAATGTGAAATATATGAAAGCCTGTCTCAGAAAAAAAAAAAAAAAAAAGAAGAAGAAGCAAGAAAGATAATCTGAGAGGACAACTACTAGATCATTGGTATCCATAGGAACTAAAAAAATAAGCTATTTAAATGTAACTTTATGGTTACAAACCCTCGGTGTGGTTTGAATGAGTTATTCCCCCATGGGCTTATAAGTTTGAATGCTTAGTCATCAGGGAGTGGTACTCCTTGGGAGGGATTAGGAGGTGTGGCCTTATTGAAGGAAGTGTGTCACTGGGCTTGAGGTTTCAAGGGCCCAAGGCAGGCCCGGTGGCTCTCTCTTCCTGCTGCACGTAGATCTGGATGTAGAACTCTTTTTGTTTTGGGTTTTTTTTGGTTTTTCGAGACAGGGTTTCTCTGTGTAGCTTTGGAGCCTGTCCTGGATCTTGCTCTGTAGACCAGGCTGGCCTCAAACTCACAAAGATCCGCCTGCCTCTGCCTCGCGAGGGCTGGGATTAAAGGTGTGTGCCACCACCACCCGGCAATGTAGAACTCTTAGCTCCTCTCCGGCACCATGTCAATCTGCATGCTGCCATGCTCCTTGCCATGATGAAAATGGACTAAACCTCTGAAACTGTAAGCAAGCTCCAATTAAATGCTTATTAAATGCTTTCTTTTATAAGAGTTGCCATGGTCATAGTGTCTTTTCATAGCAAGAGAAAGACACTCCTCAAAACACACGTACACACTCCAGACGGTCACAGCACTCAACAAAGGGATCTTTATTTATCCTCTGTTACGCACAGGTGCATGTGCACCTGCACAAGCATGTGTAGAGGTCAGGGGACAACCTCGGGTGTCATTCCTAAGGCACCAGCACCCCACCCCACCCCATTCTGAGACAGGGGGACAATTATCTCAATTGCCTGACACTCAACAGGTAGGCCAGGTGGCCGGCCACTGAGCCCCAGGGATTTGCCCGACTACCCACTAGCGCTGGGATGAGAAGCGAGTGCCTCTGTGCCTGACTTTTTCTCTGTGGGCTCTGGGGCTCAAACCTGGGTCTCACGCTTGCACATCAAGGCCTTTATTGACTGAGCTATCCCTACTACTCTCCAACTTTATCTTCTTTTTTATTGATTTATTCATTTTATTTTACGCTTGAGTATTTGGCCTGTGTGTTGTATGTGCACCACGTGTGTGCTTGGTACCTATGGAGGCCGCAAGAGGGCACGGGATCCCCTGGCACTGGAATTTTAAAGGCTGTGAACTACCGGACAGGTGCTGAAGAACTGAACTCTGGTCCTCCGAGCTACCTCTCCAGCCCTTTTTTGTTGGTTTGTTTGTTTCTTACGAGACAGGCTAAACCTTACCCTCCTGCCTCCTGCTTCCAAGGCCTTACAGATACGTGTTGTAACACCTAGCTGGGACTTAACTGCAATTTAGCCAATGCTGAAATTTGTTTGTTTTTGTTTTTTGAGACAGGGTTTCTCTGTGTATCAGCTCTGGCTGTCCTAGAACTCTCTCTGTAGACCAGGCTGACCTCAAACTCACAGATCCACCTACCTGTGCCTCCTGGGCATTGGGATTAAAGGTGTGCATGACCACTGCCCAGCACTAGTGCTAAATATTATTAAGGGGCAGAGCTGGGTCTTGAATCCAAATCTTTTCACTCTAAGGGGCTATTTCTTGGTACTCACCTTTGTTAGGTAAAAAGCCAGGGCAAGAGCAGACACCATGGAGTCTAAGTCACAGGCTTCATTTCCCAGCACAACATGCAGAGGCCTGGACTCCTGCAGGGAAGGAGAAAATCATAAAGTCATCTCTGTATTTCCATTACCTCACACTCCAGTGGGGCATCACGGACATCTTCTCACCGACCTTCCGAGGATAGGATACCGCTGATGGGATCGGCAGAGACGGCCCAAGCAGCTCGGCTAGACTATGGGCAGCTATATACACCCAGTTGGCAGAAAGGTGCTTTTCCCCTCCGCTAACCCCGTCCCTGTGTGTTACCTCTCAGAACACTAAACAATGACCTGATTGCTTATGCTTCTTCAGGCTGTCACTGTCGTCAGAGACAGAATGTTCTGGAAATGGTCAGTTATGCCATGCCCTCAAGGATACCAGGCCTAGTCTACCACTCATTGCCTCTATTCTAAAAATAAAAGAATAACGTTTACATTTCTACGCTATGAGAGTAAGCAGAGGCTTTGGATATAAAGGTGAAAATACAATCTACAGCCAGCAAGAGGTTCAGTGGATAAGGGTGTTTGCCATCAACCGAGCCTGAGGACCTGAGCTGGACCCCTAGAATCCACACGGTGGGAGGTGAAAACCAACACTGGAAACTTGTTCTCCAAACTCTATACCTCGTGGTCCAGGGAACTGAACTTACAGGCTTGGAGGCAAGCACTTTCACCCACAGAGCTACCTAGCCAGACCACACTCGGTACTTTGTATGCTAACCTAAGAAAGTATACACAAAACCCACAATAAAAGTGTTGCTGCTTGGAGGTCCCTAGGTAGGATGACTGTGGCTTATAATAAATTTCGGTTTTACTCAATTATTGAAAAAAAAAAAAAAGCCAAACGAATGGAAACACATGAACTATGAACCAAAGGCTGAGGGGCCCCCAGCTGGATCAGGCCCTCTGAATAGGTGAGACAGTTGATTGGCTGGATCTGTTTGGGAGGCAACTAGGCAGTGGGACCAGGTCCTGTGCTCATTGCATGAGTTGACTGTTTGAAACCTGGAGCTTATGCAGGGACACTTGGCTCAGTCTGGGAGGAGGGGACTGGACCTGCCTGGACTGAGTCTATCAGGTTGATTGCAGTCCTTGGGGGAGACCTTGATCTGGAGGAGGTGGGAATGGGGGGTGGGTTGGGGGGAAGAGGAGGGGGTGGGAGGGGGGAGAACAGGGGAACCCGTGGCTGATATGTAGAACTGAATGGTATTGTAAAATAAAATAAATAAAAGGAAAAAAAAAAGTGTTGCTGCTGCTGCTGGAATTTCTCTGGATCTTTGTTTTGGTTTTAGAAGTCTGACTCTGTAGTCCTAATTGGCCTGGCTTGAACACTTATTCATTTAAATGAATTTGTGTGTATATGAAATGTGTGCATGTCTGAGCAAGCCACAGTGCCATGTAGAGGTCAGAGGGCAACCTCAGATGTCAGCCCTCTCCTTCCACTTCTTTTGAGGGAGGGCCTCTTGTTCACGACTGCAGGTCCACACATTTCCAGGGATTCTCGTGTCCCTAATACCCATCCGGCTTTGCTGTAGGTGCACTAAGATTACAGATACATATTGTAGCATCTGTCTTTACATGAGTTCTGGGGATCTGAACTTCTGTCCTCACATTTTCATGATTTTATTCAGTTAGCCATTGTACTGGCTAGTTTTATGTCAATTTGACACAAACAACAATCACTGGAGAAGAGGGAGCCTTGATTAAGAAAACGCCTTTAATCCCAGCACTCAGGAGGCAGAGGCAGGAGGATCTCTGGCAGAGGCCATCTTGGTCTACAGAGCAAGTTCCAGGAGTTACACAGAGCAACCCTGCCTCAAAAAACAAAAAGAAAATGCTTCTATAGTTTTGCCTTTTCTTTATTTAAACATTTGAGGGTGCCATACATTATTCTAATACTTTTACATCTATTAATTGATCATTTAGTCTCCAAAACAGCCAAATGAGGAATGCACATACTTTAAGCATTATCATACTTGTAATCTCAGCAGTTGGGAGGTAGAGGCAGGCAAATCAGGAGTTCAAGTCCAGCCTCAGTTAAATATTTAGTTCCAGGCCAGTCCACACTATTCAAGTCCTGGTCTATAAAGGAAAAGAATTATTATAATCATGATTTTTGGGTGCTGGGTATTGCATTTAGGGAATTGCATACACTGGACAAGCACTCTACTGGGCTCTATCCCTTACCCTTGAGGGAGGGTTTGCTAAATAATCCAAACAGTTCTCAACATTTTGATCTTCCTACTTCAGCCTTCCCAGCCCCGAGGTTACAGGCATGGACATCATGCCCGGCAGATGTATTGCTGGAGACTGAACCCTGGGCTGTGCAGGCTAGGTAAGAACTCTATCAACTGGGCTACACCTTCTGTCCTTAAGCTAGCTTACTTTTAAAAGGGAGGGGGCCTGGGTATGGTGGCACATGCTTTTCATCTCAGCACTGGGGAGGCAAAGGCAGGCCTGTGAGTTTGGGGGCAGCCAGGGCTCACAGGGAGACCCCATCTTAAAAAACATTATCACCCCCACCCCCCATCATCATCATCTATCCTGCGTGTGCGTGGAGAGCAGAGGATGACCTGGGGGCGCAGGGTCTCTCTTCCACCATGTGGATTCCAGGTATCAAATTCAGGTCATCAGGCTTGAATGAAATCAGACAAGGCCTACCAATTCACGTAAGCTTCCGTCATTTCAATGCTGTTATTTTAGCTGGCTAGGCCTTTGCTGGAGGGGCTGTCCAGACGGGACAGAACATGTGACAGGATCTCTGGCCTCTACCCAGTAGACGCAGATAGTGCTGCAGTCATAACAACCAAAAACCGGCTCCACGTTGATAAGCCGCCCCAGGCGAGGACGACTCGGTTTCCAGCAGGAACCAGCAAAGCCGCAGTGGCCTCTTGTCGGGGAATATGTGAGGCAGAGTTCAGTAAACTAGGAAAACGGTTTGGGGGACTAAGACATGGCAAGGGCCACTCCTCAAGTAATACGAGTGCAGGGAAGAGTCAGGGGAGACTACAGTCATTCTTAGACATGCGCTCCTCCTTCCTCTACCAGAACAGTTTAGATTCCAGGGGGGGCTCAGCCACAGGCAACTTCATTCTTAAGATTTATGGATTTTACACGTGTGGTGTTGTTCTGCCTGATTATGTACATGCACCATGTGTGTGCAGGTGCCTGCAGAGGCCTTAGGAGGGCATTGGAACCTCTGCAACTGGAGTTACAGATGATTATGAGCCGCTAGGTGGGTGCGGGGAGCCAAGCCCAGGTGTTCTTCACACAGAACCTTCTCTCCAACCCTCACATGCAGCTACTAAACAGGCTGCTGCTTCCGTTCTGTGGTGCTGGAAACTCAACCTAGAATTCATGCATGCAAGGCAAGCGCTCTAGCACTGAGCTCTAAGCTGCATTCCCACAGACAGGCTGCTTCTTTCAGTCCACTCTCTTCCCCTTTTATTTGCACCACCAGAGACACAAAAAGTGGAGCTTATTTGTCAGGCCTTTGGGGCAAAGGGCCCCTAGAAGATGTCTGCCCTGGAGATCTGCCCATGCTCATTTCTGTAGGCCTACTTCAAGAGTATGAAACCCCGGGGCCAGAGAAAGGGCTTAGCAAGTGAAGGTCCTTGCTGCCAAGGGCAAAACCCTGAGTTCAATCTCCAGGTCTCATATGGTAGAAGGAGAACCAATTCTGACTCCTGCAAATTGTCCTCTGACCTTCCTATGTGAGCCATGACACACAGACACAAACTAAACTAATTACTTTCTTTAAATTACGGACCCTCATCAGGTGGGGTGGTTATACCCGTAATCTCAGTAGTAAGGAGGCTGAAGCCAGAGAACCACCACCTGGAGACCAGCCTGGATACACGGAGTGACAGGCCTGCCCGGGCTGCATAGCAAACCCTGTTCCAGACCAACAACCTATGAGCTGATGGACGGTGCCTGCCTGCAGTCTCAGTCCACCGGGGGTGGGGGTGGTGGTGGGGGGGATGGGAGGGTGGCGACAGGAAGGCCAAGAAGTCTTCTTGCATTGTAAGTTTGAGGCCAACCTGTGCTGTGAGAGTCTTGCCTCAAAAAGCCAAAGAAGCTGGGCGCCAGTGGCACACACCTTTAATCCCAGCACTTGGGAGGCAGAGCCAGGCAGATCTCAGTAAGTTCGAGGCCAGCCTGGGCTACAGTGTGAGATCCAGGACAGGCAACAAAACTACACAGAGAAACCCTGTCTCAAAAAACAAAAAACAAAAACAAAACAAAAAACAAACAAAAAAAATCATTTTGGAGATTTATTTTTATTTTGTGTGTTTAGGCATTTTGCTTGCATGTGGACCACATGTGTGCATTGCCCACAGAGACCAAAGAGGGAGTGGTATCTCTTTGACCTGCAGTTAGAGACCACCGTGAGCCACCAAATGAGTGCTGAACCAGGGTCCTCTGGAAGAGCAGCTGGTATTATTAACCACTGAACCGTCGCTCTAGCCTCGATTTTTTTTTTTTTTTGTAATGTTTTGTTTTTTAAGATCGAGTCTCGTTTCAAACTTAGAACCATCCTGCCTCAGCCTTCCTAATGCTGGGATTCCATATGTAGACCACCACACACAGCAACACTAGATTCTTTCACAAAGCAATAAGAAAATTCTATACCCAAGATCCCAGCCATATGACATAGTATCTCCTTTGACTTCTGAGACCAGAGAAGCCCCTCTGTCTCCTAGGCACCAAGGACTGCCCAGATGGCTGTGGACCAAAGTGACAGGAATACCCTAGAGATAAGGGGCTCAGAGAGAGCAGGAAGCGGGTTGTAAACATGACAGAAGGGCCACGTGCCCCACGTGGAGGGAAGGGTAAGAGACCAGGGGCAGGCTGAGTAAGGAGTTCTAGGAAGCCATCAGAGAAGCTTTCCAAATTCCTGTGACAGTGCAGCTGACCCATGGCCAGTCAGATCCCAGCATGGGAGGGGGGCGGGAGGGACTAAAGCCACACCGTGAAGGAGGAGGAACGGTCGCCATGCAAGACGAAGGAACGTCAAGCTCTGGTGCTCAGTCCAAGCCCGGAGCAGACAGCAGGAACGCTCTGCCACTTGTGGCAGGTCCTGGACCCTGCGGACAAAAGATGTGTGTCCTCTTCTTTTCCCATTCCTGGCCAGTACCCTCCTGCCCTGCCCCCAAACCTTACCCCGCCGTTACCCAAGACTGTCCCGGACTATGACGTGTGCATGCCCTGCGAGGCCCTCTGTGCTCTATTCGGTCTCTGGGAGCAGCAGGACGCCATTTGGACAGTCACAGACTAGGGCTGAATCTAACCTTGCTTCTTACTTGATATGGGGTCCTGGTTCCTATATAAAAATGAGGGCAGGGCTGGCAAGATGGTCAGTGGGCAAAGGCTGCCAATCACGACGACCTGAGTTCAGTCCCTAGCACCAACATGGTGGAAAGAGTTTGGAGTCTTGCAAGCTGTTCTCTGACCTTCACAGATGTGCTGTAGCATGCTCCCCACCCCCGCGAAATATATAAATAAATGTTAAAATTTTTATTTTATGGGCTAGGGATGGCTCATGTAGTATTTTTGAAGAAGACCCAAGTTTGGCTCTCAGCCACAACATTGAGTGGTTCAAAATGGCTAGTAACTCCAGCTCCAAGGGATGCTACGCCCTCTTCCGGCTTCTGAGGGCGCCTCTATTCACACGCACATTCTTACACATAGATACACACATATACATCTAATTAAAAAATACATTTTTTTCAAGACAGGGTTTCTCTGTATAGCCCTAGCTATCCTGGAACCAGTCTTTAGACTAGGCTGACCTTGATCTCAGGGATCCATCTGCCTCTGCCTCCCAGTACTGGGACTGAAGGCATGTGCCACCACTACCTGGCTTCAGCTAATTTTTTTTTTTTTTTACGAGGATAAGTTGGGCATGTAGGTGCACACCTTTAATCCCAGCACTTTGAGGTTGAGGTGTGAGGACTGCAACTCTGAGGCCGACCTGAGCTACATAATGAGTTCTCAGCCAGTCTAGACTATGGATAAGACTGTAAAACAGCAAAAGAGGTAACCTTGTTTCACGCCACCCTATGGATTAAATGAGGCATCACCTAAGAGCCTCCTCTGCAGATGGGGCAACCCCCCCTTCTTCCTCTGCTCCTCCCTGCCCAAGCTGGTGCTACCTTTTAAGAAGCCCCCATCCCCGTGAAGCCTTCCTTAGGGTGGGCAAATGATCCTCCCCCTCTCTAGCTCCCCACAGCGGAGTTCTCAGGAAAGGTGATACCTTCCGGGGTTCAGTACCTTTTCACGAATGCGTACTCTTAATTCCTAACGCAGCTCAGGTGCAAACTAGGAGATCCTTGAGAGTGAAAAGGGGTACTCTTCAGGGTTACGCCCCAGAAAATGAAGACTCGTGGGCGCATGGCTGCCCCCAACTTAGAAGGCACTGTCCTCTTCAACTAGGAAAAATACTTAACTCTCACCTCCAACCCACTCTCCACCAGCAGAATCCACAGGCCACCCAGTGTCCGCTTTCTAAGTACAGGAAGAGTTCAGGGAGAACAGCTAAACTTAGCAGCAGGAGAAGCCTGAGCTGCCAGAGGAAGAAACAGAATCCGAGAGGCACAGGAAACAAATTTTTTTTTTTTTTCCAGACAGGATCTAGCTATGCTGACCTGGCTGGCCTTGAACTCACAGAGATCTGCCTGCCTTTGCCTGGGATCAAAGGCCTGTGCCACCAAACCTACCTACTTTCCCGGCATCCCCGGCTGACCTAGCGTTCACTATGTAAACAGGCCAAGCTGGTAACTGAACTCCTGGCCATTCTGCTGCCTCTACCTCCCAAGTGCTGGGATTGCAGCATGTGCCACCATGCCCAGTCTCTCTCCGCAGCCCTGGCTGTCCTAGAATTCGATATGCCGCAGGCCAGCTGGTCCTAAAGGTGTGAGCCACCACACCCAGCCAAAAAACTCTCCGAGAGAAAGAAAGGGGCAGGTTATGGCTCCCTGGGTAGAGGTGCATGCTACCCAGCCCGGTGACCTCAGTTTGGTCAGGGGACCCACACGGTGGAGTGTTAAATCTTGAAAACTGTCCTCTGACCTCCAAGTGTGCACTGGGGCATGTGAGCGTGTGTGCACTCAATAAATTAGTGTAATATAGACAAGATTTGAAAGGAGGGAGATGCTCAGTGGTTAAGAGCGCTCATTCTTGCCGAGAACCCAGGTTTGGTTCCCAGCTCCCACACAGTGGCTCACAACCATCCATAACATCTATTCCAGAAGCTCTGGCACCCTCTTTAACCTGAGGGCATCATTCATCCACATAAAATAAAATAAATGAATCTAAAAAAAACTTTTAAGAGGAGGAGAAGAAGAAAAGACCCATTAGTTAAAATAACACATCCTAATGTGTTTTGCTTGTTTGTTTTATGGCCTGGATTGCTAAGAAAACCACTTCCCAGTCCGGTGGTGGTGGCCCATGCCTTTGACCTCAGCACTCAGGAGGCAGAGGCAGGTGGATCTCTGTGACTTCCAGGCCAGCCTGGTCTACAGAGCTAGTTTTAGGGCAGCCAAGGCTCTACAGAGAAGCAAAAAAACAGGAGGAGGAGGAGAAGAAGGAGGGGGGGGAGGAGGGGGAGGAGGAGGAGGAGGAGGGGGAGGGGAGGAGGGGGAGGAGGAGGAGGAGAAAGAAAGACAACCGATTCCCGTCCGAAGCTAGCACGTCCTGACAGCTACTCTACACAATTTTAACAAAGGGAGAGGCAGACCAGACAACACCCTCACCCCGAGAAAATGAGAGGACTCTGATAAAGGACAAGCAGCTACTCCCGCTTGCAGCCTCATGCCTGAGAAGTGTACCTTTGTTCTTAGCTCAGCCTGAGATGCAGCCCCACCCCAGAGAAAAGAGTTCTTCCTGCCGGAAGTGCAAGATGGGTCTGTCACTTGAAATAGGAGCTCATTTAAAAAAGCAGGCTTCCTTTCTTCCTCTTCCCATTAATTTCTTATTTTTGTTGTTGTTTTGTTTGTTATTGTTTTCAAGACAAGGTCTCACTATGTAGCTTTTGCTGTCCCAGAATTCTCTATGTAGCCCAGGCTGGCCCCAGACTCACAGAGATCCGCTTGTCTCTGCCTCCAGAGTGCTGGGATCAAAGGTGTGTTCCACTTTACCCAGCTCCTTCCTTCCTTCCTTCCTTCCTTCCTTCCTTCCTTCCTTCCTTCCTTCCTCCCTCCCTCCCTCCCTCCCTCCCTCCCTCCCTCCCTTCCTTCCTTTCTTTTTACACAGCCCAGGCTGGCCTGGAACTTGCTCTGTAATCTAGGTGAGTCCCTAACTTGGGGTCTTTCCACCTCAACCTCAGCTACCAAGGCCAGCTATGTAGATTTCTTTCCAGTGGACATGCCATTGTCCTTGTGGCAGAGGCTACAGAAAAGTCCTCTGGTGTCACACACTAAAAACGTGGCACCGCAGGGGGACTGGCTGAGTACCAGCTGTCTCCGGCCTGCGAAAGCCAAGCACTCACAACCCCACACAAGCCAACGGTGTGTCTGCCTGATCTGGTCTCTTGCCACAGCAGATGTGAGGGTGACCTGGCTGAGACATCCGCCATCCCATTGATCACCAGGACTCATTCTGCTGATCTACCCTGCTAGGCCAGAGTCCAGCCTCCTCCTTCCCCGCCCCATGTACATCCCTCCTGAAGGAGCACTGGCCCTCCAAGAGGCCAGCCTCTCTATCAGAAGACTGCTCTTTGGCCCAGGGTGTACACGCAGCTGTCCTCCTCTGCTTGACCCTGCAAACAAGCTCTTGTTTGTTTGACACAAGGTCTCTCTGTACAGCCCTTAATGTCCTGGAATTTGCTATGTAGACCAGGCTGGGATTAGGATCTCTTTATACAAGGAACACCAGGCTGGAGAGAGCTCAGCAGTTCCTAGCACCCACATGGAGTGGTTCACAACAGATCCAGGGGATTTAATAATACCGTCTTCTGAACTCGAAGGGTGCACGTGGCAGATAATCACAGATATACACACACATACACACAAATTTCTTTTAAAAAGGAAACTTTAACAGATTTCTGGGGGAACTGGAGGGAAAGGGGAAAAAAGTCCTTTATCTTTTCTACTTTGTATCTGTTTTGTGCTTCAATGTTTTCCTTATGTAATATTTCTATAATTAAAAATAATTAGAATTACTGGCACTTCCAGCATATACTGCTACTGGCTTATACTTAATATTCTTAGAATCTGATGTTCAACTTACGCCCTGCCCTAGAGAGGCTGTGTGCTGAGAAGATTCCAAGGCTCCTTCAGAAGGAAGCACACGGGTTCACAGAGGACTAGCCTTTGCTCCTTGGAGGAGGAACACGGAGAAGGACTGGGATAGTGCAGTACTGGAAAAGCTGGATCTATTGCCACACTTCATGACAGTGCAGATGAGCTGTCACCTGGGGAAATGGATAAGGAGGGCTGTGGTGGTCTGAAAGAAGATGGCCCCCAAAGGGAGTGGCACTATTTGGAGGTGGCCTTGTTGGGGGAAGGGTGTCACTGTGGGGTGGGCTTTGAGGTCTCCTATGCTCAAGCTACTCCCAGTGTCACGGGGCACTTCCTGTTGCCCGCAAGATGTAGGACACTCAGCTCCTTCTCCAGTACCCTGTCTGCCTGCACCCCACCATGTCCTACCATGATGATAGTGGACTAAACCTCTGAACTGTAAGCCAGCCACCACAATTAAATGTTCTCCTTTATAGGAATTACTGTGGTCATGGTGTCTTTTCACAGCAACAGAACACTGACTAAGACAAGGGTAAATGCTGGAAAGAAGATTCGTGCTTTTGGGTAAGGTTTCACTAAATGGTGGAAAAGAGAATAGTAACTTCCATGATGCTGGAACCCCCCAACAGGATAGCACTTAGAATGATGTCAAAACACTCTACATTAGTGTCTGGAGACAGAGCAGCTAAGAGTGCTTGCTGTTCTTCCAGAGTACAGAAATGGTGTTCCCAGGACCCAAGTCAGGCGGCTCACAACTGCCTGTAACCCAGTTCCAGGGGGTCCAACACCCTCTTCTGGTTTCCTTGGATACATGCATGCATGTGCACAGACACACATTCTCTCTCTCTCTCTTTCTCTCTCTCTCTCTCTCTCTCTCTCACACACACACACACACACACACACACACAAATAAATACTTAGGAACTGAAAGGATGGCTCATCAGTTAAAAGTGCTTATTTCTCTCCCAAAGTTCCATTTGTGGGATTGCTCACAACCTTCCATAATTTCAGCTCCAGGGAATGTGGGACCTCTAATCTCTGAAGGCACCTACATTCACATGTATACACACAAATAATAATAATAATAATAATAATAATAATAATAATAATAATAAAAATTGCCAAGAAGTGTTGTTGCATGCCTTTAATCCTAGCACCCTGAGGCAGAGGCAGGTGGATCTCTGAGTTTGAGATTGGTCTGGTCTACATAGTACCAAGCCAGCCAGGGCTACAAAGTGAGACCCTGTCTCATATAAATAAAATTAAACAAATAAAGCTGGGCATCACAGTAGAGTCCCATAATCCCAACACTTGGGAAGTAGAAGCAGGAGGACCAGAAATTCAAGGTCAACGTTGGCTACATTGGGACCTCAAGGCCAGCCTAGGCTACATAAGACCATCTCAAAAACAAACATATTAAAAAGTAAAACAAAATGCAGACCTCAGGCTAAGTGTGATGGCACACATTAACTAGGAGGATCATACACACCCCAAAACAAAAAGAAAAGTAACCGGTGAGAATTGGTTCCTAATTGCCTTATGCATTAAGACAACTTTCCCCAAATATGGTGTTTTTTTTTTTCTAGGGGTTTATGAGAATGGGTGAGTCTCTCCATGAAGTCCAGGTTGGCTCAGACCTCAGAATGTAGGCCAGGCTACACTTAAGCTAACAATCTTTTTGCCTCAACCTACCAAGGGCTGAGATTACAGGCATCCAGCCTGGTCAGATGTTTTCAAAAGGAAAATTTTAGTGTAGCGGGCATCAAACTGAAACTCACCCCAAATTCAAAGTGAGAATATTCATTTATTCCAGCAGCTCAGTCTACAGCGAATTAGGTGACTTTCAGGGTTTGTTAAAGGCCAGACTCTATTGCTCAGAGAAATTTTAAGTTCTGTTCTATTTTTGTGGTGGTTGTCTTTGTTTTTGAAGTTTTTCTTTTTTTCCTTTTTAGCCCAAGCTGGCCTGAACTGGTGAACCTTCAACCTCCTCCTCCTCCCAAGTGCTGGAACTGGAGGCATGTGGCTACCACACCCAGCTAAGTTATTTTTTAAAGGAAGACAGCCATCTGCCTAGGTTTCTACAGGGGCAGAGGAACTCACAGGAGGGGGCCAGGTGACTTGGAGCCTCTAGGAGGAATTACGATCCAAAGCTGCCATGGCCTGTCAGCGCGGCTGGCTGAGTCCAGCTGGTTCAGGAAGCACCAAAAATAAGCTACAAAGCATTCAGGGGCCGTGCCTGTGGTTTAGATTCCAAACACTTTGTGTGTATCCCTCACCCAGGGGCGGGTATCTTTACGTATTTGTGTGTAAAGGAGACTAAAGGAGAATCCTGGAAGCAAAGGAATGTAAGTTGTGGGTCAACATACATGCCCGACGCTTAAAAACAGAGATTTAAAGTAAAACACCAGAGAACGCCTCTAATGTAGACAGGGAAGGCAAACGGCCATTCAGAGGCGATAAAGCGGGGCCCCAAGGTGCCCCCCACACCCCCGGGGTTCACGTGGAGGCCGGTGGGCTGGAGCCCCGCTCGCCGGAGGGAGGCTGAGAGGGCGGGGAGCGGGGGACAGACACACCTTGCCGGGCGAGGCTGGCGGCCAACCCACTGGTCCAGAGGACGGACCCGACTCAGGCAACCGAGAGGAGACTCGCTTCTCCGGCTCTCCCGCCCACGGCGATGGCTTTGGCCCCCAGCTCCCCCGCGTCCACCTCTGCGATCCCTCCACACCGACCGTCCGGGCTCCCCAGATCCCGCACCTTCGTCCTTCCCGGGCCCCACGCCGCTTTCCCCACAGCCCCGGACCGGGACCCGTTACCTGCAGAGCGGCTCGACAATCCTGCAGGTAGTCCTCCATGGTGACGCCCGAGGTGTGCCGTCGCCCCTCGGCGAGGAGAGGTAACCCGGCCGAATGCACCCCACCCCAGGCTCAGGGTCTAGAGTCGAGAGTCAGGGGGCGGGACTCGAACCCGCCACACAAGGGTTCGGCCTCCGAACCCCCCCAGGAGGAAGTGCGTAATCCGGCACTCCGGGAGTCCGGCGTTACCCCGCCCCCGGCGGCGGAGGCTGAGTTCTGAGCCCAGAGGCTCATGGGAGGTCAAGGAGGAGCATGTCGCAGTGCCTCCTGGGAAATGTAGTCCGGAAGCTCCTAAGAGTTCCCCCCCCAAGTGAGCAGTTTTCTGAGTGCTACGACATACAAATTGTGTATGTGTCACAATAATTCGCCTTTATGGCATCTGAAATTGCTCTTTCAGATATGACTAGGCATAGTATCTTTCCATATATTACACCGAGCATCTGTTTGAGACTAATGTAAATTAATCTCTTTTTTTTTTTAATACAAGTTCTTGATATATAGCCCAAGCTAGTCCTTCTTCTCAGCTTCCTGAATGCTGGATTCGCAAGCCTGGCTTGGTCGGGACTTTAAATTGCAGCATATCTCTATATCTTATTAAAATAGCTTTAGGTGTTTTTTAATTTTAATTCTCCCCTTTACTAAACTGACCTATTGTGATCAATGGCGTGTTGGCTCGTGCTAGGAAAACATTAGCATAATTTTTGACCTGTCTTCTTAAGATACAGTCGTGCCAACTCTTCCTAACTTCCTAACTCTGTAGCCTCTTTCCCCTCACAGCCTGGACAAATATCTCCTCTTGCTGTTCTTGGACTGTTGCAACCGTGACACTGCTTCCTGGGTCTCTGTTGCAACTGTTCTCTCCGAGTTGCTTCAAGTCTCATCCATCCTGTGGCAGCCGCGGCAACAGAGGAGCCTTCAGAATGTAAGGCTAGGTTCCAACATCTCTCCAACTGCCACTTTCGTGCCCCAGCGCAGACTACGGGGGAGGGGGGTGTCCCTGCATCATAACATGTTCCCTCGTTTTTTAATCTATCCCCAGATTTTTCTGCTCCTCGGGGAGGTGAGAGGAGACGAGGGGGCGTCTTCTTCACCCTAGATGTATTAACCAGGTACACAGCTCAATCAGTTTCATGTCTAGCCTTTAAGAAAAAAACGTACAGGGAGGAAGGGAAGACTTGGAAAGGAGCCCTCTGGGGGGCTCCCGAAAAACAGAAGCGGTGGTTTTCCTTTCCTGTTAAACGAATAAATGTGCAAACACGATTCTCTCTCGCCCCGCGTCCATGGCTCCCGAGCAGAGGACCGCCGCAGGCACCCAGGGAGGTCCCGGCAGCGGCTGCGGTCCCGCCCCGCTCCTCTCCGCTCCGCCAGGCCGCCTGCTTTTCCCGGCTCTCACCAGAGAGGCACACGCGCTCCGTCCGTCCCTTCCCGCGGCAGGCGGAGGCAAGAGAAAGGGTCTGTTGTTTTTCCCTCTTCCTTTCTGCCGCTCGCCGGGCTGCTGACCGGCTCAGACAGCCCTGATGGAAACCCTCCGCGGCTGAGCAGGCCCCTCCTCCTCCAGGCACCTCGTCCTCGGCTAATGTGTCTTTGTCCCGACCGAGGGAAAGAAGAACAAGAAAAACCACAAACTTCCTTTGAAAACCAGTTTGTAGGCAGGGCCTGGAGCGCACGCCGGAGACCCGGTCACTCGGCCATCCTGAAGACGCCGGGAGGGCCCCCGATCGCCGGGGCCGCCTCCTGCTTGCCCTCGCCCCCCACCCTCCTCCGGCGTCCCCGGTGCTGGGCGTGAGTCCGGAAGTGGTCACGACCCAAGCGGGACGCCGCGCGAGTCAACCCGTGTCAAGCCGTGTAAGCTCCGGGGCTGACAGCTGGGAGCAGCTGGCGCGGGCAGCAGCGCCCCTCGACCATGTCCCCTCCTCCAGCGTCGAACCGCCAGAATTGAGTCCTCTCCCGGTCCCGGAACCGCATCCACCTCTTTAAGGTAAGAACTTTGTTTTCAAACTATCTTCTTCACCTCCTCTCGCGGCTCTCCTTTCCCTCTCCGGCTTGAGGGGAGTTGACACCTGATGTCCCGTCTGTGGTCTCTGCATCTGGGTCGCTGATAGGATCCTTGCAAGGCACGAGGGGAGCTGTCCCTTCATGTCCCCATGATAAACAAACCCTCTCCCTCTCCTTGGGAGCAAGAATTGCAGTGTTTGACTTATTCTAGAGGAATCTCGAAGCATTGTTGCCGGGAAGGTTTGCTTGCAGGTGAGAAGGAGGTTGGGTAAGACCAGAAAAGGAGGTCAGGGAAGAAGGGTCCTGAGAGTGGGTAGTGTCGTCTTGGAGCTAATTACGCATTTAATATGCTTCTTCCACTGTGTCATAGTATCTGCTGCTGGCTAGGAAGGGACCGGGTGTTTTAACTACCTCACCTGCGCCCGTAGGTAGTTCTAGTTAGAGAGGAAGTGTAGGATTTGGACTGAAGAGAGGAAAGGCGGTCTAAGGCTGAAACCCCGATTTATTTGAATACCCTCCCCTCATACTTTCCTACCTCTGGGCCTTGCGAGGTGGAGTCCTCCTGTGCCTTTCCTGTCCTGCCCCTGCCCACTTTCCCTGAGACCCCACTCCCTCGGGTGGTTTCTTACAGCTCCTTTCTTTGGTCGGCTAGCTTTCCCAACCCCCACTTAATTATTGATCATTTCTAACCTTGGGCAGAAAAGGAGCCATGCTTCTCTTTAGGCTTTTTAAATTTTCCCAGGAGTGGCATCTGTTTTAAGGTTCACCCTAAGTGCCATGGGGGGGGGGGGGAAGAGATGTGGAGAGAGAGAGAGAGAGAGAGAGAGAGAGAGAGAGTGTAAGGCCTGCAGATAAATTTTGCTGGTGTGATTCTAAACTAACAAAATTACCTGCAGCTAGCACTAATTATATTTGAATCAGGAGAACGATCAATTTGGGTGACGAGGTTTTTAAGAAGAAAACAGGTGAGGGAGCAAGAAGCTGAGCAAGCAAGAGTTCAGGTCAGGTGTGTCCTAAACCACTTAAAATCCCTTCACTTGGGAAACTGAGGCAAGATTACTGAAAGCTTGAGCTAGCCTGGGCAACCAGAGCTCTGGCTGGCTCTACCGACCAAGTGCTGGGATTAAAGGTGTGTGCAACCACACACAATAACACCTGTGTCAAAAGTCATTTAAAAGAAAAAAAGACAAAATTCCTAGTTGATTTAACTTCTCCCTGTCTTTCTTTCTTCCTTCCTTCCTTCCTTCCTTCCTTCCTTCCTTCCTTCCTTCCTCTCTCTCTCTCTCTCTCTCTCTCTCTCTCTCTCTCTTTCTTTCTTTTGGTTTTTCAAGACAGGGTTTCTCTGTGTAGCTTTGTGCCTTTCCTGGAACTCACTTGGTAGCCCAGGCTGGCCTTGAACTCACAGAGATCTGCCTGCCTCTGCCTCCCGAGTGCTGGGATTAAAGGCGTGCGCCACCACCGCCTGGCTTTCCCCCTGTTTTTCCTTTCTTTTTTATTTTAATGGTGCTGGGAATGGAACCCAGGGCCTTGCATATGTTAAACATGTGCCCCACTGCCGGGCTATACCCCCAGGACTTTCCTTTTTTTTTTTTTTTTTTTTTTTTTAAATCCTCACTAATGAGTGGGGAGGGGAGGAAGGAGATTGTCACTATCTCTGGTCCTATCTGTATCTCACTTGATGCTTAATGCTGATAAACAGCAAGTTAGACAGGTCCAGTGTTCTTGTCTAAAATGATCTAGATGGGAGCCATGAAAAGAATGTGTGCCAGTGTGTGTGAGGCTTGGACCCAGGGGGTTTTGTATGCCAGACAAGGCTCCATCACTGAGCTATACCCCCAGCTCTTTTTGTATTTTATTTCGAGATAATTTTAAGGGTCTCTCCATTAAAGGCCTTTGTCACTATCACAACTAGTGGGGGTTCATATCTACTATACACTATATATAATATCTATATAATACATGAGCATTGATATACAGTATATATTATATATGAGCATATTTTACATACGTGAGTGTTTCCTGTAGTGGTACTTTCTCACTGGGACTGCCAGTCCACAAATAATGACACCGGAGACTTGTTATTCTAAAAGCTCGGCCTTAGCTTAGGCTTCTTCCCAATAGTTCTTATAACTTAAATGAACCCATATTTTTTAATCTACGTTCTTTCACGAGCCTCGTCACCTCACCTCTGTACTGCCCTGCCCATCCTGCTTTCTCTGCATCTGCCTTTCTTCTTCCCAGAGTTCTTTCTGCCCAGAAGTCTTGCCTATTCTCTCCTGCCTAGCTATTGGCCGTTCAGCTCTGTATTACACCAATCACAGCAGTCCATCTTCACGCAGTGTACAACCTTCCCACAACAGTTTCCCTTTATGTATGAATGCCACATGTTCTTGGTTCCCACGGAAGCCAGAAGAGGATATCAGATTCCCTGCAACTTGAGGTACAGATCCTTGTAAACCCCTCTGTGGGTGCTGGGAATTGAACCTTGGTCCTCTAAAAGAGTAGTATATATCCTTAACCACTGAGCCATCTCTCCAGCCCTGAGGTATTTTAAATGTAAATCAATAGTCAGCAGTTTCCTATTTCATATAAATAGCAAGCAAGAGAACATCTCTGCAGGCACTGCTAGAAGCAGATAGGGCCTGAAGAGTCGCTGTGTCAGCTCCAGGTGGGGAGAGCAGTCTGCTGCAAGGGTTTGTGGGGAACACTTTCTGTGCCCCATCTAAGGTAGCTATTGGTGGTAGGATCCGAGCCTGGGCCTTGGGCAGCCCTAGTAAGCCAGGTTTGATCTATTGTCCCCAATAAGCCAATTAAAGGAGCTGAATTAATGGTGACAACCAGGGGCCAGTGAGATGGCTCCGTTGGTAAAGGCTCTGGCTGCCTGATGACCTGAGTTTGATCCCAGGTCCCATGTGGTGGAAGGAGAGAACACATTTTTGAAAGTTTCCTCCTGGCCTCCAAGTGTGTACATACACACACACACACACACACACACACACACACACACACACACTAAATAAATGTAATAAAATTAAAATAGTAACAGTGAAAAGCAGGGAAAAAAAGCGAGCAACAACAGGGATTTATTCCATGTAGCCACATTGGATCTAGCAACAAAGTGATTTGGTGACACTTCCCAGTTCATCTTCAGAGTGCTACATTAGTAGAGACCAGAGTTCTGCATAGCGAAGCAGTCTAGGTAGGTCAAGGTGTGGTCCTGCCCATTACTGACCCATTATTGTTGGGGCCTTAGCCTCATCTTGCAGGGTTGTTGGACAAGTTGTGAGAACCCTGAAATCTTTTTTCCTGGCTACAACTTCCTGTCTGTCTGTCTTCAAGGGTCTGTTTTTCTCCTCCCAGTGCTCTGAGGCATCTCTTCAGACCCTATCTGTATTTTCTTCATTCTCTGTCATTTTCTGTTTCAGAGAAGCCAGTTCCACCCAGTGGACCAGTCTGGAAGCCCAGGCAGGTCCTTGCAATTCCATCTGGTCACAGCAAGTTCGAGGTAGAATGAGCCGAAGCCTTCTGTTTACACTTGCTCAGAAAAGCTGAGTCAGGAGCCAGAGTGGCCTTCCACACTGTTCACTTCCCAGGATTTTCTCGTTCCCTTTGCTCTGTAACTCAATGATCTTACTGGCCAGGTCTCTCTTCTGCATATCAGAGTCACCTAAGCAAGGTCCCTGAGGTCAAGAAAGGCCTTCGTCCCCCTCAGCCGGACTCTATCCCCACTATGGAACAAGCTCAGGCGGAGCCCACAGTCCCCAGCAAGGCCAGTAGTGCAGAAACTGGTGAATCTGAAAAACACGAGGCCCTGTCCGGACCAGAGAAGCACTCTCCAGACAACCCCCAGGACAAGGGCGGTGCATCTGAAAAACACGAGGCCCTGTCCGGACCAGAGAAGCACTCTCCGGACAACCCCCAGGACAAGGGTGGTGCATCTGAAAAACAGGAGGCCCTGTCTGGACCAGAGCAGGACCCTCCGGACAACCCCCAGGACAAGGGCGGTGCAGAGGCTGGTGGGACAGCTGGAGAACGGGACCCAGGAGACCAAGCTTTGCCACCAGCCCAGGATGGGGACAATCTCGAGTGCCCTCCTCCTGAAGCTAGCTCGAGTCCGTGCGGGGCACCATCTGAGGTAGAGACGGCAGAGACGCGTTCTGGGCCACAGGAGCTTCCCCAGTCCCCCAGGACCCAACAGCCTGATGTAGATTTCTACTGTGTCAAGTGGATCCCCTGGAAGGGAGAACAGACCCCCATCATCACCCAGAGCACCAATGGCCCTTGTCCTCTGCTGGCCATCATGAACATCCTCTTTCTTCAGTGGAAGGTAAATACAGGGAGCACAAGCAGTGGGCTGTGAGGCACTGGGCAGTTAAGATGGCCACAGACTTGCTCTTCAGATGTGCTTGGTCTGTTCACACAGATGTTCCTTGAGACCATGCTACGTCAAGGTTACTGCAGTCTCATGTCCAAGACATCTTACCAAGTGGGAATGGTTGGTCCGGCAGATAATGATGCGGGGTTCCACTGGGGACTTCTCTCCAGTAAGAACGCTTGGGGAGCTTTTTTTTCAAGCTCACACATCTGTGGCAGACATGGAAGGTGGCTTTGTTGGAGGTCCCAGAAGGTCCTTGAGAGCATTGGCCAGCAAGCCCACAGGCCAGCGGCCAGCACTGACTGGTGGGCATGTGTGAGCTGGGCGCTGGTGCTGGAAACTTGAGGCTCTCTGAAGCCAGAGTCACACGGAGGCCAGTCTCTAAGTCCCCTTGTTTGTTTATTGGTTTTTCGAGACAGGGTTTCTCTGTGTAGCTTTGGAGCCTGTCCTGGATCTCTCTCTGTAGCCCAGGCTGGCCTCGAACTCACAGAGATCCGCCTGCCTCTGCCTCCCGAGTGCTGGGATGAAAGGCGTGTGTCGCTGCTGCTGCTGCTGCTGCTGCTGCTGCTGCTGCCGCCGCCACCACCACCCAGCTCTAAATCCCCTTGTTGAGGGGTGTAAACACAGAAGCTTGAGATGCCTTGTCTCGAGAGCAGTGTGACCCTAGGGCTACTTCCAAAGTTCCAATTTTTTGTTATGATTCCAGTGAGCATTCGTTTGCACTGTTGGGGCTTGGAGCTCGGGGCAGTTTCCCTGGGAAGTCAATGCTGCCTTGGGGTTGGTTCATCAGTGTATCAGAGCCTGCCTTGTGGCTGGCTCCTTCTCTTGCAAGCAAACAAAATGGCTTCACTTAAGTTCCTGACAGTAGGCAAGCCCTCCTGTGGGGGGCGGGGTAAGGAAATACTAGGAGTGTGCTTCTCTGACCCTCCTCCAGCACCCTGATTTTTCTCAAGCCTGTCCTGAGTTTACAGATCAGCCCTTTGTTCAACTCCGGTCTCCCCTGCTTTCTCTCACAGGGGGAATGCTTGGCAGTGTTTCCTATCCCTTCCCTGGTCCCAGCACTGAGCCCCGCCCCCTCTTCTGTCCCACCACTCAGTCTCTCTTCCTTCCCCCCTTTTTCTGTTTGCTTTGTTGTTGTTTTATTTTTTGAGATAGTGTCTCACTATGTAGCCTTGACTGGCTTGAAACTCACTCTGTAGACCAAGCTGGCCTCCAACTCACAAAAACTCCACCTGCCCCTGGCTCCTCGGTGCTGGGGTTAAAGGTGTGCGCCATCACACCCGGCTGCTTTTGGGGAACTTTATACTATAAAGCAGGCCGGCCTCACCCCTCCTGCCTCAGCTTCCTGAATACTAGAATTGTAGTCATGAGCCCCCAGGCCTGGCTTGGACCCCCTCTTCCTGTGTTCCTCCTTCGCTGCTGGTTGTAGAAGCTCACATATGACCACCCGTCTCCCCAGGTGAAGCTGCCCCCTCAGAAGGAAATGATCACATCAGATGAGCTCATGACACATCTTGGTGAGTGACTTACGGAGGAGGGGCTCATTTGGAGCCCTGAATGTGGTATTGAGGGCAAGGACGAGTCCGAGTCTTTTCTGTAAAGCTGGAGAGTAAAAGGCAAAGCTCAAGGGATCAGGGCTTTTGAGTTAGCACCGTTCTGCCTCCCCCACCCTCCCCGCCCTCCCACCCCATTGCTGGTGCTAGGGGTCAAGCACAAGCCTTGACTGTCCCGGGCAAGCACTGCACCACCGGACTCTAGCCCTGGCCTCTGTCCTTAGCTTTCAGTTAGGTGGGTCTGTCACCTCCATAAGTCTGTTTATTCCTCTGAGAAATTAAAATTCTGGATTGGAGTTTGAAAACCCATGGTCCTGAGACCTTACCCCCATTCTCCAGAAGAGGAGGAAGCCAAGCTTTTTGGGACGACTGTCAGGGTAGTTTGGGTAGGCTGATAACTGTCCTGTCTTACAGGAAACTGCCTCCTATCCATCAAGCCCCAGGAGAAGTCTGAGGGCCTTCAACTTAACTTTCAGCAGGTGAGGCAAGAGGGCAGTGGACATAGGGTGGATGTGAGCCTTAGTGGGTGATTCCTTTATCTTGCTATCTTCTCTCGGGGGTGGGGGGTGGGGGGTGGGGGGATGGCATCTCTGTCCTGAAAAAAAATATTCGTTTTTATATTAGATAAAGAGGGATTGAGGCAGCCCAGCACAGTGTTGTATGTGTGCCTTTAGTCCCAGCACTCGGGAGGCAGAGGCAGGCGGGATCTCTGTGAGTTCGAGGCCAGCCTGGTCTACAGAGTGAGATCCAGGAGAGGAACCAAAACTACACAGAGAAACCCTGTCTCAAAAAAAAAAAAAAAGAAAAGAAAAAAAAAGAAAAAGAAAAAGAAAAATCAGGCTTTCTGATTTGTCTGGACAGTGGGAGGGAGAGGGAGGGCTGGACTGGCCATCCTTGTCTTTCCTCCCACCAGAATGTGGATGACGCAATGACCGTGCTCCCTAAACTGGCCACAGGTCTGGATGTCAACGTGCGATTCACGGGCGTCTCTGACTTTGAGTACACACCCGAATGCAGCATCTTTGATTTGCTGGGCATACCTCTGTACCATGGCTGGCTTGTGGATCCACAGGTGAGGACACGGGAGGCCCCGTGAGTCTCCACCAGACCAAGCTGGCATGAATAAGACAACAAAACAAAACAAAAGGCAGGCATCTAGGAAGGGAGGGGTTTGCTTAGTTTGAGGAGGGTTAGGATTTAGAGACTGAACTGATGCAGAGTTCCTTGAATGTTAATATTGTTGGGTGGAGTCACATTCCAGTACAAGGAAACCACACACAAATAAGATCAGGGCTTTGGACATCAAAAGTTCAGGACTCTTTGATCACAAAGTCACATCCAATGGGCTTGGTTTATTTCCTTCCTTAAAAAAAAAAAATCAGTTTATTTTTGTCCCACCCTGTCCCTACTCCCCAGAGTCCTGAGGCTGTGAGTGCTGTTGGGAAACTGAGTTACAACCAGCTGGTAGAGAAGATCATCACCTGTAAACACTCCAGTGACCCCAACCTCGTGACGGAAGGTGATGGTGATGTCCTCTTTCCTTGAGATCTCATGCAAAGGACGGCCGAGTAGGCTTGTTATTCTTGTTTTGTGTGATGCAGAGAGAGAGAGAGGAACTTTATTTTTTGGGGGTTGGGGGAAGATACACAAGGCGCATGTAGTTCAGGCTGGCCTTGAAATCAGTACGTAGCCCAGGCAGGTCTCAAACTCCTGCCCTTCCTGCCTCAGCCTTCTGAGAGCTCAGAACACAGGTGTGCTCTCACACCCCTAGCTGTATTGACTGAATGAGTAAATATCGTCAGGCTTTAGGAAGGGTTTTTATCTCAACTCTGTGGACGGGGGTTGGGGGGGGTACAACAGGATCTCCTATAGCCTGGGCTGGCTTTGTAACTAAGGGTGATTTTGAACCTCTGATCCTCCTGCCTCCAGCCCCCCAGTACCAGGATCACAAAACATTCATTAACAAGCTTCAACTTGCATGTGTATACGATGCTGGGAATCAGGCCTGCGGCCTTGTCCATGCTAAGCCTAGAGTCGAAATCTGAACCATACCCCAGGGTGGGGTTTGGCCTTTACCAAGTGGGGCTCTGGATAGTCCTGGGGCTCTTTAGACAAACCTCCTTATCTTGTTTTCTTTGCTTTGGGGCTATGCTGGCGGGTGTGGGGTTTTAGTTTTTGTTTTGACACACAGTCTCGCTGTGTAGCCCTTGGCTGACCTGGAACTGCTGTGTGGAGATGTTATCCTCGGACTCACAGAGATCGGTCTGCCTCTGTCTCCCCGGTGCTGACACAAAAGGCGTGCGCCGCCACACCCAGGACTGAACTCGGGAACTTTTTGCGTTTGTTAAAAGATCTAAAATGGAGCCGTATCCCAGCCCTTTTGATTTGTTTTGCTTTTTTCCTATCATGGGTTTGGATTTAGTCCAAGGCTGGCCCGTTTTATGCCTTCTGGCAGGCTTGATTGCAGAGCAGTTCCTGGAGACCACTGCGGCGCAGCTGACCTACCATGGCCTGTGTGAGCTCACAGCAACCGCTAAGGAAGATGAACTCGGCGTCTTTTTTCGAAACAACCACTTTAGCACGATGACTAAGCACAAGGTGAAGGGGCTTTGGAGGAGGGGAGCAGGAGCAATGTCATTTCCCTGAGCCTTTTTCTCTGGGGTCCATGTGGCAGGCAGGATACAGTGGGTTAAGCCCTGGTAACAGATAACCCCTAGAATCCTTGTGGTTTACCACAAGTGTTTGTTTCTAATTCATGATGCATGTCCTGTCTCACACCATCTCGTCTTCACTCTGGGACTCAGGTGGACGGAAAAGCCTTCCTATAAGTAGGAGTAGATGCCGTGTGTTTATTCTTCTGCCTGGAGATGACCCTGAGCAGAGCAGGTCATGAGGACATGCTGTCAAGGGCCAGTGGGGCTTTGGAACACACACGTCTTTCAGAGTTAGAAGCTGAGGCCCCCTAGGAACTGAGGAGAAGAGGCTGGTCCTGCCCATTCCCCATGTAGACTCTGCTTATTCAGCCCTGGCTAGCCCGGAACCCAGGTCTGCCTACATCCTGTGCTGGGATTAAAGGTGTGCACTGTCACACCGGCCTCGCCTCGAACTTCTGATCTTCCTGCCTTCCTCCCAGGGGATCAGGTTGTAGTCATGCATCACCACACCCAGTTTTTCTGGTTCTCAGAAGGCTGTATCTCTGCGACATCAGCTAACACAGAGAAGCCAGGGTAGGGAAAAGGATTTGGTGTGGTACTCCAGCCCCAAGGATTCCTTAGCCAGGGTCATCACAACACACTCACCTGCGTTCAGGTGTCCTTTTCTGCTCCCCACAGCCACACATATTTAAAGAAATTTTGGATGCTCACAGGGCTAAGCTCCAGTCAGCACACTGATTCAGAAGGTCTCCCGACTGCCCCTCGCCTGTAAAGTGCCTCTGTCCCATCCATGTGTCGGTCTCTTTCAGCTTGTGGGAGGAGTGTGTGCTGGGGTGCGTGCTGGGGATCCGATCCTGGGAACTTGGCCTTGCCGGGCAACTGTGTGACATGCACACTAGCCCCTTGTCCTTCTCTTTGCATGGCAGAGTCACTTGTACCTGCTGGTCACTGACCAGGGCTTTCTTCAGGAGGAGCAGGTGGTGTGGGAGAGCCTGCACAACGTGGATGGAGACAGTTGCTTTTGCGACTCCGAATTCCACCTGAGTCACTCCCTAGGCAGAAGCCATGGGGCCGAAGGTGGGGGCGCCTCTCCAGAGAAGCAGCTGCAGGTGGACCAGGTGTGCGGGGCCCTTCCCAGTGGGGCGGAATGCATTGGCATCTGAGCTATTTTCTATAAGTGAACTTGGGTGTACTTCCTGGCACCACAGAGAACGGACTTGACTGTGTTTTACATGAGCGAGAAGAGCTGGGGAATCTGAAGGAAATGTGGTTTAGAAATTTAGCCTGAATCGAACCTTTGGTCTTAATCCGCCTCGTGACTTGTTTTCTCTCTAGGACTATCTCATTGCCTTGTCCCTACAACAGCAGCAGCAGCCGCAAGGCATGCTGGGTCTTAGCGACCTGGAACTGGCCCAGCAGCTCCAACAAGAAGAGTACCAACAGCAACAGGCAGTTCAACCTGCGCCAGCCAGGGCCCCTTCTCCCCAGGTGAGCCCGCCCCTCTCTTGGTAGGCAGAGGTTCTGGCTTTTCCTGGTGCAGAATGCATGTGGTTTTTGTACAGGTATCTGCAAGCTTTTCCTCATAAATCCTTCTGAGGTACCTCTTTTGATCAAGACGATCCCCGCCCCGTGTCTTTGACCTCTACCAAGGTCATCAGATAACTAGTTGTTAAATCCCACACAGGGGAGAGGATCCACATCTGGACGTCCAGCTGGAGAGCGGCGGCAGAGGTCAAAGCCTGAGTCAGACTGTGTTCTGCTCTAACTGTACCCCCTTCCAGCGTGGACCCGCCCCCCCTGTCAGAGGCGGTGGCTGGTTTGCTCGCAGGATCCAACCCCCCAACCCCTGAGGCATACAGGGTGACTGCACTGCTGGGGATCGATCAGAGCAGGCAGCAGACACCAAAGGCGGACTCGGTACCACGCTCACCCTGGCCTTCTTCTCTGTCCTGTCTTCTACTCCAGCCGGGGCCACATGGGGATGGGCTGGGTGGTCTCTGGCTCCCAACCCCCTTTCCTGGAATGTTCACATGAATATACAGACCCAGGCGGATAGGTGAAGTACCTCTCTGCCTGCCTGGTTGCCCCTGGCTACCCCACGGGCCAGTTTCCGTTTGTTTTAGGGTTTGATTTGGGTTTCTATCTTTATTATTTGTAATGCCTTCCTAGGGAGTTGGGAATAAAACTTCTTTCCTGAGATACGATGTTTTCCTGCCCTGGAGCAGTGGGGTTAAATATTTGACCCAGTTGAGGAATGTGAACGGGGAGGAGGCAGGGAGGCGAGAGGTTGCCTGTCATTTTCTCACAGAGCCAGCAGGGGGAACCCAAGCGCTGCCTCTACCTCGGTCTTGGTAGATGTTCTGTGGGAAATGCTGCTCTCAACTCTATTGGAGATGTGTTTCCAAATCCCTGCGTGGACAGGTACATTGGGGGAAATGCTACTGAGACTTCCAAGGCTCGGAGTTCATGTGGAGGGCCCTTAGATGGCCCTTTGCTAGCTCTGATCCCCTGGTGCCTATTCTTGATTATCTTGCCGACGATTTCCTGGGGAGGAGAATGATGAGGTTCCAGGGAGATTCAGAGGGTGGGGTATATTGATAACGGACAAGTGCCCGGCTGGGGCAAAAACAGGATTCCCATTGAATAGCCAAATGTACTTCAAAGACGCCTGCAACTCCAGGGCCTCTTCCTGGCCCATGTCCTGATCCACCCTAATTTTAACCAGGAAACATCAAAAGACAGAGAATTTGCCAAAAGGTTCAGCTACCAGGGAGATGTTCTGGCCATGGTATAGATTGATGAGTAGGGCCGACACTATCAAAGACTTCCTGTTTCTCCTCCCCAAAATGGAGCTAGAAGACACCACTTTGAGATGAGGGGAATCCAAGGGTATCAAAGAAATTTAGAGCCAGGCGGTAAGTGGCGCACGCCTTTAGTCCCAGCACTTGGGAGGCAGAGCCAGGCGGGTCTCTGTGAGTTCAAGGTCAGCCTGGTCTACAGAATGAGATCCAGGAAAGGCACCAAAACTACACAGAGAAACCCTGTCTCAGAAAAAAAAAAAAAAAGAAAAAGAAAAAAAAAAGAAAGAAAGAAAAGAAATTTAGAGGTCCAGCCTCCAGAGGAAGTTAGGGTATATGGTGTTCCTTGGGGGGTCTCCCATGTGTTCAACCAAATATGGGACTCTCAGACTCTTGAATGTCAGGTCAGGGTGGATCCAGAAGGTCTCAGATGTCTTCGGCTCTGCACAGAGCCAGTAAGGCTGAGTGATAATCCCCTCTGACTGCATCCTGCAGGTGAGGGAATCAGTATTAGAAAAACTCAGTACCACCACTCATGGTCCAACTTCTAACCCCACCTTGTGCTGAAAAATAGCTCATGACCAAGGAAAGACCTGCTCTCTGTTGCCTGGGTCCCACACTCAACGAAAGGGAAGCTGGGTGGAGCTGGGAGCTAGGACGCCAGGGCTCCAGACATTGCCTGATTTAGTCTGGTTGTGGTGGCATACCCTTTTAATCCCAGCACTTGGGCACTTGGGAAGCAGAGGCAGGTGGATCTCTGAGTTCGAGGCCAGCCTAGTCTATTGAATGGGTTCTAGGACAGGTAGGGCTACACAGAGAAACCCTGTCTTGAAGAAAGAGAGAGAAAGAAAGAGTGAGCTAAATTTTACCTGGAGAGAAGAATACAGAGACTTCCCAAATTTCTTCTTGAACTCAGCCCGGATGCTTAGAAGATCAGTCTCGCTTCGGGAGACGAGCACTCGCATCAGGACTTGGAAATTGGGCTCAGTTTCCTGGTAAAGAAACAGAGAGGGGAGTGTGAGGCAGGTAGTTAGGGGATAGTCTCTTTAAGGGCAAGGGGTGAATGGCCTGCATGGGTGAGTAGGAACTAGAGGCAAGATAGAGTTAAGGAGAAGCAATAATCTCAGAGTCACTGTCTACACCCACAGAAGGATAATGAGTAAATATGTTTTCTGTCCTTTCTTTTTGTGGTACTGGGGGGGTCAAACCCAGGGCCTTAAACATGCATTTATCACTGAGCTACATCCTCAGGCTTCTTCCTCCTCCTCTGACAGGATCTCAGCATATACCTCAGGCTAGCCTCAAATTCACAGAGTGCTGAGACTAAAGGTATTAGCCACCATGCCCAGCCCAGATCTGTTTCTATGTGTATGTGTGCATATCTGTGTGAGTGTGTGCCACATGTGTGCAGATGCCTGTGGAGGTCAGAAGAGCGTCTTACATCCCGTGGAGCAGTTGTAAACTGCTGGATATGGGTCCAAGAACCAAACTTGGGTCCTCTGGAAGAGCAAGAAACTCTTAACCACTAAGCCATCTCCCAGCTCCATGTTTTTGTTTTTGACACAGTGTCTCATGTACCCTAGACTGACCTTTAACTCACAGAGATCCACTTACCTCTCTGCCTCTAGACTATTTGGATTTAAGGTATGGGCCACCATGCCTGACAAGCCTTGAACTCTTGGATCCTCTTGTTTCTGCTTCTCAAGTTCTGCGATTACAAGTGTGTGTCTTTTGGCTAGCCTGACTCCTAAAATATACCTGACGTTTTATATCATATATATATAATTATATGACATATATATATATATAATTCCAATCTCATAATCCTAACATACTAAGCTGTGTTTGTTTCCTTTTATGTGTGTGCCTCATGGGCTCTCCACCAAGCCACTCAGGAACTCAGACAGATAACCACAGGTTTTCAAATGAATCCTGGTGTTGACTCATTATAATGAGCCAGGCTTTATCAGTTAAGTATAATAATAATCTGTTGTCAAGATGGAAATCTCTGGATGATTGAGCAAGGGCATAAGTAGACTGTCCTATGAATGAATAGTCATCAATGGGGCATGATGCTGAAGGCTTCTCTGTCTGCCAAAATGTGATAACTTTTTCCAACCTTTCCTATATTACACTTCCTTTTTTATTTTATTTTTATTTATTTATTTTTGTTTTTTCAAGACAGGGCTTCTCTGTGTAGCCTTGGCTGTCCTGGCACTTGATCTATAGACCAGGCTGGCCTTGAACTCAGAGATCTGCCAGCCTCTGCCTCTCCAGTGGATTAAAGGTATGTGCCATCACTGCCCAACTATTACACTTCATATATATATATATATATATATATATATATATGACTAGATTCTGTTGGTATAATCACTCAAACCATAGTGATCACTTTTTAGATAAATAATACACCAGGCACTATGTGTTGTGTTTTGTTTTTCTTTTTTGAGACAGGGTCTCTCTCTCACAATGTAGCCCAGGCTGTCCTGGAACTCCCTGTACAGACCCAGCTGGTCTCAAACACAGACCTGCCTGCCTCTGCTCCTGAATGCTGGGATTAAAGGTGTGCACCCCCACGGCCCTGTGCCCCGAGCATCTCGTACAGTGGCGCAGAGATGGTCGATGGTCGCTGGGGGCTTGGGCTTATGCAGTAAGTGTTCTGCTACCACACTGTCCTCAAGCCTGAGGGTAAGAAACAGGAATGAAGTCTGGCCCGGCGCGGTGGCGCACACCTGTAGTCCCAGCACTCGGGAGGCAGAGCCAGGCGGATCTCTGTGAGTTCAAGACCAGCCTGGGTTACATAGAGAAACCTTGTCCTGAAAAACCAAATAAATAAATAAACCTAGCCAATGTGGAGAAAGGAGGCCCAGGTTGCTCAGGGCATTCACCGTCTCTTTGTTCACGTTTTTTCATCTAATTGAACAAGGACAGGGCATAGTTGTGAAGGTTAATTGAAATGTAAGTAATACGCTGGACACAGCTGCAAAGTACAAGAGGTCCTGGCTGGCCTAGGACTTACGGTGCGCCTCCTGCTTCTGCCTCCCGAGTCCTGGGATTATGGGCTTTCACCACCAGGCCCACCTATTATTTATAGAGCAATGGTTCTCAACCTGTGAGTTGCGACCCCTTTGAGAGTCTAAAGACCATTTCAAAGGGGCCACATATCAGCTATCCTGCATGTCAGATATTTACATTATGATTCATAACAGTAGAAAAATTACAGTTAGGAAGCAGCAATAAAATAATTTTATGGTTGGGGGGTCAGCACCTGAGGAACTGTATTCAAGGGCTGCAGCGTTAGGAGGGTTGAGGACCACGGGGACAGTTACCACCCTCACCTCTGACAACACCGGACAAAGCAAACTCATCTGTTTTGGGAACATAGACACTAAGACAGAGTTAAACTGTAGTGCCTTGAGGGTAACTTCGTTCTAACCGGAGCTCACTCCTCTCTACCCATGACAAGACAGTCTGTAAACAGGGAAGACTAGCTTGTAGGTTCCACCACGCTTGGATCTGAAGGGCAGGACCGGAAGCAGTATGCCTCTTACCTGAAGGGCTTGGTGAAGTTTGTCAGCAAAGTACAGGGCTGTGTTTCTCATTATGGAAGCTAGAAGTGAAGGTGAGATGGTAGAGAGCCGTGTCTAGTGCTACAGCTTCCCATCCCAGTAAAACCCCCCCATACATCCTGAGTAGGTACCTACCGAGGCTGAGCAGAGCCTGCTGAGCATCTCCATGGAAACAGTTCCGGATAGCATCCTCTAATTCTTGCCCAGTGCTTCTCCGATACTGATCAAATACTTTTGGTATGTGTAGGGAGTGGTCGGAAAGGTAAGTTGGTGTGGGGCGGTTACTCACCACAGGGAAGGGTGACTCTCCCCAACACTGGCTGCCACACTCATCAATAGAGCAAGCTGGGTGGGGATAAGGAAGCTTGGGTACCTCGGATAAGGTGTTCAGGACTCCGTTGGGTAAAGATCAGGATCCATTGACCTGCCATACTGGATCCTCCGGTCTGCTGGAGTGCCTAGGGAAGAGGAAGGTGTCTGTGAGGATTGGAGTATGATCATTGTTTGGAGCCTAAAAGCCATGGTTAGGATGTCCCCAAAGATCTGTGGTGAAGGAAATGGGACAGAGGGGAAAAGGGATAATTTAATCTCTGCACTAGGGAGGCAGAGGCAGGCGGATCTCTGAGTTGGAGGCCAGCCTGGTCTACATAATGAGTTCTAGGATAGCCAGAGAAACCCTGACTCAAAAAATTAAATAAGTAAAAATAATAAAAAGAGGCAGAATTAAGAAAGGGGCTCTAGCCGGTCGGTGGTGGCGCACACCTTTAATCCCAGCACTTGGGAGGCAGAAGCAGGTGGATCTCTGTGAGTTCAAGGCCAGCCTGGGCTACAAATTGAGTTCCAGGATAGCTAGAGCTACACAGAGAAACCCTGTCTTGAAAAACAAAAACAAACAACGAAAGGAAGGAAGGAAGGAAGGAAGGAAGGAAGGAAGGAAGGAAGGAAGGAAGGAAGGAAGGAAGGAAGGGGCTCTACTTAGCTGCTCTCACAAGGAACTAATCCCCAAGAAGAGGAGGCCTACTTGATCCAGTGCCCACAGGAGGGGAATCTGCCAGCAGATGAGATTGTATTCTTTGAGCTCGGGAGGCAAAGGCAAAGAAGATAGGGACAGGTTTGCAGCACAGAGGGGCCACGGGATCTGGGCCACAGAGGGGGCCACAGAGGGGGCCACGGGATCTGGGCCACAGAGTGGGCCATGGGATCTGGGCCACAGAGTGGGCCACGGGATCTGGGCCACAGAGGGGGCCACGGGATCTGGGCCACAGAGGGGCCACGGGATCTGGGCCACAGAGGGGGCCACGGGATCTGGGCCCTCAGACGTGGTACAAACCGTATATGGCTATGCAAGCTCAAGTCCTTTTGCTCACCCGGACATCTTGTTCTTCCAAGTTGTAGTCAATGATCCCAGAGTATCTCTCTCGGCCCCCCTAAGTGGAGACACTGTTCTCAGGTTTCGGGGAAGAGACCCTGATCTCTCCAAAGCTCTCCCTTGTCACAGGACAGCAGAACTCCCTCCTCTGGCCCATCCCCAGCCTGAGGAACACAACCCCCTTCCCTGGCAGGCCGAGCCTCACCTTGCTCAGGGCCAGGAGCAGGTCCTGCAAGATGCCATTGGTCTCAGTTCTGATATCTTCCTCAGCCTCCACCTGGAAATCTGGGGCAAGGGCAGGAGCCTTTTGACTCCTTCTGAATTTTCCCAGGGTAGATAGCTTTAGGACTTGTCACATGTTGGACAACTGGGCCCTCACAGTCCTCTTCCTTTTGTTTTCAAAGATTTGTGTTTTATTTATTTGGGGATTTGCCCAGAGAGGCTAGAGGTGCCCTTGGAGCTGGAGTTGCAGGGGGTTGTGAACCATCCGATGTGGGTGCTGGGGACCGAACTCAGGTCCTCCTTATGCTCTTAGCTGCTGCTCCAGCCCCCTCACCATCCATCTATCTCCTAGGCAGAGCAGCTTGATGGCCAATGGTTCCCAGGATGGAAGACATGGGTGCCATCATGGCTACCCTGAAAACATTCCTAAGTTGTGAGTAGTGGAAGGGGCTTCGTCCCCAAACCTTCCCACTGGGAACTCCATCCGTTGTTAGACAACCAGGAGTAACTAGAGATGGGGGATCCCAGATCATGAAGTAAGTTGGTTAGGGCCAAGCCCTCTGTCTTCTGTTCAAGAAGTGGTGTGTGAGGTAGGGGATGAAGCAGAGAGTGAGCAGGAGTGGGAAGACAGGAGAATGAAGACTCCAGGAGAGCCCTTGCCCAGCAGGCGCCGAAACCCTGGGTCCAATCTCTAGAGCAGAAAGAAAGGAGGAAGGAAGAGAGAAAAGGAAACGTCAGCCATGGAGGCCCATGCCTGTAAGCCCAGCACTGAGGGGCTGAGTCAGGAGGGCCATGGATTCAAAGCATTTCATCTACGTGAAACTATAATGTCTCAGGAGAGGGGAAGAACCGAAAAAGAAAGATGGAAAGAGATCCAAGAGGAGCTCCCTGGAGGGAGGAGAGGGTTGAGAACACAGAGCAGCGTGAGCCATCGCCATCGAGTGAAAACTGAAGAAAGAGGATGTGATGGGCATGAGAGGGGGGTGGGGAAATCAGCTCCCAAATGAGGAGGTGAGGCCAGGTCTGACAGGTGACCGTGTGACTTATAAAAGGTCACCTCCTGTCCCCCGGGCAGCAGCAAGGGGCTAACTAATGTCATTACTGTGAGGTTTGCCCTAGGGCTCCAGACTAAGTTAATCATTGTTTCTCTTTAATGATCACCTGTGGCTCTCTCCCCTGGGGAGACTGAGGCACTGGCAGTGGAGGGGGGGTGCGGCACGTGCTGGGAGCAGAGACCTTCGCAGAGGGAATAGAATTCGGTCCATCAGGGTCCCAGATCTGCAGGGACCGTCGGAGAGGAGTGGATGGCCCCCACACCCTTCGACTCGTGGGGGCCCCCATTCATTCCTACCGTGCTTATAAACTGCCAGGCACTCCTGCAGCCGGGGTGCTGCTCGGGTGGCCAGGATTTCCAAGGCCACATCCTCTGCAGAACCTGAGGCCTGCAAGAGATTGTGAGGCCACTTGACGCTGGACCATACCGTTACCCAGCAAGATGGCAGACAGAGGGCTGGAGAGCAGGCACTAGCAGGCACGCATAGGGTTGAGGAGTCTCTAGGCCCAGTCTCTGGAGGGGTCAAGGCCTGTCGGCCGCCCTTCCTCTCGCTCGGTGTCCTTGTTCCCAGCTGCTGTCCTCTCCTGGTACCTTCAAGGCCGTCCTCAGTTCCTGGGCATCAAACTGGGCTGCGGGTTGTAGGAGGGCAACCACAATTTTTTCGAGGTGGCCAGAAAGTGCTGCCTGCAGAGACTTCAATAGATCCTGCATATGTGGGCCACAGACAGACAGACAGACAGACAGACAGAGACACAGGTCAAGGAAGGCCCCAGTCATGGGAAGCTTAGGCTGATTGTTATCCCAGCCTTGGCCACCAAGTCCCTGATTAGCCAAAGGGAGGGGCTGGCCATGGCTGGAGCTCAAGCCCTCCAGGGGGTCTCCACCCTGTCTGTCTCCAGCTCCCCACCTGTTTGGTTCGCTCTTGGAAGGCTCGAGAGATGAGCTGTCTCTGCTCTCTGCTCCGATTGGTCAGCACATCCACAATGGCGCTGTGGTCCACACCTGAACCAAGACAAAACCAGGCTGCCACCAGGGAGTTCACAGTTGTGAATTCCCAACTCTTCCAGGAGGAGAAGACCAGGGGCTACTTCACCCCTGCTAACACTTGTTCTTAAGGAGATGCAAAGAAAATGTCAAAAAACATTCAGAGAGCTGGCTGTAGGGGCGCACGCCTCTAATCCCAGCACTTGGGAGGATCTCTGTGAGTTCGAGACCAGCCTGGACTACAGAGTGAGTTCTAGGACAACCAGAGCTACACACTGAAACCCTGTTTTGGGGGAAGGAGGAAAAGAAAAAAAAAAAAAAAAGGAAGGAAATAAATAAATAAATCTGACTCAAATCCTAATTCAGGCAAAAGTGGCCTAGTTATGGTGGTTCAAAAAAAAGGGAAAAAAAGAAAACCATAAATGAAATAAAAAAAAATTTTAAAGGGCTTTTTGGGTGGGGCCCATTCATTTGGCTTAGAACCCTGGCTCTCCTGTTATAAGCTATGTGACCTTGGGCAAGCTTCTTAATCTCTCTGGGCCCCAGTTTCCTCATGTGTGGAAGGGAAATAATAAGCCTGACCTGACAAGGGTGTTGTGAGAGGGGATGACACACCACCACAGAACTTGACATGCTAGAATCAAATATTTCAACAATACTCCCAGAACGTCACCAGCTCCACCTCCTTCAAGCTCCTTAAAAAGATGTTTTTAAAGCCAGGTGGTGGTGGCACATGTCTTTAATCCTGGCACTCGGAGGCAGAGGCAGGTGGGTCTCTGAGTTCCAGGCCAGCCTGGTCTACAGAGCGAGTTCTAGGACAGCCAGGGCTACACAGAGAAACCTGTCTCAAAAAAAAAAAAAAAAAAAAAAAAAAAAAAAAAAAAAAAAAAAAAAAAGATAAAAAAAAACCCATTTATTTAATAAGTGTGTGGTGGTGGGATGAGGAACACTAGCTATTCTTCCAGGGGACCCAGTTCAAGTCCCACATGGTGGCTTACAACCATCTGAAACTCCAGTTCCAGGGGCTCTGACCCCCTCTTCTGGCCTCTGTGGGTACCAGGCTTGCTTGTCACAGTATGCACAGACATAGATACAGGCAAAATAAACATACACATAAAATACTAAAGTTTTAAGAAGAGAGAGAGGAAGGAAGAAAGAAGGAAGAAAGACAGACAGAAGCAGACCAGCAGTGAGGCATGATGGCTCTTGCCTGTAATCCCATCACTTGGGAAACTGCTGCAGGAGGATTACTACAAATTTGAAGCCAGCTTGAGATACGGAATGAGACCCTGTCAGGTGTGGTGGCACACATCCTTGACCCCAGCACTGGAGAAGCAGATGCAGGTGGATATGAGTTGGAGGCCAGCCTAGTCTCCGTAGTGAGTCCAGGCTAGCTAGTGTTACAAATGAGACCCTATCTCAAAATAAAATAATAAAATAAAATAAAAATCAGATCGACAATGAAAGGTAGACCCTAAACACCAAGGGCAGGAGCTTACCTTGGCCTGTAATGGCCTTCAGCAGCTTCTGAACATCCTTGTCCACACTGAAGCTCAAGAAAGTCCTGAGGGTGCCCAGGGTCCCCCAAGCTGCTGTCTGCAGGAGCATGAGAACATGGTATCATGAGGAGGGAGCCTGCCTTCCCCTCCTTCCATTGTGTCCCTTTACTGTGTGTGCATGGGGGGGTCAGAGGACGAGGGAGTGCATTTTCTGCTTCCATGTGGGTCCTAGGGATCGAACTCGGGTCCTCAAGGCTTCCACCCAGCTGAGCTATCTCTCCAATGCCATTTCCACCTTCCTCTTCCCCAACATCTCCTGGCCCCTGAGTGGACACATTAAAATGTATTGTTGGGGCTGGAGGTGTGGCTCAGTGGTAGAGCACTAAGCTGTCAAGTATAAAGCAAGACCAATCACCAGCACTACTGAATAAATAAATACGTTTCTGAAGTCCCAACAGCCCGTACCTTGCTGGCAAGGCCCAGGGAGCTGAGGATCTCCTGGGTGAGGGATGTTCCCATTCTTCCACTGCTCACAGACATAGTTCAGCTGGCTTCCCTGCGGGAGGAGACAGGAGTTAGCTGAGGGAATGCCCCTCTTGGGCCTGCTGATGGCCTCTAATGTGGCCTGGACTCTCTCAACCCATTCCTTTCCTTTGTGCAGAAAATAAATGAATGAATGATGGCGTATGGAACTGCTCTGCAGGCGTGAGGATGGAGGAGGAGGGCGATAGGAAGAGCCAACCTTCCCTGCTTTCTCCCTCCTTTCCTGAGCCAGGACTGGCTGGGGAGGCACTTACCAACCGTCTCCCTCCACCTAAGGCCCCTGAACCCTCAGTCTGAGATGATGCCCCCTTCTGAGGCTCAGGTCCCTCCCTTTCCTGACTTCCCAGGCAGCTGAGGTGAGGTGGCAAAATGATGGACAGGTGGGAGACAGCTCCTGTCACACCTCCTCCCCGCAGGTGAGCGCCAACCCCTACCTGAAGAGCAGCTTCCTGCCTGTCCGTCCCCCTCCCCCCCCCACACACACACCCGGAGTCTCAGGTGGGGTCTTCAGGTCCGCAAATGTATTCTGGGCTGATGGAGGTGTCCTGCCTCGTAGGCACATGAGTACCTGGGCATAGACTAGACTCTCTCATGCGGGGAAAGGGGCGCATCCCTCCTCCCTCAATCAGTAAGTTCTCCCTCCCCCAGAGAAGGGCTCCGTTCCAGGACTTACTCCAGAGGTGCCAGCAGTGAGGCGGGTGTTGTGGCCTGTGTGGGCACCAGCTCCTGTGTGGCCTGGTGGTGGAGAGGAGGAGTGAGGAGCCCCGGCTGAGCCGCCAACCAGATGACCTCCCTGGCAGACCAGCCCGGTTGTTGATTCTGACTCCAGCCCCTCCCAGACGTGGGAGAGGACCAGGCTGTACAGGGTCTACCAGCACACACCTCCCTGCCTAGCATCTCTCCTCCCAGGAACTGGCCCTTAACCCACGCAAGTGAACTCTGCTCAGCCTCTCAACCCAGCCAAGGACACAGGAGGCTTTGTGCGTTGCTTTCCCTGCGGGGCCAGGTTGGGACCACAGAAACCTAGCCTCCCGTCTTGCTTCTGACCTGGCCCTACCACTGACTCCAACTCCCTGGGGGTAAAAGGGGGGGGGGGTTAAGGGGAATGTAGGTCAGGCAGGCTCCAGGCTGATTTCAAGGTTGATAGAGAAAAACCTGTTGGGACACATACCATCAGGGCACCCCAGCCTGTACCCCACAGGGGGTCCCGGCCCAGAAGTTCAGTGATTATGCCTCAGGAAAACCATCCACCAAGGGTGGGGAGGAGAGGGGATTGTTTCTATCTGTGGGGAAGGGAGGGCACACAGGTAATCAGGGGTGAGGGCAGAGCCACAGAGTCAGGAAAGAAAAATGCAGAGGGTGTTCCCTGTAGACCGGCACCGTGGGAGCGCTGTGCTCCCAAAGGCCTCCAGCAGATGGAGGAGGATCCCAGGGCCCGGATTTCTCGGTCTCCTTCAGCCTCTTAGCTGCCAGTGTCCCTAGGCTGTTCAGGCTGCAGGTGATACAGTCCCAACAGCTAAGCCTGAGGCTGTTGGCACACAGCAGCAGGTGCCCAATCCCTCTGAGCCTCAGGGATCCTAAGCGGTTGCTTAACCCTCGGGGCTGGCTCCGTAAGGCTTGGGGAGCCGTCTATTTCCTGCCTCCAGTCTTCCGCCTTTCTCCAAACCCAGGGTGGTCCTCCTTGATCTCCCAGAAGCCCAGAAGGAGAGGGTTACAGTACATCTACTGCTACCCCACACAGAAAACGCGTGGGGACACTGGGAATGAAGTTCCACGATGGCAATCATATTCTGATTTTCTCCCTCACTAAAGTGGAAAACATACTCCAATTTTAGAATCAAAGGATGTATGGTCAATCTCTAATTTCGAATTTATTTGTTTGTTTGTTTGTTTGTTTTTTGAGACAGGGTCTCTCTACATAGTCTGGGCTGTCCTGGAACCTGCCGCTGCCTCCTGAGTGCTGGGACTAAAGGCGTGCGCCACCACACCCAGCCATCTCTAATTCTTAAATTTTTCTTTTTCTTCTTTTTTTTTTTTTTTTTGAGACAGGGTTTCTCTGTGTCGCCCTGGTTGTCCTGAAACTGACTTTGTAGATCAGACTGGCCTCCAACTCAGAGATCCACCTGCCTCTCTGCCTCCTGAGTGCTGGGATCAAAGGTGTGCGTTGCCATGCCTGGATCCTTGAAATTTTCTTTATTGTGCATGTGTGCAGCTGAGAGGAAAACTCATGGGATAGCCCCCCCCCCCCTTCAGGCAGATGAGTTCCAAGGGTGTGAGCTCCAAGGTCAGTCTGTGGCAAGTGCCCTTACTGAGCTCTCGTGCTGGCCTTTTTTGGTTTTGCTTGTTTGTTTGTGGGAAGATACAGGATTTTATTCTATAGCTCAGGCTAGCCTGGAACTCATGACGAAGCCCAGGCTGGCTTTGAGCTCACTATTCTCTTACCTCAGCTTCCAGTGCTGAGATTTCCAGGTGTGAGCCATCACCCCGAGTCTGCACTTGTTATAGCCTGTGATCTTAGCTAGACATCTCATAATCTCCTCATGGAAAGGGCAGGGGAAACTGTAGGGCAGAGGAGAAGAGAGGCTGGGGCAGCTGAGGCTGTTTCTTAGGAGGACTAAATGAGGCCGCGTGTCATCCTGTCAGTTAGGGGTGTTAGATTAAATAAACAAAAATATACAACTCCCAGGTAAATTAGTCCAGATAAACAGTGAATGATTTGTTGGTAATAGTATGACCCAGATACTTAATGAATGTCATTACTTAGACTAACAGGTTATTTATTGTTTACCTGAAATTCTACTCTAATAGGATGGATAGCCTGGGCTGTGCCTGGGAGCTCCGATAGGGCTCAGTCTCTGCACTTTGCTAAGGCTAAAGCTGCAGATCTAGACCTCCCAGGGTCAGAATTCTGACTTTCTGCATGATGCTGGACAGGTGCCTGAAGGTCCTGTGCTGTTTTCTTATCCTCAGAACAGAGCCCAGGGGCAAGGCTGCAGAGATGGCTCAGTAGATAAGAGCACTGGCTGTTCTTGCAGAGGATCAGGGTTCAATTCTCAACACCTACAAGGCAGCTTTCAACTGTCTGTAACTCCAGTTCTGGGGACCCAGTGTCCCCTTCTTGCCTCTTTGGGCTCTACATGCACACGGTGTACAGATATACATGCACATGGTGTACAGATATACATGCAGTTGAAACATCCATATACATAAAATAAAAATAAAACCTCTTTCTTTCTTTCTTTCTTTCTTTCTTTCTTTCTTTCTTTCTTTCTTTCTTTCTCTCTCTCTTTCTTTCTTTCTTTCTTTCTTTTGAGACAAGGTCTTCTATGTAGTTGTGGCTTTCCTGGAACTTGCTATGTAGACCAGGTTGGCCTCAAACTCACAGAATTCTCCCCGCCTCTACCTCCCAAGTGTTGAAATTAAAGGCGTGCGCCACCACACCTGACTAAATACATCTTTAAACACGAAAGCAGACTGGATAAGAAGCTGAGTGACAGAAAGGCCCTGGGTTCCAATCTCAGCACTGAAAAACATAAACCTGTCTCAGATACACAAAAAGAGAAACCAGAGACTGGAGATAGAGTGGGATTAGCAGTTAAGAACACTTGCTTCTCTTACAGAGGACTTGGGCTCAGTCCCCAGGACCCACATGGTGGTTTACAATCATCCATAACTCTAGTACTAGGAGATCTGATGCCTTCTTCTGGCCTCTCCATGTACCAAGTAAGCACACGTGGTGTGCACACATACATGTAGGTGAAACACACTCATATAAATAAAATAAATCTTCAAAAAAGAGTGTTCATCACTAATGACAGTCTATGTTGGAGAGGATGTGGAGCAAAGGGAACTCTCCTCCACTGTTGGTGGGAATGCAAACTTGTACAACCACTGTGGAAATCAGTATGGCGGTTTCTCAGAAAATTGGGAATCGATCTACCTCAAGACCCAGCCATACCACTCTTGGGCATATACCCAAGGAATGCTGATTCATACCATAAAGATACATGCTCAGCTACGTTCATAGCAGCACTATTCATAATAGCCAGAACCTGGAAACAACCAAGATGCCCGTCAACTGAAGAGTGGATTAAGAAAATGTGGTACATATACACAATGGAGTACTACTCAGCAGAGAAAAACAATGACAGCATGAAATTTGCAGGAAAATGGATAGAACTAGAAAATGTCATCCTGAGTGAGGTAACCCAAATCCAGGACAAACATGGTATGTACTCGTAAGTGGATACCAGATATAAAGCAAAGAACAATCAGACTGCAACCCACAGATCCAGGGAGGCTACATAGCAGGGGGGACCCTAGGATGACTGTGGCTTATAATAAGTTTTGGTTTTACTCAATTACTGGGCAAGCCTCAATCAAACATTTCATTTTAGGATAAGAATTTGTACTGTATCAAGCTGATAATAGGAAAAATAAATAAATAAATAAAAATGAAAAAAAGTGTTTATGTTATAGATTGTTGTGAGAACTACATAAATATATATTGAGATGGAAGTTTAAGTTGGGGCAGAGGCATTGCCTTTCAAGGATGATGCCCAAGTTCTATCCTTGGCAGCCCACCTCTAAATAATATACACTACTGAAAAAAGTGCTGGTCACAGTACCAAGTATGCATGTCAAAATGCTAACACATGGCAACAAGTATTGTTACAATCTTATTTTATACTGGTAACTGTTGCTTCTTCCTGCCAAATCTGATCCTGGCAGGCTTCAACATCTTTCCTGACATTTCCCAAGAGTGCCACAAGAGGGCATCGGCAACTACTGACTGTATAATTAATAAATCACCCAGGGCCACTTGAAGTCCCTAGCTCCACCTGAGCATATCGATGGGCTCTCATAACCCACTTGTCAGAAGTACAGCATGGGCTGACCTCTGAGGACATGCTGGAGACTGTTGCTTCACAGATCCCGGGGACCCCGATGTAGCAGAGGGGCCCACACGCCCCGCCTTCTGACTCTTCAGTATCGATTCTGGCTACATGTAGCAAGCAGCCTATGGTGAAAGCCAGGGGAGGGCACCTGTTTGACCTGCCAAAGCTTCCCAAGGGACTCCTGTGAGAACCCGCAAGTTGAACTCTATATTAACAGAAGTCACACAGAAATCCAGTCACCTGGCCGAAGCAGAGCCTTCCTGTGAGTGTGCAAACTGTGTGTGCTGCTTCCACAGTGGTTCGGCTGAAACTTGGGTGGCATTTCACCGCTCTCAGCCTGGTTTTGCCTTGTTGAACCTGAGGACAGACTTGCTCTTTTCAGGGTCACTGATTATTCAACGCCCATGCTCTAAATTAGGATTGTGAACTTGGAGGACACCTCAGAGAGGATTCACTCTGCACCTTTGTTACGGACTGAGGAGGGTAGAGATTTCCCACACCCGTGGAGTTTGAACCAGAGTCTAGGTATCTCAATGTCTCTAATTTTGTCATCTCCTGAGGAGGAATAGGTGACATGGTGTCCCTGAGTGGAACACCAGCGCATACAGTGCTGTCCAGTGTCTCAACTGCTGACTCGGGAGCACTTCTTCAAACTCTCTGGCACCATTTTGCTTTTCTTCTTTCTTCTTTTTTAGCCCCTCCCCCATTATCTAATCTATCTGTCTATCTATCTGTCTGTCTATCTATCATCTATCTATCTATCTATCTATCATCTATCTGTCTATCATCTATCTATCTATCTATCTATCTATCTATCTATCTATCTATCATCTGTCTGTCTATCTATCATCTATCTTACCTATCTATCATCTATCTATCTATCATCTATCATCCATCTTATCTAATCTATCTGTCTGTCTATCTATCTATCATCTATATCTATCTATCTATCTATCTATCTATCTATCTATCTATCTATCTATCTATCATCTATCTGTCTATCTATCATCTATATCTATCTATCTATCTATCTATCTATCTATCTATCTATCTATCTATCTATCTATCTATCATCTATCCATCCATCCATCCATCATCTATCTACCTACCTAGTTTGTGTACACATGTTGGCCTGTGTGTGCCACAGCATGCATGTAGAAGCTAGAAGACAACTTGTGAGAGTCATCCTGTCACTCTGTCCTTCCACCACGTGGATCTTGGGATTTCCACTCAGATTATGGGGCTTGGCAGCATTTACCTTTAATCACGAAGCCCGCACACTGGCCCCCCTGTACCGACACTGCTGAACTCCTTACTCAAGGAGGCTTCTGTGGGTTCGTATGTGTGTGTTATATATGTTATACACAGTACATAAGAATATATATTTATAGTACATATACAATATTGTGTGTGTATATATATAGGCAGGGTCTTACTGTGTAGCCCTGGCTGTTCCAGAACTTTCTATGCTATGTAGACCAGGCTGGCTTCAAACTTGCAGAGATCTATCTGCCTCTGCTGGGATTAACAGTGTGTCGCTATGATGGGCAGGCTTCTGTGTTTTATGGGCCAGCTACAGTTAGAAAGATCTCCTTTTTGCTGTGTCTTGTCTTCCCAGGAGCCTGCTCAGATACCTAAACTCTGGCCCCATGGCCAGCCTGTTCACTGCCTTGGGACACCTCAACAGCTTATTCAGAGGAAGTGAGTCACCACAAGAAGGCCACACTTGGGCATTGTGGGCATGGCAATGCCAGCTTAGGGTGGGGGATGGGTTGGAAAGGCGTGGTGATTCTTATCTACTGGTTCACCCGAGGGAGAGTGTGGGGAACATCATCCCGGTGCTGGCTGAGGCCAAGTTTCTCCTCTTTCCATTTTCTCTTTTGTCTACTTCTTATCTCCATTTCTCAGGCTCTCATTATCCAGCTTTTGCCCACAAAACTCCCCTGTCCACCCCCCTCTTTCCTTCTCTCTTTCTTTCTTTTAAACTTAACTTCATTTACCCAGAGGAAGCATTTAAAAAGTCTGGTGGGCTGAGTGTGAGAGTTCACACCTGTAAATCTAGAACACGGGAGGATTGACTTTGATTCTGAAACTAGGTTGGGGTACACAGGGAGGTACTGCCTCAAAACAAACAAACAGATAAATAAATAAATAAATAAATAAATAAATAAATAAATAAATATCTGGGGGTTGGAGAGAGAGCTCAGGAGTTAAGAGCATTTGTTCTTACAGAGGACCTGGGTTCAATTCCCAGCACCCACATGATGGCTCACAACCATCTGTAACACCAGTGGGGGATAAGGGAATATATATTTAACACCCTCTTCTATTCTCCAAGGGTACTGCATGTAAGTGGTTCACAGACATACATGCAGGCGAAACAACAATACACACACACACACACATATATGTGTATATATATATATATATATATATATATATATATATATATATATATATTTTTTTTTTTTTTTATTTATTTTTTTTCCGAGACAGGGTTTCTCTGTGTAGCTTTGAGCCTTTCCTGGATCTCGCTCTGTAGACCAGGTTGGCCTTGAAATCTCAGAGATCTGCCTGGCTCTGCGTTCCGAGTGCTGGGATTAAAGGCATGTGCCACCACCCGGCCGATACACATAAATTTTTTTTTTTTTTTGGTTTTTCGAGACAGGGTTTCTTTGTGTAGCTTTGCGCCTTTCCTGGAACTCACTTGGTAGACCAGGCTGGCCTCGAACTCACAGAGATCCGCCTGCCTCTGCCTCCCAAGTGCTGGGATTAAAGGCGTGTGCCACCACCGCCCGGCTACATAAAATTTTTTAAAAATTAAAAATAAAAAAAAAATATGGTGGGGATCATGGGAAAGCAAAGTATTAAAAACAAAACAAAACAAAACAAAAAACAACCAACCAAACAAACAAACAAAAAAACCCAAGAAAAGAAGTCCTAAACTAAAGAAGAGGGACCGGGACCGTCCATTCACAGGTGGGGGATGGGATGGAGAGGGTTAGCTGGGCCCAAACAGCAGACACAAGAACCCTCTTGGAAAAGAGGGTGAGGGTGTGTGTTGCAGAAGAGGAGTCGGAAGAACACTGCAGGGCAAAGCGCAGGGCACCGCAGGGGACAGCCAGCTATTGTGACGTATCATCGGTGCTGGGGTCTCCCTGCAGGGAGCAAGCGGACAAACAGGTTGAATGTCGTCTACTGCCTCTTTCCACCTACGCGGAGACCAGAGCCTAGCCAAACTCCCAGGAGAGCAGTGCGGCCACACCTCTTCCTAAGACAACTGGGGAAGCACCACGCTTGACTGTGTGCTCTGGGAAGCCAGGCTCTGCCACAGGCTCAGTGACGGCATGAAAATGCTATTTCGTGGGCCGCAGAGACGGCTCGACGGGACAGAGCCCTTGTTCTTGCAAAGCAGAACACGCAGGTTTGATCCCAGCTCCCCATGGCCGCTCACAACCGTCTATAACTCCAGTTCCAGGGAATCGGATGCCCTCGGCGGAGCTCCTTGGGTACCTGGCACGCACGGTACACATACATACATAATGCAGGAGAACACTCATACAATACAATCAAATAAATAAATATTTAAAAAATACTATTTTGCCGGGCGGCAGTGGCGCACGCCTTTAATCCCAGCCCTCGGGAGGCAGAGGCAGTCGGATTTCTGTGAGTTCGAGGCCAGCCTGGTCTACAGCGCGAGTTCCAGGACAGGCACGAAAACTACACAGAGAAACCCTGTCTCGAAAAACCAAAACCCGGGACAAGAGTCCCGGGACCGACGCCATGATGCTTTCGGCCGTCTCTTTTGCCAAGAGCAAGTCAAAGACCATTCTGGTGAGGCTGGTGAGCCAAGCTGGGGCAGGTTTCTCCTTCAACCACAAGAGAAGCCGACTCTGAGAAAAGCTGACTCTTCTGCATTATGATCCAATCGTGAGCAAAAAAGTTCTCTTCGTGGAACAGAAAAAAATACGCTCCCTCTAAGCAATGGACTGAGAGTGAATTTGATTCATAAACGGGAAGACGGAGGTGCGGCCCTGGCTCAGAGACCTGCAGTGTGTACTGACCAAGAGGAACCGCACAGCATGGCCGCTGGTGAGGTGAAGGCCGCTGTGAAGGAACAGTGCCGTGAAAGAGTTCTTCACAGAGACCAGATAGTTCTCTCTCTGTAGTTTTTATAGGCATTAATAAAAAAAGTCGAAATAAAAAAAAAAAAAACAATCCAAAACCAAAACCAACCAAACAAACAAACAAAAAAAACCTATTTCACAAAGGTGAAAAATGATCTCCCTGCTTCTGTCATGCAAATACTGAGACCTTGCTGGGGAGCGAGCCACCAAACCGGGCCAGGTAGTTTTGTTGTTTTGGTTTTCGGGACAGGGTTTCTCTGTGTAGCTCTGGCTGTCCTGGAACTCGCTCTGTAGACCAGGCTGGCCTCGAACTCGCGGACATCCTCCTGCCTCTGCCTGGCGTGGCCAGGTAGTTTTAAATATATATAATATTTATATAAAAAATATATATTTTTTTTACATGGAAGAAGCGGCAGGTCTACCTGTAAATAGGCCCTCAAGTACAGCTTACTCAAGTTCTGTCCACAGTGGGAGTCAAGGCCGCTCTCTTCTTGAAGCATGGGTTTCATGGGGCTACTTAAGGGATAACACATTCTAAAACTGATCCCGGCTAAGCATGGTGTGTAGACGGGAGACCGACGCACATTTCACTAAAGGTTGAGAGTAACTCGTTCTGGCTCCGAAGAGCAGGGCTGGGCTACTGTGGATCTCACGGTGGGGAGCCTCGGCGTCTGTGCAGGGCTTTCACCGGGTCTACCAGGCTGGGCTCACGGCTGCGCCCTTTCTCCGCCGCCCATTGCGGCCGGACGCGGGGACTGTGGCAACCGACCCCGGGGAGGGACTGAGGGCTGCCCGTCGGGCTGAGGTCACCGACCGCACCAGGGCCGCGCGCCGGGTGGGGCAGAGGCAGGCCGCTCGGAACCGCGTCCTCAGGCACCCGGGGGGCCCCTGATCGAGTCCCGGTGGGCCGCCTCGGCGCCCCGCAGAGACCCGGGCGGCGGGCAGGGCGCGAGCCACCCGCCCGCCCCGTCGGGGCTCCTCGGCTCCACCGGCGCAGCGCGGGGTTCCGGGGCCCCGGCCCCGCCCGGCCGCAGCCCACGCCCAGCTCGGCTCCGCGCGCGGGGGCCCTCCCTCGGCGGCTGGGCTCGGCCTGGGCTCGCCGGGGCTCGGCGGGCAGAGGAGGAAGGAGGGAGGGAGCCGCGGGCGGCGGAAGGGGGAGGAGAGGACCCGGCCCAGCCAGTGCGCACGGGCCGGGCGCTCGGACAGGAGACGGAGCAGCGGCGCCCGGGCCGGCCAGCTCTGCACCGGCCGCCGAGTGAGTCCGTGCGCGGGGGCCGTGGGGGCCGCGGGGGCCGCGGGGCGGCGGCGGGCGCGGGGGCTCAGGGCGCAGCTCGAAGGCGGCGGGGACTCCACCGGTTCATGGCGGCCGGCCTGCTGGAGGGCGGGCCGAGCCCTGCGGGAGCGGGCGCGCCGGGCCGGGCTAGGGCCTCGGCGGGGAGAAGGCCTGCGGGGCAACAGGTAGGGGCCGGAGTCCGGCGCTCGCCCGGGACCCGAGCCACAGACGCCCCTTTGTTGGGAGTAGGGCAGTCGCGGACCTCGGGGGCGAGAACCCCCTGGTGGGCCGCGTGCGTCCTGGGGCCTGAGTGCCGAGGCCAAGGAGGAGCGGTGGCGGCCCCTGCTGCTGCTGCTGCTGCTGCCGCCGCGGCCGCCGCCGCCTCTGCCGCTGCCGCTGGGCCCCTTTTGCCCATCCCGGGAGAGAGGTAGAGCGTCCATGTGCCGAACGGGAAACAGGAAGGAGTACACTCTCCGTGTGTGTGCCCTGGCCCCAGAGGGCTAAGATTCCTGTACCGTTATGGGGTGTGCGTGGCCAGCTCTGGGAGCAGCTGGTGAAACTAGCTTTACTGGCGAGTAGTAACTTGCTAATTACAGACTCAGAGGCCCTCGAGCTAGTTTGCTACCTGTAGGTGCGTGACATTCCTCTTTGGCCTGAGGTTGGGAGTTCCTGTGCCTAAGACGCGCTCCTGGCATCCAGAGCAGACCTCAGCTCTTTGAGTTGCCAGCCTCGGCAGTCAGGGGAGTTCTAAGCATCCGGAGGTCTGGAGGTCTGGAGTGAGCCGGTGTTCTTAGAGAACTGAATTAGGGAAGGCCTCCTGCAGGCAGTTCCTTGGGTTTGTGTTAGAGCTGGGGTGGAAAGTCACTTCCCATCCCAGAGTCGCGGTGACTAACTTTGAATGTAAAGTTTGTTGATTGCACTTCTGATGGGACCCTTAAGGATAAGGATTTGTCTGCAGCACTGTTCTTTGGGTCCTGTTCCTGGCCATACAGTGCTTATTTTCTAAGGTGCATGCGTGTGTGTGTGTGTGTGTGTGTGTGTGTGTGTGTGTGTGTGTGTGGCAGGTAATCGATCCTTGTCTCCAATTGCTGCCCCATACCCCTTTCTCCAAACTGGCGCCTCCGGCCAAAGTTTGCTCTGGGAAGAGGAGCCTTCCCTTCCCACCACCGACCATAGGCAAGACTGACCTATACGGTTCCCTTCAGCATCACCCCAGCCACACTCAGCTGCTACTTAAACCTGCTGGCTTCTCCCTGTTTCTGGGGGCCCACACTCTTACACAGTTTTTTTTTTTTTGGGGGTGGGGAGTTTGTGAATCATCTCAGACAAGCTGTGGGCCACCTGAAGCCTGGGACCACATGATTACTGCCTCTCACCCTCATCTTTCCCAGAATCTGACCCATGTTTTTGGGCTGGTGTTGTAGCCTGAAGCAGTGGCACACTTTTGACCTTACCATTGCTCTTCACCTTCTAGAAAGAAGTTCATGACCCGCTACTGTTACCCGAAAAGAAACTTTTCAGTAAGAAAGACTGCTCAGGCCTCCTTCGTCTTTTTATGGTTGCTCCGACTGGAGAGCCCATGGGACCCTCTCTTTTTTAATCTCTCTGCCAATGGAAGGTTGGGGTCACCAGGACTGTTGTCCCATTGAGTCTGAGATGTCTTTTTCTTATAGGCTGCTCTTACACCCTCCCTTCCCTCTGGGCCCGCAAGCTCCCATTGGTGCCCCTCTCCCGCCCACCCACCCCTTTTCATTTGCTTGGGAGGGTCTTTGGGTCGGAGATCAGAGTTGGAGCAAAGGTTGGAGCCAGGTAGAACCCCGCTCAGGTTGCGAGTAATATAATGCGTGTGAAATCCCTGCTGTGCTGGCCCCTCTCCAGCGTGTGTCCCAAAGTGGTGTCTGTCCCCGAGGCAGGTGTGTGTGTGTGAGGGAGAGACGGATAGGTGAACACACACACACCTTATCTCTTCGTGCAGCCCTGGCATAATTTTTGTGAGTGGAAAAGTTACAGGTGTAATCAAGACTCCCTCTGTCCTTAGGGACGAGGGGGCTGAATGTTGCCTTTTCTCATCCTGAGGTCTTGTTGATGGGATGCTTGTCTTGGTGTGCTGGGGCCAAGTAGTCACCAGGGGTGTCGCAGGGAGCAGACTGGTTCTGGGGAGATGTGTAAGAGAAGCTGACTGGAGACCCCGGTCCCTCCCCTCCTGACCCTGCTGAATCTGGGCCAGCTCCTCTGCTGTGGGAGTCCGGAGAGCAGGGAGGGCTGTGGTCATAGCACGCTTGAAGCCCAGTGGGCAGGCCCCCATTGGTCCTCCCCACCCAGTCAGACATCACTCCACGTCCGGGGTGCAGGAGTCCCGGTGCGGCTGTGTCGGGGCCGAGGTAGGTATGCAGTTCTGGTACCTTCCCTCGGTTCCCTCAGCCGGACTGGGGTACCCACTTGTCCTCGTCCCCCGCCCCCCAGCCTCTTACCTTCTTTGTAGGGATAAGAAAGGCACTAGACATTCCTATGCTGCTGGAGTCCCGGAGAGAGGCTCCACCCACCCTCTAGGCCCTCAGCTAGCCCTCTAAATCCTTAACCCTCAAGAGGCTCTAACAAGAAAACACCCTACTGAATGGGATGGGATGGCCCAAGGCTAGGGTTGTCTGCACGATTGAATTTAGGTCTCATTGGAGGAAAAGTTAGGCCCTAAGAAAAAACTCAGATGACAAAGTCAGGTATTGGTCCACACCTCCCAGCTGGTTAACCCAAAAGGTGGGAAGGAAGAGGTGGAGATGTCCAGACCGCCCCTTCAATCTGCCCCTCAGTCTGGTTGTCTGCCCTCTTCCTTCCCAATTCAGTTTTTACTTTTCTCTAGGAAGAATGTGTGCTTGTGTGGGCAGCTACATTTAATTTTGTTCACTTTGAGAGGCTCCATCTCTTTTTAACAAATTCAATATTTATTCAGGCTGAGGTGGAGGGGGAAGGGCCAGTGTCCTCCAGGTCGAGGCCTGGAATGTGTGATGGGCATGGAGCTGGAAATCCCTTATCGTCTGTGCTGACCTCTGGTTTCATCCACAAGAGCTGTGACCAGGAGTGAGGACGAGAGGGTAAAGTCCTGGAGCTGGAATACTGACTGACCCGTGACAGGCGGAGAGGGATTTCGCAAGTGCTTCTGTGGAGGGTGGAGGCGGAGCTGCTGAAAGCCAAGCAGCCAAAGGGGCCGCCCAGCGCAGTCGTGGGCTGAGGTGTCCGCCTCCTTCGGCAACTCCAGTTGGATTTCGGTGCCTGGTGTCTCTGCTCACACTGGCTCTCCAGCTCCTGCTCTCTACTCTGTACCTGGGAGGAGACCACCTTTCTCCTGTCCCAGAGTCCAGTCCGTAGGTCAGTCTGAATGCTGCCGCCTCTTCTCCCTTTCCTAGGAGAATGACAGGTGGGGAGCCTGGAGGGTTTCCTTGGCTCCTCTGCTCTGCAAGATTCCCGCCATTGTGCTGATCAGTGACTCTTCAGGGACATCTGGTTGCTTCTCAACCCTGAGCAGCTGCCAAAGACTGTCCCCTGCCTCATCTGGGTCCAGGTGGTCAGTGGCACACTGTTCTTCATCTTTCTGTGAGGGAAAGAGCAGCTGAAGGCAGCAGCTCTTTCCTGGCTTGAAGATGTTGACTGGTTTTTGTTTTTTCAAGACAGGGTTTTTCTGTGTAGCCCTGGCTGTCCTGGAGCTCGCTCTGTAGACCAGGCTGGCCTCGAACTCAGAAATCCACCTGACTCTGCCTCCCAAGTGCTGGGATTAAAGGTGTGTGCCACCGCCGTCCAGCTGCAGACAGGTTTTTATGTTCTGGGGGAGCCTTTGTAAGAAATAGCTTAATGTCATGGAGAGACTGAGTGACTTAGCATGGAGGGTCAGTCTTGTGTGTGTGTCTGATGCTCACTGGTCTTTGGGGATGGTACTTCCTTTTCACTGTTTCGTTTTCTCCTGTGGGTCTGCTGGCCAGTTAAGGGTCTTACTATGTAGTCCTGGCTGTCCTGGACTCACTGTGTGGATCCTCCTGAGTCTGTGACTAAAGGTGTGCACCACCACGCTCAACCTGGATGACTTCCCTGATGTTGACTACTGCTTCTCTAACTAGGTCTTACTTGTTCTCCAGGTTGAGAGCCAAAAGATAAGACTGATAAGAAATGAGTGGAGTTTTTTGTTTTTTTGTTTTTTGTTTTCTTTATTGCAGGGGATCAGGCCTGTGTGGTGTCAGCATCACCTAAGGTTGCAACAAACTGTAAATGCTGGAACTTGAAAGACACTGATTTCCTGTTACAGATAAGGAAACCAAGGCAGCGAAGGAAGCCAATTGGTTCCAAGGCCATGTAGCCAGAACCAGAGTCCGAGGCTTGAGTCACTGTGCTGTCCGTCCCTTTTGACAACCCAAAGAGTGTGCATTCCTTTTCTTCCCTGCAGAGCTCTCACTTGGTCCTCTCACTTCTCCCTTCCTCACTTAGGATGCTCCAGACCTTGTATGACCACTTCTGGTGGGACCGACTATGGCTGCCTGTGAACTTAACCTGGGCTGATCTAGAAGACAAAGATGGACGTGTCTATGCCAAAGCCTCAGACCTCTACATCACACTTCCCCTGGCCTTGGTCTTTCTCATCATTCGATACTTCTTTGAGCTGTGAGCATGCCCTCCTCATTCCTTCCAGTTGGCAGCCAACCTAGCAGACTTCGTGTTGGTCTCTTGAAATTTAGTTCTGGACACTGGTGTTCTGGCCACCCAGGTCCCTACGGACTGCTCCCCCTCCCCCAGGGCACCATTGTCTTCCTGAGGACTCAGCACCCCCAGCCCTTTCCTTCAATGGTTGTTTGTTCTTACCCCATGCCCGCCTCCATGCCTGGTCAATAGTGAACATAGGCAGCTTTGTCAGCGCGGGCAGCCCAGGAGGCTAGAGGAAAGGGGGTTGCCAGGAAACTTGGGAAACTGAGGTCTAGAAATAAGATGCCCGAACTTACGGTACCTTCTAAACGGGGTTCGGAGTGCTTCAAGGGAGCCAGACACCTCTCTCTCCTGTCCTCTTCTCCAGTTATGTGGCTACACCCCTGGCTGCCCTCCTGAATGTTAAGGAGAAAACCCGACTACGGGCACCTCCCAATGCCACCTTAGAGCATTTCTACCTGACCAGCGGCAAGCAGCCCAAGCAGGTATGAGCTGCAGATGACCCTGGGATTTGCTGCGTCTGGGTGGGCCAGAGTCTGAATGCCAACCCTGGAAGGTGAAGACTGGGCAGGGTGGGGGCCTGACTTAGGTTATTCCCGGGAGAGGTTGGGCAGAGTTGGGACACTGCCGATCTGAAGGCTGGATGTTAATGGCCTCGCTGTGCTTAGGTGGAGGTAGAGCTTTTGTCCCGACAGAGTGGGCTGTCTAGCCGCCAGATAGAACGCTGGTTCCGCCGCCGCCGCAACCAGGACAGGCCCAGCCTTCTCAAGAAGTTCCGAGAAGCCAGGTGGGGGAAATTGGGGCAGGTGAAGCTGGGAGGCCCAGTTCTGTTGTCTCTTGCTGGGAGGAGAGGGCTGTGGTGTGCAGGATAGGTGAGGGGACCTTGAGAGGGGGTCTGGGGGCAGTGGGAAGCTGCTGATCCTCCCCCTAGCCAGCTCTGCTTCCTCTTGCAGTTGGAGATTCACGTTTTACCTAATTGCCTTTGTGGCTGGCATGGCTGTCATTGTGGATGTGAGTACTGGGAAGTGGGAGCATCCTTTGTCAAGATGGGCTGAGGCCACAGGGTTTGAGTTTTTCCTTTAATCTCTCTTTGCAGAAACCCTGGTTCTATGACTTGCGGAAAGTTTGGGAGGGATATCCCATACAGGTACGAGAGGAGTGGTCTACAGCACGTAACACCCATTATTGAGTTCCTTGAAATCCATGGCACAGAAATCAGCCACAGAACAAAGTATCTCGAGGGGCTAGAAGGGATGAGTTTGGAGGTGAGCCCCTTAGAGCCCGTTGTTCTGGAATCCCTCACCCCTCTCTCCTCTCGCAGAGCATCGTCCCTTCTCAGTATTGGTATTACATTATTGAACTCTCCTTCTACTGGTCCCTGCTCTTCAGCATTGCCTCCGACGTCAAGCGAAAGGTGGGTGGACAGGCTGGCGGTGAGGTCCAGGGCCCAAATGAGGCCCTGGGATGGGGAACCTTTCCTGTCATCTCTCGGGATCTCTGGACAGAGCCGCTGGGATATGGGGAACAGTGAGCAGGGAAGAGTCCCTTGAAGCCTGGATCTTTTCTGCAGGATTTTAAGGAACAAATCATCCACCATGTGGCCACCATCATTCTCCTCAGCTTCTCCTGGTTTGCCAATTACGTCCGAGCAGGGACCCTCATCATGGCTCTGCATGACTCCTCTGACTACCTGCTGGAGGTCAGGCTTCCTCGCTCATTTGCGCCTCTAGTCTTCTGGGGGGTTGAAGAGGGTCCTGGCATTCCTGGGACCAAGGTGGGAGGGCACAGCCAGTGCTGCTGGCCACACACACACAGTAACGTTCACAAGAGTCAGGAGCCCATGCTGATAGATGGAATTGTCTATGCAGTCTGCCAAGATGTTCAACTACGCGGGGTGGAAGAACACCTGCAATAACATCTTCATTGTCTTCGCCCTGGTTTTCATCGTCACTCGACTCGTTATCATGCCCTTCTGGTGAGTAGGCAGCGGCTCTTCTTGCTTTTCCTCCCTCACCTCAGTCTTCGCCCATGCCCGTGTTTATTGTCTCCCCTCAAATCCGCAGGATCCTGCACTGCACGCTGATCTACCCCCTGGAGCTCTACCCCGCCTTCTTCGGCTATTACTTCTTCAACGTCATGATGGCGGTGCTACAGATGCTGCACATCTTCTGGGCCTACTTCATTTTGCGCATGGCCCACAAGTTCATAACTGGAAAGGTGAGGAAGGCTCCGCCTCCCTTTTGTGGGTCTCACTGCTCTCTCTTTTTTCTCTCGAGACAGGGTTTCTCCGTGTAGACCAGGCTGTCCTGGAACTCACTCTGTAGACCAGGCTGGCCTTGAACTCAGAGATCCACCTACTTCCACCTCCCTAAGTGCTGGGATTGAAAGTGCACCACCACCATCTGGCGGCCTCACCACTTTCAACCCCAGGACCCCCCAAACTCCTTGCCAGTTACTCTTTTGAAACCGTGTGAGGTTCTGGGGGTAGCAGGAAACTTAGCGGCAGCTCTCGGGAACTGGAAGATACAGAACCCTTTCTGTCCTTTCCACAGCTGGTAGAAGATGAACGCAGTGACCGAGAAGAAACTGAGAGCTCCGAGGGGGAGGAGGCTGCAGCTGGGGCAGGAGCGAAGAGCCGGCTCCTAGCTAATGGCCATCCCATCCTCAATAATAACCATCCTAAGAAGGACTGAACCATTGTCCTAGCTGCCTCCCACATGAATACATGAAGCCAGGAAACTAGCCAACCTTCCCTTAGGGACACCGACCGAGCTCTGGGAGAAGGGATCTAAGGAAGGGAGTCTACACTGACTCTCCCTTACTTGTCCTGTCGCCCGGTCACCTCGAACCCAGACTCTAACCAGCCTCTCTTCAGGTGGGGAAGGTTGGTTATATCCTCTGCTAGAGAGGGATGCTCTTACTTCCCTCTCTCTTCCAAGCTCCCCTCTCTCTTGCTTTTGAAACCTTTCTCGGCTCTGAGGGCTGGAGTCGCGCTCACATTCCTTGTTCTTGAGAGTCTGGCGCTAGCTCTGCCTCCGACTCCCTGACGCCCAGCAGGGTTGTGCCTTACTGTCCCATCTCTGGGCCTCATTCTGCCAAAGCTGGACCAAGGTCCCACCTTTCTAAGCTCCCTAGCTCATGCCGGAAAGGAAAGCTGAGCTCTTTTAACTTTTTCTCCTCCTTAAAAACAATTAACTAAGTGAAGGAAGGCATACAAGCCCCGCACCCTACCCCAGGGACCATGGTTCCAGGACCTCACTGCCTCCTTTCTCGGCCTCTTCCCCTCCCTTCAGCTAAGACAAGCTGGCGTGGAGTAGAAGGTAACTAGTTCTGTTATTTATTGAACATTGGGGTTTCAGTTATAAAGCCAGAACTACAGCTAGGACCTGGCATGTCGGCGAGGGACCATTTCAGACCAAAATGTACTGTTAATGGTTGTTTTTTTTTTTTTTAATTAAAGTATATTAAAGATTAAATAAAACATGACAGTGTGTCAGACTATTAAGAACTGAGAAAGGGGATTCCTTGTGGTTATGTAACATTTGTTTTGCTAAAAATTACACAGGGCAAGTGAAATAGAGGTGTAAGACTACCGACAGCTGCCCACTGGGGAAATGACCTCTCCCCGGGAGATCGAGACCGGGACTGAGCAGAGAAAACAAATCACAATCTCTATTCTATCATCTTGTTAAAAGACTTTAAAGAAACCATACAGACCAGGGATGGCAGACACGGCCCATGTGAGTCATGAACACATACATTGAAAGGTCCTCAGGCTGAGGCTAGAGTGGTCACGTCGACCCACCCTAGTGTCTGCTAGCACCACACTGGAAGAGTCCTGGTCCAGAATCCCCATTTCTATCTGTGAGGAACTGGAGAGTAGCTAGACCAGAGACTTGGTGTCCGAGTTCACCGTCAGGAAGACAGTTCTGGGGAAGGACGGTTCAAGGACTGAGTGAGAAGAGGTTCTCCTTAAAGAAGACGCCCTCGACATTCAATGGCCCCGCAGCAGCACAGCAGCTCCTTGCCTTCCACACTGCCCACTTCGTAGTTGTAGTCCCAAGTAAGTTCTGTTCCAGCCCGGATCCTCCTGAGGAGGGAAAGGATGGGGTGTAATAAAGGCAGGAGGTAGTAACACAGGCGCGTGGGGTTAGTTTGGGAGGTCAAGGTGAAGCCTGACCACAAATGAAGGTGCCCCCTAGGATTCCCATGGGTTTTACCCCTTCCTCCTGATCCCTCTTACTTGCTGGCAAAGAAGGCCACCCAAGGGAAGCGAAGATCGTGAGTATCCACAAAGACATTCTGGACAAACAGGTTAGGGCTGCAACTGTGCTGTAAGTATAAAGAGGACAGTCATTTGACCAGGGAAACATCTGGCTGCATGAGAAGCCCAAGAAAATGGTAATCTGATCCCCACTCCCACCACACATCATAGCAGTGATGTTTTGAAAGAAAGCTACCTTATTCTTATTAAATCAACTTATAAGCAAAGGTGGGTTTACACAGTATCTTTGAAGATTTAGGAATTTGAGGGTAATGGCATATATAACCCTGCACTCAGAAGTGGTTGAGAGTCTCACATTGAGGTAGCGGCCAAGGTTGCCTTCAAGCTTGGCATCAATGATGTAGCAAGACTCTTCACCATCATAGAACTGGCGTGTGTTCTTACGAACTGGTGCGCTCTCCCCCTTGTCCACGGAAGCCATGTTGGTTGATTTAATAGCAATCCCATGGGTTGATTTAAGAGCAAAGCCTCGGGTTGATTTTACCGCCACCTGGCGCTTCGTTGGACCTGGAAAGGGAAAAACCAAACCTGGGGTCAGAGCTATCTCAACTCATACACGACATCCTACCACCCTGAATTACTCGTCTGTTCTGACCCGTGACCCTCCTGTCCCCTCACTCTCCTAAGTGTGGAAACACCATGCCATGTTTTCCTCCTTTTTTTTTTTTTTAAATTTTGTTTTGTTTTTAGACAGGATTTCTCTGTATGGCTTTGTGCCTTTCCTGGATCTCGCTCTGTAGACCAGGCTGGCCTCGAACTCACAGAGATCCGCCTGACTCTGCCTCCTGAGTGCTGGGATTAAAGGCGTGCGCCACTACTGCCTGGCCTTTTTTCTCGATTTTTATTCCACTCATTACAGCTCAGGGACAGATAGCAATAAGCTAGCCAGACCTCAGGCTAAGACCCTCAGTTACTAGCCAGGTGTGGGTGGTGCGCGCCTTTAATCCCAGCACTCAGGAGGCAGAGGAAGGTGAATCTCTGAGTCTACAGAACGATTCTGGAATAGCCATCGTAGTTACATAGATAAACCCTGTCTTCAAAACAAAACAAAACCTAAACCACACTGTTTCAGATGAGGTTTCACGTAACTCAGGATGGCTTCAAACCCATGAGGATTACAGTTAAGAGCCACCATGCTAAACTTTTTAGTCACACTTGATTCGAAAGGGCACATAGCAGTTTAACAGTTTAGCTCAGTTGGGAAGCCTGCCTAATTTCTAGGCTCTGAACTATTTCCTTTAAAAAATGTTTCTCCTACTTTCCTGTTTCTTCCTACTACTCCCCAAACATGTTCAGACTACCAGACAAGTTCTTCTTGTCCTCATAGTCATCGCCATCGGAGCCAGAAGAGATGGTCTGGATGTCATCGCTGTCCACGGCGGTGGCCGGGGTCTGCCCGGCGGCGGTGGGCTTCCGGCTGGCGCCGCTCTCCCCCTCACTCTCCGTGCTGCTGGACAGGGTCAGCACATCCTGGGGAGACAGGGGTGTCAAGGAGGGGAAGAGCTAGAGGAAAGAAAAGCTGCTTCGAGTTCTTGCTTTTACCGTGATTTGGCAAAATGGGCTACGGCAACAGCAAGACGACGATCAGATGTTGGAGAACAAGGTAGAAAGTCAAGACCAAAGAAACAAGAAGAGACTCCACAGTCATTCTAGTGAAGGACTGGGGACGAGGCCATTACTAATACGTCCTGTACTTGGACTAAATAAAAGAGAAGGCAGCAGAAGCTTAAGAAGGTTACTCACATCAGGGTTTGACGGAGTCGACGCCACAAGTCGCTGGCTTTGGGGCACAGAAGTTTTACTAGACGGTCGGCGAAGCCCTTCAGACTTCATGGGAGGATGGTGTCCATAGTTCTGAGAGCTTTCAGTCACTCTAACGGGAAGGGCAAAGAATGAGAGGGCCGGGTTACTGGCTGTTTCTGAGGCTTCTTTTCTAAGTGTGAAAGGAGAAGGCAGACCCAGAGGAATCCAAAAGCAAGCACTTACACTGACATCTTGTTTCGGTCATCAGGGTCCTAGAAAGGACAAGTGAAGGGTTAAATGTGTTCACGGTCCAAGGTAACAAAAGATCTCCAAAGACAACATAAGCCAAAAAGACGCACACTTAAGAGGGTGATGTTGGAAGTCACTTTCTAACTTGACAGCAGTAATCAGGTTCTCACCAGTCTACTCCCCTGGCAAGGGCCTTTAACCTTTCCCAATAATGGAACACAGGGAAGAGTATTGTGAGCAAAATGTCCCATGGACTCAACAGTTTTACTACCTGTAACAGGGAATGTTTCAACATCAAAGATACGTAATAGCAAATTTCAAGCCAACCTGGATGTAATATGATCCTATCTAAATAAAAACAGCCATGAAAAACAAAATGAAACAAAAATCAATAAACCCTACACACTTCAGTTCTTTATTCCTTAGGTTTTAAGATGAAGTCTTGACTGAGGTGACCCCCGTCCCAAACACACACACCTCAATGTCCATTTGCACCAACGTTAAAAGGCACTGCTCTTAACGTGGACACACATTCCCTGACTTTGCCATGCAACACTGTCCTGCCCCGGGAGCCTGCCAGCAAGGACGGCCATCACCAGGTGAGCTCTAACCTCCAGGACCATGCATTAAAGTACATTTTGGGGGGGGGGGGGGGAGTTTGCTGCTCTCAAGGTTGTGCAGCCATTTCTTACCTCTTTCTTAGTTTGCTTATTATCTCCTTCATCCTTGAAGCTCAATCCTGAGGTAGAGGCCTTCTCAGCCTCTCCCCGCCCCCCCCCCAGCCCGGCCATCTCCACCTTCACTAGTCTTGAAGGAAGAACGGCTGTCAGAGTCAGCAAATCCACTTTCACTGACACTGTTGCAGCTCAACCATGAGGCCACCTTGTTCTTGGGAGTCTCTTCAGATGAAGGTGGTTTGCACCCCCCTACAGATGCCGAGGGAGGGATAGGGACATGTGGAGGCCCGAGGTCTGGGGGTCGGGAGTCTTTAGAAGCCATCTCAGACAGTCCATTCTCCTTCTGACCCCGCGTCTGCCTGCGGGTGGCATAGCTACGCCACACTGAACTGGTGCTGAAGTCCTCATCCTTACAGAAGTTATCATCAGAGCTGTCATCATTGGATTCTTCAGGGTCCTCTGAACCGCTGTTGCCATCTTCCTGGTCCTTCATGTCTACCCCACTGCTGTCAGAGGAACTTCGGACATCACTCTCATACCCTTCCTTGAAGTTCTCCACACTTTCAATGTGGTCTAGATTTGCAAAGTACTCATCACCCATCTCCAGGCCTTCTTTGTCTGCAAAGTCATCTGTCAGGATTTTGCCTGAGAATGAAGATCATCGAAAGATCTGTATCAGTAACCCTACCCACAGGGTAAATCCTGTATCAGGTGCTCGCCGTGGATGCCACCTTTGTCTTCGCCATGAGAGCACTGTCACTACAATCTGTCACTTCGTCCTTTGACCCTCCCACTTTTTGTTGACCTCTGACACACCCTAGCCCACTATTATCTCTGGAGAAAACGATACAATAGATCTAAGTGAGGTCTCCCACTGAAAAAACAACAGCCAAGATGTGATTCTCTTTCACCCTTTTGTTTTTGTTTTTTTCTCCGAGAGGGTTTTTCTGTCGTTTTGCGCCTTTCCTGGAACTCACTCTGTAGCCCAGGCTGGCCTCGAACTCACAGAGATCCGCCTGGCTCTGCCTCCCGAGTGCTGGGATTACAGGCGTGCCCCACCGCCGCCCGCCCTCTTTCGCCCCTTTTATGAAGCACCTTGAACGCTCTCTGGCCCCCTACATAGATAGGTACATCACTTGTCATGTCTTTATGAAGAAATTCCTGTCTCCTTTTAGTCTCAGTTCAAATGTCAAACAGTTCATTCATTCTTTATTTTTTGTAGTGCTAGGACTGAATCCAGTTGTCTCTTGCAAACTAAGCATATGCTGTTCCCTAAAGCTACATTTCCACTTCTCAAACACTGTGTTTTTTGTTTGTTTGATTGATTTTTTTTTTTTTTTTTTTTTTGAGACAGGGCATCTGTGTAGCCTTGCCTGTCCTGGAACTTGCTCTGTAGACCAGGCTGTCCTTGAACTCACAGAGATCTGCCTGCCTCTGCCTCCCAAGTGCTGTGATTAAAGGCGTGCGCCACCAACGCCCATCAAATACTATGGTCGAGTCTGGGTAAGTAGCCCAGGCTACCTGCAACTCTCAAATTTTCTGCCTTCATCTTCTGCGTACTTAGATTATAGACAAGTGCTACCACACTCAACAGCACTTTGCTATGTTCAACTTTTCTCTGACCTACCATGCCCCAAACCCCATGGAGCAATAACCCTCCTCTTTCATCACTAACCTGCATAAATACAGACAAAAGAGCCTTTGGCAATGTCATCCAAGCAGCGGATACCCCAGCCCTTGTTCTGTGTCTTAAATAGCTGTAGTCGAACTTGTAGTCCATGCTGCACCAACCGATTTGTGCACATGTTTGGGTCACATTTGCAGCGTTTGTTACACTCATAAACCCTGGGAAGTTAGAATAAAATCAATGACACAGTCACTAGAGTACTGAAATCCATAAAACACGTGAGTCATGGGTAAAGATTATGAAGCAGGTAATGACCTGAGTGATTAGATTTATAGAATGATCCATGTTCTTAGACTCATTTGCAAATAAAGATCAGGAACATAATTCAGAAGGCAAAGTGACTCACAAAAGATATCCAAAATAGTACTGTGCCTAAAACAGTGTCAGAAGGCCCACCCCTTGGAGAAAAGGAGAACAGGGAGGTGACTGAGAATGCAGCTCTAGGTTCATAGATATTTCAACTGACAGAAGCAGGGGAGCTGGGGAGCTGGGGAGCAGGGGAGCTGGGGAGCAGGGGAGCAGGGGAGCTGGGGAGCAGGGGAGCTGGGGAGCAGGGGAGCTGGGGAGCTGGGGAGCAGGGGAGCAGGGGAACAGGGGAGCAGGGGAGCTGGGGAGCAGGGGAGCTGGGGAGCAGGGGAGCTGGGGAGCAGGGGAGCTGGGGAGCAGGGGAGCTGGGGAGCAGGGGAGCTGGGGAGCTGGGGAGCTGGGGAGCTGGGGAGCTGGGGAGCTGGGAGCTGGGGAGCAGGGGAGCTGGCGCACCTGGTGCCAAGCCTGATGACCTGGTGCAGAGAGAACCAACGCCGGCAAGTCTACAATGTCAAGTCTGATGTCTACACCTGATCCCACCCCGTAAATGTCATAAAAACTGACATCTAGAAATCGGTAAGCAGATAAGATAAGCAGAAGCTAAGATCACATACACTGAAAGGAAACAGACAGGAAAACTGTAACGATGCTTGTAAAATAATTTTTTTAGGATAAAGTTGATATTCTTTCAGTAAACATTTACATTTATTGTTTTGGTTTGTTTATTTATTTATCTATTTATTTATTTATTGAGACAAGGTTCCTCTATATAGCCCTGGCTGTCCTGGAACTCACTATGTAGACCAGGCTGGCCTCAAACCCAGAGATCTACTTGCCCCGGCCTCTTTAGTGCTGGGGTTAAAGTTGTGCACCACTCTGCCAAGCTGTCAGTAAACATTTATTAAATAAGAATTGTGACAAACACTGGGAATACAAACATGAAAAGGGTCACACTATGACCTCACATCTCTAATTCACAACTGAAGAAAAGAAAAAACATCTCTGGAGGCAGAGGCAGGCAGATCTCTGAGTTCAATGCCAGCCTAGTCTATACATTGAGGTCTAGGATAGCCAAGGCTACAAGAGACTCGGTCTCCAAAATCCAAAAACCTAAAACACCCATACTAAAAGTACAAACAGTCAGGCTGGGGAGAGGCCCGGCTGGCACAGCGTGCTTCCTGTGCATGCAGCCCGAGGACCGAGTTCAGGCGGCACTGAGAAAGCTGGGCCTGCTGAGGCAGCCTGGGACCACAGGACGGCAGAGGTGGGCGGACTCCTGGGGCCTGGACAAGTGGGTGAGCTTCAGGGTCAGTGAGAGAGCGCCTCAAAGAAAAACAAAGCCAGGCGGTGTTGGTGCATACCTTTAATCCATCACTCTATCTCTGTGAGTTTGAGGCCAGTCTGGTGTACAGAGAGAGTTCCAGGACAGCCAGGGCTACACAGAGAAACCCTGTTGGGGGTGTAGGGGTGTGGGGGGTAGTGGAGTGTGAAGACACATGATGTTGACCCCCGGCTTCCACATGCACCACTCCCAAACCCCCTCCACACACACAGGGCAAGAGAACTAGATCAGTCGGGGAGAGTGTTTGCTTAGTACACAGGAACCCCTAAATTAGACTCCTAGCACCCATAAACTAGTGGTGGTGGTAGATCCCGGTAATCCTAGTATTTGGAAGGTAGATGCAGGAATTTCAGATTCAAGGTCATCCCTGGCAACACAGAATTCAAAGCCAGCCTGGGCTATCTGAGATTCTGTCTCAACATAACAAAACAAGGGGCTGGAGAGACTGGTCAGCAGTTAAGAACACTGGTAGCTCTTGCAGGGGACCTGCATTTATTTCCCCATGTAAATCCAGTTCCTGTGGATCCAATAGGCATGCACACAGAGCACATTCTTGCATGTATGTAACATACACACACACAATAAATGTAAATCTAAAATAATTATTTTAACAATTAAATAAAGGCTTATTTTTTCCCCAACTTTAGAAATTGCATATCATGTATCAGCACCTTGCTAGGAACAGTTTTACCATGTTTTACTTTTACTTAAAAGTCTACTGGGTGAGGTACAGCATGCCTTTAATCCCAGCACTCTAGAAGTAGAAGCAGGTATGTGTATTTGAGGCTCCCCTGTTCTATATGGTGAGCTCCAGGCCATGCCTAAAGAGAGTCTATTAGAAATGAGGTGGCTATTCATGTAAGTATCTTTGTTACCAGCCCAGGAAACTTCAGAGTAGCTATACTAAGTATCATCCATTTATTCATTCCTCAGAATGTCTCTCAGTGGCTACTCTGTAGCAATGTGTTATGTAGTGTCTGGTGATACAATGTGTGTGGAAGACCAACAGGGTTCTAGTACTCAGGGAGGTTACATTCTAACCGGAAAAAATGGACTGAGTCAACAATGTTGTGAGAGAAGTACAAATGTGGTGCTGCACAAGAGAACCAAGAGAGTGGAACCGTGCTATGTGCGCTAGGTGTATGGCAAACGCCTGTCAATGCAGCACTTTAGGCAGAGGCAGGAGGATCAGTTCAAGGTCATTCTTGGCTATATAATCAGCTGGAAGCTAGCCTGGACCGTGAGACCACGTCCAACAAACCAAACAAACCCCGGGGGAAAAGGCCTACTTTCCAAGCGCCCAGGGACAGGCTGAAGACAGAAGACTGAAACTGAGAGATCAAAGTTAAAGACAGCCGAACAAAAGCAGCGGAAAGCGCCAAGAACACGTCTCTTGCACCAGACCCCAGAGGCAGGCTGAAAACACAGTGAACTGGATCTGGGAAGTGATGGCTACAAACACCCTTCAAACCAACTTCAGAGGGAAAGAGCTGGGAAGGGGCTAGACAGGACAGTGTTTTCCAACTCGAGGGTAAAGGCTAGAATGAAATCCACGTGGGACAGTTTTAAGTAGATGAGTGACATATATTTGTGTTTATTCAGAAATATTTTTGCCAGGTATGGTGGTGCAGGTTCATAATCCTAGCCCTTGGGAGGCCAAGCCGGTAGATGGCAAGTTTCCATGGCAGCCTGGGCTACAGAAGGAGACCCTGTCTTAAAAAACAACCCGAGTCTGTTTCTTGTAGGACTGAGTATGTATTTAAGTGGTTGTCTAGTTACTGTTCTGCTGCTGTGAAGAGACACCAAGACCAACTCAACCCATAAAAGCACAGGGTGACATTGTCGTGGATATGGTACTAAGCAGGCATGGCACTGGAGCAGTAGCTTAGAGCTCTCACCTGACCCACAAGTGTGAGGGGGGGGGAGGGAGGGAGGGAGGGAGGGAGGGAGGGAGGGAGGGAGAGAGAGAGAGAGAGAGAGAGAGAGAGAGAGAGAGACAGAGAGAGAGAGAGAGAGAGAGAGAGAGAGAGAGAGCGAGCTAGCTCTAAGTGGAAGTGTGGGCTTTTTTCACACCTCCCAATCCTTATCAGTTCAACCAAGCATCCAAACGGAAGAACCCGCAGGAACCATTTTCATTCAAACCCTGCAGTGGCACAAGGCCTTGAGCTCTACCCCAGCTCCCGAACAGAAGACAAAAGCAAAACTACCTAATAACCAAACATTCCCAATAGATATTTTGATATTTTAAAATTTCTACATTTTCTGTTTTGAGATGGGGGTCTTATGTAGACCAGGCTGGCCTTAAACTAACTATGTAGCTAAGGATGACCTTGAATTCTCGATCCTTTCTCCTGCTTCCTCCTCTAGAGTCAGGCCTTCCAGGTATGGACCACATTCACTCAGTGCTGTGGATGAGAACTACTGCTGCATGGACACTAGGCAAGCACTGCATTAAGTTCTACTCTCAGCCCTGCAGTGTTTTTCTTCTCATCTCTATTCATTTGATTTTTAGTCCTTCTGGACAGGATCTCATTTTCTTATCTTTTTTTTTTTGACAGTTTCTCTGTGTATCCTTGGCTGTCCTGGAACTCGGTCTGTAGACCAGGCTGGCCTTGAACTCACAGAGATCCACCTGCCTCTGGTTCCTGAGTGCTGGGATTAAAGGAAGAAATATTTTTCAAACATGTAAAAACGATACAAGGAAGAGTCCTGTAGCTAACAGCCAGCATTATTCAATTTAAGCATTGCAGTGAGGCTTACCTCACTGCTGGAATGATAGGTGTGCACCACCAGCCAACTGTTCTCCTCTGCTTTGCTTTCTGGGTATTCAACACAAATTACCTCATTCCCCAACAGTCTAAATCTCCTCAAGTTTTCCATGAACCTCCTCTTCCCAGGAAGCTGTCCCAGGGGTTATCTGCTCTGCTGCGATGTATGGGGTCTCCACACCAAGTGTGCAGTGTGAGGTGGCATCCCCTCCCTTCACTATCATGGAGGCATCTCCTTTACTCCTCCTTTTGGTTCAGTCTACTGTCTTCTAGATCACATGCTTTCCTGTTTCTTAACTTTCCTCTCATTGTGGTAAACATCTAGAAACTTTCTGAACAGAAGAATAATGAAAACTGTGAGATACTAAATGTCTAGCCTACCAGAAACCTTAATTGATAATAGTTTCCCTCAATTTAGAATTCCAGGTTACAAATACTTTCCCCTCAAAATTCTTAATAAATTAATTATTGCCATCAAATTTCTAGCATCATAAGAAAAAATGTCATTTTAGATACTTACTTTAGATTTTAAAAAATATTTATTTATTTATTTTTCTATTATCAGCTTGATACAGTATAAATTCTTATCCTAATAGTGAAATGTTTCATTGAGGCTTGCCCAGTAATTGAGTAAAACCAAAACTTATGATAAGCCACAGTCATCCTAGGGTCCCCCCTGCTATGTAGCCTCCCTGGTTCTGTGGGTTGCGGTCTGATTGTTCTTTGCTTTATATCTAATATACTTACTTACTTTTACACAGTCTATTTTTTACCTGTAAAGTTTTATGATTTTCTTTGTCCTCTGTATTCAGAGATTTTTCTCATGTTTCTCTTTCTTTCAAAATCATTTATTTATTTATTTAATGTGCACTGTTGTTTTGGCTGTGTGAGGATGTTGGATTCCCTGGAAATAGACTTACAGTTATGAGCTATGTGGGTACTGGTCCTCTGAAAAGCAGCTAGTACTCTTAACAGTTGAGCCATCTCCCCAGGCCTCAGCATGTCTTTCAAAGACACAGATTCATATGTAGTTCTGGCTGGCTAAAAAGTCACTATGTAGACCAGGCTGGCTTTGACTTCCAAAGATCCTTCAGCCTCTGCCTCCTGAGTGCTGGGATTATAGATTTTCATCCACCGTACTCAGATTTTTTTATTAAATTGTGTGTGTGCATGCATGTGTGCATGGAGTACAGATGACCTGGAAAGAGACCCTAGAAGAGTTACTGATGACTGTGAGCTAAGTGGATGATGAGAACTGAATTCAGGTCCTCTGCAACACAATATGTGCTCTTAACCACTGAGACCCCTCTCCAGACACTCCCTCTTTACCTTGTATTTTTGGACAGGGTCTCACGTATCCAGGCTGGTCCTGAACGCACTATGGAGCTGAGCATGACCTCAAACTTCTGATCCTCCATCCTCCATCTTCACCAGTTTATGATGGGCTAGGGTCCGAATCCAAGACTCTACACAAGCATTCTACTACCTGAGTCACACCCCCAATTCTCCAATTATGTCTCCTAGTGGGAATCTATTTTATTATGCTGGGGACCGAACTCAACGTCTCAGACACTCAGACATGCTAGGCAAGTGCTCTCTCACCCGGTCCTATCCCAGACTAAACAACCTTTCAGTTGCTTTCCCCTTTCCTGTTAACGACACTCGAGGATTAGGTTTATTAGTTCCATGTACAGTTTGTGGACTTTTTCAACCCTCACTGTATTTCTTCTTTCTTTGACTTGTTCTGAGTCTCAGACACTGACACGAACTCTGAATGCAACACTCAGGGACAAGTCTTGAGCACTCATTTACCTTTATTACTCCTCGCTGAGGACACTCAGGCCTTTATGTTTAGCCCTTAACTTTGCTCCAGAAATCTTTTATCTTGTTTATTTTTAGTGTTTTTGAGACCAGGCTGGTTTCAAACTAACCGAGGTCTGCCTCTGCCTCCAGGAATACTGAGATTAAGGATATGCATCACCACTCCCAGCTCACTTCAGGAGTTTTACCATCTTCTTCACATTTACATTTGGATTGCCTAATAGGCACCTCAAATTTAACATGGCTGAAAATAAAGTCAAATATTACTCAACTGCAAATCCTTTGGTTTTCCATCCAAATACGCAGCATCAATAACCAGCTGGTTCCTCAAGTCAAAGTTTTAGGAACTGCCCTTGCTTCTACTTCCTTCACCCCAATCCACATTCTGTCTATCAAGTTCATAGAGCTAGACTTTCTAATGCACCCAATAGCTAGCATTTCTTTTCTTTCATTTTTTAAAATGGCTTACAGGGTCAGGGTTTCTCTGTGTAGTCCTGGCTGTCCTGGAACATGATCTGTAGACCAGGCTGGCCTAAAACTCAAGAGATCCACCTGCCTCTGCCTCCCAAGTTCTGGGATTAAAGGTGTGTGCCATCACTGCCTAGCTGTCTTTATTACTTCATTCTTGGTGCATATGAACCATGCTCTCTGGTGAGCCCCCCCACCACACACACACACAGCCCTATCCTCCTTAACTTCTATTGCCGCTTCCATCCTAGTGTAAGGCCTAGCTTTCACTACTTCTCTCACTTAGTCTCCTAAAACTACCTAACTGGTCTCTGAAATTTTGTTTTTGTTGACCTAAGACAGTCAAAAAAACCTAGTTACTCCCTATTATATCATGATTTTTGACTCTAATTTTTCTTTTCTTTTTAAGACAGGGTTTCTCTGTGTAGCCCTGGTATCCTGGAACTCTGTAGACCAGGCTGGCCTGGAACTCACACAGAGCTGCCTGCATCCTAAGTGCTGGGATTAAAGGCGTGCGCCAGCACCACCAGCCTAACTTTTCATTTTAAGTTAAAAAGCTCTGTAATTTGTTCTTCCTACTCTCTTTGAATACATTTCACTCGCTAGAATAAGTCATAATCAGAACATTTACACAGCTATGAAATTAATAGTTCTTTTAAAAAATTAATCTTATGTGTGTGTTTTGCTTGCATGCCTGTCTATATATCATGTATGTTCCTGATGCTCTCCCCTGGAACTGGAGTGACAGGTGGTTGTGAGCCACCATGGAGGTGCAGGGACTCAAACCCAGGTTTTCAGCAAGACCAAGTGCTCCTCCTAATGCTGAGCATCCTGCCAGGCTCAGTTCTTTTCTTTCCACATGAGATCTTGCTGCATAGCCCAAGCTGGCCTAGAAATCAAGCAATCCTATCACCTCCTTCTAAGTTTTCTACATAAGAAACCATCTAATTGCAATTATTTTGAGACAGGATTTCGGGATTATAGCTTATTGGGTCTGAAACTATCTTCCTGCTTCAGCCTCCCAAAGGCAATAGTTTGTGTCGTTTGGAATCACAGCATGTATCACCACACTCAGAATAATCCTTAGATTTCCAATGGTTCTTACAAACAGAAAAACAAAAACATACTCCTCTATCTAAGGCACCTCACCAACTGGATTACTTACCCTGTGGGCAGACACTCTTCTAGTCTTTTGTACTGGTAGCCAGAGTTAGGGTTGACTTGACCCCCTGGGGTACAAGCTGTGGCTTGGATAGTTAGCTGATGGCAGGCACATTTGGATCTGTAGAGAGAAAAGCAGATACATGAAGGATGGGAGCTGGACACAGTGATGCACATCTGTAATCCAACATTTGAGACACAGAGGTAGGAGGATGAGGAATTGTTATCCTCAGCTACATAATGCGTTCTGGGCCAGCCTGAGCTACATGAGTCTTAAAGCAAGACTGAGTCCAGAGCCCGTAACCTATAACCTCCTAGCTGAAGCCCCTTGTCTCAGGCCAAGCCCTGCTATCCCCAGGTGCCCCATGTATGACAAGGAGGCACACTTGCTGAGTGAGTGACCTTGCTGACTAGGACTGACTGAAATGGGAGACACACGGAAAGGCCCTAACAGCCACCAGCCACACTGAGCATAAAGCAAGTCCTACTGTGGGCTGGGGGAAGCTAAAAGCCACACTTTTTTTTTTTTGTTTTGTTTTTTCGAGACAGAGTTTCTCTGTGTAGCTTTGCACCTTTCCTGGAACTCACTTGGTAGTCCAGGCTGGCCTCAAACTCACAGAGATCCTCCTGGCTCTGCCTCCTGAGTGCTGGGATTAAAGGTGTGCGCCACCATCGCCCAGCTAAAAATTTTTTTTTTAATTACTTATTTATTCCTATTTTATGTCCATTGTTTTGTCTGTGTGAAGTTGCCAGATTCTCTGGAACTAGAGTTACAGACAATTATGAACTGCCATGTGGGTGCTGGGAATTGAACCCAGGTCCTTTGGAAGAGCAACCAGTGCTCTTAACCACTGAGCTATCTCTCCAATCCTAAAAGCCACACTTTTAAGTAGACCTCAGGTATGGAAATTTCCTGGCCAGGCATATCTGAGGCCTTACCCTCAGCCACTAGTGACTCCCAGGAGCCCTTTCTGTTGGGCAAAAAAACAAACAACAAAGGATGAGGATAAGGTAAAGGTAGTGAAATTCCATTTTTTTGTTTGGGGGAAAAAAGGAAGCGGAAGCTACATTAAGAGTAGAATGGATACAGACAATCCAAGGGATACAAGTTTGAGGAAGGAGAGAGAGAAACAGAGCAAGTGGGGACAAGAACAGAAGGAAACACACATCCCAGAGTTATACTGGGCCGCATCGGAATCTGGTCTCCCAACCTCATGACTTTCCTCTCTCTTACTTTTAATAAGACCTCACTATGTAGCCAACCTTTAAAGTTGTTATGGAGCCCAGGCTGGCCCAGAACTCAAGATGCTCCCGCCTCAGCTTCCAAATGCACCATCACAGGTATGTGTCATCACACTTCCTTTTTGATCACAACTCTCAGGTGGCCTTAGCAGAACTGTAGCTCAAAGCGGAGGGAGAGGAAGATGAGGAGGACAATGCAAATAAAAAAGAGGAAAAAGAGGGAAGAGAAAGGCAGCTGGGACAGAGCTGGAGGCCGACAGCAACCCCTGCACACCCCGACTCACTTATCCCGACACCCATCCTTGCAGTCACAGCCGACCAGAAACTCAGGGCCGGTGTTGATGAAAACACCCTTGCCAGGGATGCGCTCCTTGCTGTAGGCCACCTGGGGCGGGGGGGTTGTGTCAATCTCATTAACACAGGACAGAGGAACATCTTCCTTGCCGTAGGTGATGTCCAAAATATAGTAAAAAGGCTTAAAGGGCTGAAACTTTCTGTCAACAAGAACATATGGATCCAAACAGAACATTTCCAGGAATAGGAAGTCACAGCTAGTCTCAAAAAGGTAGCGTTCTATCTCCTGCATTGTCCGAAGGCAGAGACCACAGGGTGTCTTGTAGATGACATGAAAGCCCATCTTGCGGTTCACTCTACGCCGGGCTGTCATCCTCCGGAAGTCATACAGCAGCGGGACTAGCAGGGGGTTCTTGCCCCGGTACTGTTCACTCCTCATGGGTCTGATGCGGGATAGGCAAGTGTAACTGCAGACGTGAGGTAAGTAGAAGAGCTTCTCCATGGGGGCCCGGTAGGAAGGCTCAGCCGGCGCCCGCTCTAACATGCCATGGAAGGCTGGAGGGGCTGCAGGCGCTGGGGGAGATGTGACTGAAGCCAAAGGCGGTCTACAAATAAAATCGAAACATCAGATCAGAAGATGACAGGACTCTGCTGTACAATTACCCGTTCCTCTCATCTTTCACTCTGTATTTTTTGTTGATGCTGTTGCTGTTTTAAAGACAAGGTATATTCGTGTAGCTAGGCTATCCTGCAGCTCCCAGTCCTCTGCTCTACCCTCCTAAGAGCTGGGACTAGAGACGTGTACCAATGCACCCAGCCAGCTGTGCTCTGGATGCTAAAGATTAATGTCAGACCCTTTCTCTTAACAAACAAGCCCACAATGAAACTCCCTGCCTACTCTTCACTGACAGATCACCCCTCTAGTTCAACAGGGTACTTTCCCTAACACACATCTGTTACAAAGTCAAGTCTAGTCCTTTACCAAAGCCTCTGTGTTTTGTGTCCTCTAAACATCCTTGCTATCTCCTAGGAGTCAAGGAAAGAGATGATGGTGTCTCCTTCCTGTTGAAGCAATGATAATGGTACCATGCTCAAGAAGTTTTGGCAAATGACTTTCTGGTGACAGTGTTTCTCAGGCATGTCATTTCTAATTTAACTCTTCCTCCTTCTCTCTCTCTCTCTATTTATTTATTTAATTTTCAAGACAGGATTTCTCTTTTTAACGGCTCTGGCTGTCCTGGAACTCACTTTGCAGAACTTGCTTCAAACTCACAGAGATCCACCTGCCTCTGCCTCCTGAATGCTGGGACTAAAGGCTCGCACCACCACCACCCAAATTAATTTAACTATTCTTATTATCACCTTCTTTTCAAGCCCAAGTTTCTCACTAACATAACTTTAAAGTAGAGGCCCTTGGAGATCCTGTACGGTAGTCCATGTTGTCAAGCTGCCCACAGTGTCTGAGGTTTTCTTACCTGTATGTCTGGTTGATTCCAAGTTTCCCAGCAGGCACATTTTCACCGAGTGTGGGCGAAGCAGGGGAAGAATGGCCAGAACCCACAGATCCTGGCCGAAACGATGTGCTCTTTTTGGCCACTTGCTTCCGTGACTGAGCAAGTTGGCTTTCTAAGCTTCTGGGGAGGTTGAAAAGAGAACATACAGTAAGGATTCAGAAGTGACGTATGGGAAAAACACTGAAAGTCAAGAACGATGAGCACTCACTCGGTGTCACCTGCTTGCGGGGAAAGAGGAAGCGCAGCCGGCGGGGCAGGTGGGGCTGTGGGCTGTGGGGGCTCCATGGGCTTGAACTGGGTCCCAGTGCTGGTCAGGTCCTGCGTGTACTGAACAACAGGGCCTTTGCTCCTCACAGCACCTACAGGAAAACAAACAAACAAGACCTGACAGCTGAGAGGTGACAGCTGGGTTAGATATCATTACTCACACTCTGCCATCTAATGTGATACACAATGCAGCAAAGGAATGCAGAAGTGCTCAGGGACACAGCATGAGGCCTGAGTTCAGATCTTCAGAACCACGGAAAGCTAGGCACGACAGCATGTGTCTACAATGCCAGTGCTCTGCAGGGAAATGGGAAGTGGAGAACACAAAATCCCCCAGAAGCCTACAGGGCAGCTAGCCTTGGAGATGCAGCAATGAACATAACTTGGCTCAAAGAAAGAGGAAGATGATTTTTGAGACCAGGTTTCTCTGTGTAGCCTTAGCTGTCCTGGAACTCACTCTGTAGACCAGGCTGGCCTCAAACCCACAGACCTCATCTGTCTCTGCCTCCTGTGCTGGGATTAAAGGTGTGCACCACCACTTACCAGCAGAAGATGAGTTCTAAACCTGAGATTGTCCTCTGACCACATATGCACTGTAGCATGTATGTGCATACCTGTATTCGTATACAAAAGTGGCAAATGGCAATTTTCTAAGTGTTAAGGTTGTTTGTTTTCATTATTTAAACCATAAGGGGGTGTGTGTATACTAATATACACTGGTTTTGGAAAAAATTACTATGTTGAGGCATGGTCACATGTAATCATGGCTGGTCTCAAATTCACTATGTAGACAAGGATGGTCTTGAATTCTGAACCTACCCACTTTTGTCACCCAACTGCTTGGAACTGATTACAAGTGTGCACCAACACACCTGGCCTTGTGTGGATATTTAGGAAGAATCAGCACCACAGCAATGGGAGACTGCTCCCCAAATCCATCACCACTAATGGAAACGTTCTGGACACATCTCTCTATCCAGTGAGTTAGTAGTGCTGTTCTGGTAAATAAAATGACAGCAGCCATATGTAATCTTCTTTGTTGCAGAATATTTGTTTACACTGTAAAGATGTATCTTTGCCAAGGTGCCTTCTGATTGGTTTAATAAAGAGCTGGATGGCCAATAGTTAGGCAGGAAGAGGTTAGGTGGGACTTCTGGACACAGAGAGGATGCTGGGAAGAAGAAATGGGAGTCTCCAGTCAGACACATAGAAGAAATGGGAGGTGAAAGATGGAAGAGAGCTAATGCCACATGGCAAGAACACAGATTTAAAAATACGGGTTAATCTAAGTTGTAAGGGCTCACTGAGGCAAGCCTAAGCTAAAGGCCAAGCTTTCGTAATTAATAAGTCTCCTTGTCATTATCTGAGAGCTGCTGGTGGGACAGACAAAGACTCATTACACTTCTCTGCTGTCTGCCCTGTCCCTTCCCTTCCCTAGGTACCTCTTAGGACATACCCATATTAGGACGGGTTCTGAATGGTGCCCCCTGCTTCTTCTCCATTGCAGACGCTGATGATGTCTTCATACTGAACATGGGTTCCAGGCGTGTAGAGCCTCGGTAGATCCACTCACATCTTTTGTCATCCTGGGAGGCAGGGTGAAAAGAAGGCAAAGAAACAGGTCCAAGGTTAGAATCAATCCTGTCTCTTGTGGCGAATAAAGGCCATGCGTCACCTCTGATCATCAGGGCTGGCAGCAAGTGCCTTTACCCAATGAACTATCTCACCGGCACCTGTGCCATAATCTTGCCCCAAACCCTTCTTTGGGAGAACATTACCAGAAAGAGGATCCTGACGAGGCTGCCATCCACCTCTTCAACTCGAGACTTCCACCATGTGCCTTCCCACTCCGTCTTGATAAGCTGGCCACTCTTGAGAAGTACCATGGGGCGGTTTGGATAGGCAGTGATATATTCCTCTATGAAGTCTCGGCAGGAGCTGTCTTCTATGTCCTCCCAAGTCTTTTTCACTAGCCAAAGGAAAAAAGCAGAGCTGGGGGCAGGAAGGACATGTCTTGAAAGGAAATAATGGTGGGCAAAGAACTATTGGGCACTTTTAAAGTTGAAAGAGAAAAAAAAATGAAATCATCAGAACCTCAAGAGAAAAAAAAAAAAACCCAAGACCATCTTAAGTATGGAGTCTAATGTGCAAATGAATACACAAAGTAAATAAAGACTAAATTAAGCCATATACAAATCTAAGCGATTTATATAAAACAAATGGCGATTCCTACTAAATGGTTGATGTAACTATTATGAAATAAACAATCAGTCTTTTCCTTTCTTTTTTGAGGCAGGGTCTCACTACATCATTATCTTTGCTTTTTCATATAAGTGTTGGTGATCAAGCCTAGAGCCTTCCATATGCAAAGGGAGAGCTCTCCACCACTAAGCTACAGCACAGCCTACCATTTCCTTTTTTATTCCCCTAAAATCTTACTTCTTTTAAAGATTATTTTTATTTTAGGTATTATGAGTGTTTTGCCTGCATGTATTTCTGTGCATCATATATATGCATCTCCAAAAATGTCTGGAACTCGAGTTAGACAGCTGTGAGCTACATAATATGAGTGTTGGGGGCTGAACTTGGGTCCTCTGCTAGAGCATCAAGTATACTCTTAACTGCTGAGCCATCCTCCAGCCTAACTCAGACACTCAGAACCCACACAGGCTAGGTGACATAGCACACACCTGCAACCCTAGCACTGCTGGGGGAAGATCCAAGGAGTAGGATGGCCCACCTACCCACCAGCCAGCCAGCCAGGCTAACCAAGCCAATTGGTCAGAAGTTCAGTGGGACACCCTGTCTCAAGACATAAGGTGAAAAAGATGTAATAAGACATCCAACATTAACTTCTGGCTTACACACACATATATATAAGACAACACACACACACACACACACACACACACACACACACACACACACACACACAATATAGCCATGAATGGTAGCATGAACCTATAATCCCAGCATGTGGGAGATGGAGGCAAGAGGATTACAAGTTTAAGAACAGCCTTGGCTCCACAGGGAATTCAAAGCCAGCTTGGACTACAGGAGACACAGCTCAGTAAATAAAGCACTTGTCATGCCAAGTTGATGATCAGAGTTCAGATTCACAGAATCCATGTAAAAGCTGAGCTAGTGTGGTGATTGCCTATAATCCAAACAGTCAGGAGGAAGAAACAGAATATCCTCAAGGCAACCTGGCTAGCTGGAGTTGGCAAGCTCCAAGTTTAGCCAATAACCATGCTTCAATAAACAATAAGCAAAGTAGATAGCAATTGTGGAAGGCATCCAATGTCAACTTTGGCCTACAAACATGCCCAAACACATGTGAACATGCAAACATAAAATTTAAAAACTCAAAACCAAGAAGACTCTGAAATATATTAATTTCCACGTTAACAAAGATTAGCAGAAATTGATTCTTCTGCAATTAAAACCAATTGTGGGTCTGGGGAAATAGTTCCATGGGTAAGAACTTTTGCTATACAAGCGTGTGAACTTGAATACGACTCCTCAACACCCATGTGAAAAAGTCATGGATGCCTGTCTTTAGGGAGTAGATACAGGTATATCCTGGGAGTTCTCTGGCCAGTGAATCTAGCCAAAATGGTGAGTTTCTGTTTCTGTGAGAGATCTTATTTCAAGAGGACATCTTCACACAATGGATGAGTGCACAGGCACAACACACAGAGAGATGAAAAATAATCATTGTGAGAGGGGGAGGCAGGTGGACTGTTGTAGGTTCAAGGCTAGCCTAGTCTAACACAGACAGTTCTAGGACAGCCAGGACTACACAGAGAAAGCTTGCCTCAAAAAAACAGTTATGAAGGCTGGAGAGATAGCACAGTTGGTAACATGCCTACTTTACAACCATAAAGATCTGAACTAGACCCCTAGAATATACATAAAAATGCTGGCAATGGGCATGTGCACTTGTAGCACTCACATGGCAGCTCAGAACCAGCTCTAATTCCAGTCCCAGAGGATTCAAATGCACATAGACCTATACAAGCAAGCAAAACACTCATACAAGAAGGTAAACAGCAAATGAGAAGTAACACTCACAGTTGACCTCTGGCCTGTGCACATGTGCACACATAGCTTCTATAGGAAGCACTATGTAGATAACACTAACAGAAATGCGAAAACATGAGAGCAGCCTTCTTTAAACCCAAGTGCCTTAGAAATGAAATCAAGTTCATCTATCAGATGCTCGTACCAGTCAGAATCTACTAGTGCCCACTCTGGCTACAAAGAACTATCTATAAGGTAGCCAACAATGCTATATATGCAAACAAACTGCAACACCAAAACAAAACTCAGGCTTTTCAATTTACCATCTTGTGGTTGACATATTGTGCACCCCAATAAACTTACATGGGGGTCAGAGAACAGAACAGCCACTATATCAAACATAGGTTTAGGCAGTGGTTGCACACGCCTTTAATCCTAGCACTCAGGAGGCAGAGATCCATCTGGATCTCTGTGAGTTCAAAGCCACACTGGAAACAGCCAGGGATGGTGGCTCACGCCTTTAATCCCAGGAAGCAGAAAGGTATATAAGGACCAGGAACTAGAGCCTTTTAGGCTTTCGAGCAGCAGTTCAGCTGAGATCCATCTGGATGAGGAATCAGAGGCTTCCAGTCTGAGGAAACAGGATCAGCTGAGGAACTGGCGAGTGAGGTGGCTGTGGCTTGTTCTGTTTCTCTGATCTTCCAGCGTTCACCCCAATATCTGGCTCTGGGTTTGTTTTTATTAATAAGACCTTTTAAGATTCCTGCTACACCATCTTAAGAAAGACTGAGTAGAGGAGGAAATTAAATCGAGGAAGAGTTCAGGGACACTTACGTGGTCGGCAAATGGGGTACAGCTCTGACTGCGTGACATAGGAGGCATACCCATCATCAAAGAAAATCAGAAACCTGCAGAGGAGAGGGAAGAAAAGGAGGGGAGGTTATAGAACATTTTACCACACAGAGTATTTTATCACACTTTCCATTCTCTGAATCACAAACCACTGAAGTCTGCTTTGATTTCCACCAGACTTTCCCGCATACCAACCAAGCACCACCCCTTTTCTGCAATATAGTTCTTCTGGGCATGGTGGCGACACCTTTAATCTCAGCACTAAGGAGGCAGAGGCAGGAGGATTCTTGTAAGTTCCAGGCCAGCCAGAATTGCATATGATACATTTCTCCAATCCCAGCACTCAAGAGACAGACAGAGGCAGAGGCTTGTGAATTTGAGACCAATTTAGGATATGTTAAGAATTGTGATGGCAGTGTGAGATATATATATATATATGGAGAGAGATTGTCTTTAAAAAAAAAAAAAAGAAAAAAGCTGGGCGGTGTGGCACATGTCTTTAATCCCAGCACTCAGGAGGCAGAGGCAGGTGAATCTCTGTGAGTTCGAGGCCAGCCTGGTCTACAGAGCAAGATCCAGGAAAGGCGCAAAGCTACACAGAGAAACCCTGTCTCAAAAAACAAACAGAAGTGTGATGGTAGCCTGAGCTACATAAACAGAAATGACATGAGAAAGAGAAAGGGTTTCTGATCACACGGGACCGAGAACACAAAAGCTGACAGGGAAATCTTGGCCACGGCATCAACAGCTGGGCACTGTGCCCCCTGCTCCTGCTCCCTACAATCTGCGATCCTGTCCAGGTACCTGAGCTTGTTCTTGACGTTGGGGGTCTCAGCTACAATGCCAGCGTAGAGCCAGACCTGATTCCCATCTTTGTATTTGGCCACCACTCGACTGCCCACAAACAGCTTGTCAGCAGGAGGGTGGTAATCATAGGCAATATGGTTGCCAGACAGCAGACTCTTTCCTTTGTTGTCAAATTTCACTTTGTACTTCTTTCCTAGACCTGGGTAAAAGACAAACAAATTAAAACAAAACAAACAGCAACGACACAGCTCTACGTCCTGGCTGTGATGTGGGAGACAGAAGGAAAGGCTTTGGGGAAAGAATCAGCAATGGAGACCTACAGGCTACCTTTCCTTAGGCCGTCCTCTGGCTTGAACATACCAACAGTCTGGATGGCAATGAGGGTGCCTTTGTGCCAGGTCTTAGTCCTCTTCTTGCCCAGGATCCGCATGCTGACTATCAGGTCCCCATCTTTGCTCAGTTCTCCAGACATCTGACCCAAGGTTCCTACAGACAGACAGACACACGGAGTTGTTATAAAGAGTGACGTCAGAGGTTAGAGAAAGGAAAAGTCAAGAGGGCGGTAGGGTAGCATGGGCATGTAGCTCAGCTGTGGAGTGCTTACCTAGCATGCACAAAGCCCTGAATTTCAAACTAAGTACTGCAAACACCTGGCATAGTATTTCAGGCCTAAAATCCCAAGTACTCAGGTAGAGAAGGCAGGAGATCACAAGTTTAAGGTCATCCTCAGCAAAATACACAGCTCAAGTCCAGCCTGGGATATAGAAGACACTATCACAAACAAAGAAGGTAGTATAGAAATAAAGGAAACTGAGGTATTCTGTGACCATTAGCCACTTTTGCTACACTCCTGGAAAAAGGCACAAGACACAATTGTTTACGCTAACAGGAGAAACAGAACACTGAATACAGAACATCCTGACGTTCCCTTTGGGCATAACCTACCAGCATGTGCCCCCACAACCAGCTATCCCTAAGTCCTTACTAACAGCAACAGTTAACATACTGAGCCACCACATCAATCAATCAATCTCAGACTGACTGTGGACATAAAAATAATATTAAAAGAAACTGACAATTAGAACAGGATTTTGAGACACAAAGCTGATTGTCAGTAACATTTCAGAAAGAACACGCCTCTCATTTATGTAGCTACCCCTCAACACTAACCTTTATGTAGATCCTGGGAACTGCTTTTCTTGTTGACAGCATCCATGAACTTCTGGACATCCTGAGCTGATTTTCTTAAGGCAGCCATAGCTTCACGGAGCTGTAGGAAAATGGAAGGGTGAGGGGAGGGGATGCAGTTATCAGGAGTTAAGACACAATGAGAAGGCCGGGGACCTGGTGAGACAGCACTTGCCTAACATGTGCAGGGACCCCTGGTTCACATCGCTAATGCTGTAAAATAAAATAAAATAAACAAACAGGAAAAAGAATACTATCTGTGAAGAACTTGTCTTTAACAACCAAAAGAAACTTAATTATATTCGGAGGGAGAGAAAACTTCTCAATTTTTCTGCATTTTTGCAATATCCACAAGAAGACTGTAACTAATGGGGCTTATGACATGGTGAAACTGACTGTATGCTCAGGCCAAACTTTATTCCAACTTTCAAAAGCTTCTTCAATTTTTCTTTTTAAAAGATAGGGTCATCTGAGCTGGGTGGTGGTGGTGCACACCTTTTATCCCAGCACTTAGGAGTTAGAGGAAGGAGGATCTGAGTTGAGGCCAGCCTGGTCTACACAGATCGAGTTCCAGAACAGCCAGGGCGAAACTGAAAAACCATCTAGGGGGGAGGGGGGGAATAGTGTCATCTACATTCCAGGCCTGCCACGAACTTATTAAGGAGCTGAAGATGACCTTGAACTTCTGATCTTTCTGCCTCTGTCTCTTGAGTATGGGATTACAGGCATGCACTACCACAAATCTAATGGTGCAGTACTGGAACTGAAGCCAAGGCTTGCTGCATGCCAGGCAAGCAGTGCACCAAATGACCAACATTTACAGCCTACCAAATTCATATGTATTCTTTTAAACAAGTAACTGCATTTTTGGATAATTTAAAAAAAACTCTTAGGTTTATTTATGTGTACAAGTGTGTATTTGCCTGTATTTATGTGTACCACTTATGTGCTTGCTGAAGTCAGGACATTAGATTCCCTGGAACTCGAGTTATGGATGGTTGTAAGCGATCATGTGGGTACTGAGAACCAAACCCAGGTCCTTTGCAAGAGCAGTGACTGCTCTTAGACAGAGCCACAATTCTAGCCACAGATTTATTATTGTTATTATTATTACTAAAGTTTTTTTTTATAAATGCCCAGCCTTAGCTTGACTTGTTTCTAGCCAGCTCTTCTCTAATTACTAAAGTTTTTGTAGCTCTAACTAGTCTAGAACTCCCTGTGTAATTCAGGATGGCCTCAAATCCACTGAGATCTACCTCCCTACTGGCCTCTGCCTTCCTAGAGCTGAGATTAAAGGTGTGTGCCACCATGCTCAGACAAATTTATTGTTTTTAGTTATTTTTATTTTTTGAGACAGGGTTTCTCTATGTAGCTTTGCGCCTTTCTCTGTAGACCAGGCTGGCCTCGAACTCACAGAGATTCACCTGCCTCTGCCTCCTGAGTGCTGGGATTAAAGGCGTGTGCCACCGCCACCTATTTTGTTTTTTTTTTTTTTTTTTTTTTTAAGACAGGATCTCTCTATGTAGCTCTAGTTGTCCTAGACCTCACTATGTAGATCAAGCTGGCCTTGAATTCAGAGATTCACATGCCTCTGCTACCCCAGTGCTGGGATTAAAAGTGTGTGGTACCAGGCCTGACTTTGTGTTTTATGTATGTCTGTGTAAGTGAATGTCACTTGTATATAGGTGCCTGCAGAATCCAGAAGAGGGTATTGGCTCCCTTATAGTTAAGTTACAGGGAGTTCAAAGCCTCCCAACATGATACTGGAAATGAACTCAAGACCTCTGCAAGAGCACTCTGCTCTCTTTAAGCACTGAGATAAACCTTCAGCCCATTTTCATGTTTCTTAACTTCCTATGGCCAACCCAACTAACCTTCTGGTCTTTTGGAGTTCTGCTCCCAGCATCACCTATGGAAGAAAAGAACTTTAATGAGTATACAGAACTAGAATGTTCAATGAAGCAATAACTGAATGAACTCAAATTATAAGTAGGAAAACATTATTTATAAAGTCTGGGATGGCTGGGTGGTGGTAGATCAAATCTTTAGTCCCAACAGAGGCAGAGTTCAAGGCCAGTCTGGTTTACAGATTGAGTTCTAAGACAGCCAATGCTACACAGAGGGACCCAGTCTCAACAAAACAAACAAACAAACAAGTCTGGAGATGTAGCTCAATGTTAGAGTGCTTGCATAGCATGCGTAAGGCCCTGGGTTCAATCCCCACCACCAGTAAGGAAACAACATGCTCTAAATAAATGTATGTGTGAAACTATTGAAGGAAAGCAGGGCCTGGTGTCAAAGCCTCTGAACCCAGCTACTTGAGAGATTGAGGCAGGAGCATGGCACCTGCTGTGGATACAGAACAAGAAGTAGGCCAGCCTGGGCAATTTAGATCCTGTCTCAAAATAAAAAGCAAGGTGGGGCAGGAATATAATGAAATATTTAGGCCAGGCTAGTTTATACGGTGAGGTGCACACTAACCAAGATCAAAGGCCAGGGACTAGAAAGAGGGCTCGGTGGCTAAAAGGGCTTTTACAGGACCCAGGTTCGGTTTCTAGTAGTCAGTCAGCAGCTTACAACTTCTTGTCACTACATCTCAGAGGATCTGGTGTCCTCTTCTGAGCTGAGTCCAGTTATACTTATACATTCCCACACACAGACATTTTTTAAAACATATAATTAAAAAATAATAAACATAAATCTCTAAAGAGCAAAACTAACACTTAAAAATATTTTTTGAAAAAATGTATTTTGTATACAGTGTTCTGCTCGCATGTGTGCCTTCATATCAGAAGGTGACACCAGATCGCATTACAGATGGTTGTGAGCCACCACGTGGTTGATGGGAATTGAACTCAGGACCTCTAGAAGAGCAGTCAGTGCTCTTAAGCACTGAGCCATCTCTCCAACCCTGCAAAACCAACTTTTAAACCCCCAAACCAACCAAACAAACAAGCATAAAGCAAGTGGGGTCACATTTTCTGGTAACATATATAAGTTTCTAGGCTCAATTCCCAGTACTAGGGACAGAGGGTAGTGAAGTGGATCTGGAAATGAAAATAGTAAACGCCTGCCAGTGCTTACCTCTAGATGAAGTACTGAGGTCATCTATAACACTTAAGGTATTCACCAGCTATTTGAATTTCTTTCTGTCTTTCTCTTTCTTTTCTTTTTTCTTTTTTTTTTTTTTTTGGTTTTTGAGACAGGGTTTCTCTGTGTAGCCCTGACTGTCCTGGAACTTAGACCAGGCTAGCCTAGAACTCAAAGAGATCTGCCTGCCTCTGCCTCCTGAGTGCTGGGATTAAAGGTGTGCACCACCACTATCTGGCAGCCTATTTGAATTTTTATAGTAATTATTTATGAATTATTCACACAACTTAAAAACAAGATGAGGCTAATGAACTTGAGCAAATGCTCATTTCCTAGAAGCACTATGCAACAGAACTACTGATGATAACAAAGTCCCACACTTACACTGTCCACCCCATTAACACCAGGCTACTTAGTGTACATGAAATGTGGCTATTTTATCTAAGGAAAGTCATTCTAAAGTTCACTTAATTTAAAAAAATTTTGGGGGCCCTGGGTTTGATCCTCAGCTCAAAAAAAAAAAAAAATTAAAAAATTCTTGTCAGGTGGTGGTACACACCTTTAATCCTGGTGCTCGGGAAGCAGAGGCAGGAAAGCTCTTTGAGTTTGAGGCCAGCCTGGGGCTACAAAGCAAGTTCTAGTACAGCTAAGTACAGAGAAACCTTGTCTGGAAAAACAAACATAAAGAACAAATTCTTCATTTAGGTACAATCCATGTGCATGGAGTTCAGTGAATTTAGTCCACTGATTAGACTGTGACGTTATCATGTTGCACTTACTCTCACAACATTTTCATCAGTCCAAAAAGAAACTCCATGCCCATTTACTCATCATTCCTTTTCCCTCCACTTCCCTAAACCCAGGCAACCAGAAATCGACAGTCTGTCTCTGGATTTGCCTGTTTTGGACATTTCATATAGATGAGTCATATAACATCTGTGGTCTACACAGGTCCATCTCTTGCAGAACATGTCAGTCAGTACAATGGTACAGCTGAACAGTACCCCACTGTAAGCAGACACCATGTATTCGGTTGACCCTTTCCTCAACCCGTCTGTTTCTATGGTTTAGCAGTCATGAATAATGTTAAAATAAACATTTGTATGCTTTTTTGTTTTATGAGAGTGAGTCTTCATGTAGCCCAGGCTACGTGATATTTGTTTACACTGTGTGAAGCTGTATCATTGTGATTGGTTTAATAAAGAGCTGAATGGCCACTAGCTAGGCAGGAGAAAATAGGCAGGGCTTCCAGGGAGAGAGAGGAACTCAGGGTTAGAATTTAGGTGGACAGAAGATGCCAACGAGGCATGGAGGGAGTCGGACATACAGAATGGAGGAGAGGTAAAGAACCATGTGGCAGAACGTAGACTAATAGAAACAGGTTAAGTTATAAGAGCTGCTTGGGGCTGGGCGGTGGTGGCGCACACCTGTAATTCCAGCACTCGGAAGGCAGAGGCAGGCGGATCTCTGCGAGTTCCAGGCCAGCCTGGTCTACAGAGCTAGTCCAGGACAGGCTCCAAAGCTACAGAGAAACCCTGTCTCAAAAAACCAAAAAAAAAAAAAAAAAAAAAAAAAAGAGCTGCTTGGGAACAAGCCTAAACTAAAGGCCAACTTTTCATAATTAATAATAAGTCTCCATGTCATTATTTCGGGGCAGGCGGTTGGTCCAAAGAAAGTCTAACAAGAGAGTCAAACACCACCAGGCTGGCCTGGTATTTACTATGTAAGTGGAAGCTGGCCTTGACCCCATGATTTTTATGGTGTCACTTCCTGAGTGCTGGTTTTACAGGCATGTAATACAGTTAAAAAGTGGTTCTGATTTACATGTCACCCCATGATGAGTGATGCTGAGAAATCTTATCTATTTATTACTTATTACCATTTATAAATCTATGAAAGCCAGGTGTTATGGTACACATGTAATCCCAGCATTTAATAGAGAGGCAGAAAGATCAGAAACTTGAAAGTCATGTTTACTAACACATTAAGTTCTAGGCCTGCCCAAAAAAAAAAGTTCTAGGACTGTCTGGGTTACAAAAGACCCTGTCTCAAAACAAACAACCCCCAAAACAAACAAAACAAACTCAAAACTATCCATTAAAAGCATTTGATCCTCCTCATTTTTGAGACAGGGTCTCATTTTGTAGCCCTGGCTGGCTTAGAACTTGCTATGTAGACTAGGCTGTCCTCAAATTCAAAGAGATTCAACTACCTCTGACTTCCAAGTGCTAAAATAAGGGGCATGTACTACCATATCTAGCCTCCAAAACCTTAAAAATAAAATTATTTTCATTGTCATATTAAAGAACTCTTTCTATATTCTAGGCAATAGTAGACCTTTCAAATTTTGTCTTTGCTTTTGAGATGGCCTCACTCTGCCACCAAGGCTCTCCTGAAACTAGGTCACCAAAGCTGACCTTAACTCACAGTAATCTGTTGTGAGATACTGGATTATACAGTGTGCAGATATGTCACTGTGATTGGTTTAATAAAAAGCTAAAAGTCCAATAGCTAGGTTGGAGGTACAGGCAGGACTTCCGGACATAGAGCACTCTGGGAAGAAGAAAGGGGGAGTCCTCAGCTGGACACAGAGGAAGCAGGACATGCAGGAGAGGTAAAAGCCACGTGGCAGCATGTAGATGAACAGAAATGTGTTAAAGTTATAAGAGCTAGTTAGAAACAAGCCTAAGCTAAAGCTGAACTTTCATAATAAGAAGTCTTTATGTCATTATTTGAGAGGTGGCTGGTAGGACAAAGACTCGGAGTTACCATAATCCCTCTACCTGAACTCTATGAGTCACTGTTTCAAAAAAAAAAAAGAAAGAAAGAAAGAAAGAAAGCAAACCCTGTCAGGAGCAACAATCACTGGTAAACACAGGGAGCCTGGAATTCTCATACTTCAACTTTGAGAATGTGATGTATGTCAGTCAAGTGTTTTACCACTGAACTACCTCCCCATCACTGATGAAAATGTAAACTGGGATTACTGCTCTGAAAAAAACCATGGCAATTTTGCCTAATAAGCAAAACATATATTTACTACAACGCTCACAAAAACATTTAAACAAAAATGTTCACAGCTGTTAGCACCCCCGCCTGCACTGCAGAGGGGGTGGGAGGGGGAGGAGTGCTAGGAAAGGACAGGGAGGACTCTGGGACTCATCAACTCAGCAGCTCTGGTCACAACATCAAGTCAGTCAACACTCCGTCAAGGATGGGGGAGGGGCACCAGGCCCCACCCCTCCCTGAGGAGCTATTGGCAGTTAAAGGCAGCTGGGGGAGGGGGATCAATTTTTCTTCAGAGATGTAGCCACTGGTAAGTCGCCCATGATTGAGTTAACAACGCCACACTCACGCATGTGCAAGTATAATGCCCACGCGTTAGCCCCCACCCCAAACAAGACCACTAAGGAGCCAACTTCTGATGTAAGAACAAAAGGTTTCGTTTATTCTGGCCTAGGCAGGGACCTCCCGACACCACTTTACAGTGGGTGAACAGAGGGAAGGTTCCGAGCACCCACTTTAAGGGGTTTATACAGGAAAGGTTCACATGCAGAATGTTACATATCTTGGGGGCTAGGGAAGAGGTAAGCATAAGGTTGCTAATTGCTAACAGGGTTCAGGGTATCTACAGAGACATAAATTTCTATTCCCTATGTCCTGCTTTTGTTGATACATTCAGATTTATTGTTGTAGTCCTACACTCTCTCAAGTTCAACTTCTGGTCAACTCAGCCCATTACTCTTTATATTTTGTTTTGCCAAGTCTAGGCTACACAGATTTTTTTTGTCCCAGCCTTATCTTTCTCCATAGGTTCCATTTTTGGTCAGTCCAAAAAAAAAAAAAAAAAAAAGAAAAAGAAAAAAAAGAACCCCCCCCCCCAAAAAAAAAAAAACCGCTGGTCAGTAAATACCTCTAGAGGAAGACGGGTTAGGGGAAAGAAGGTCTTTCAAGATGGCTACTAATTTTTCCCTTTCACAAGCAACTCTAATTAAACTCAGTGGATTAGAAAATAAAAATTAGCCAGGTGGTGGTGGTGTACACCTTTAATCCCAGCACTTGGGAGGCAGAGCCAGGTGGATCTCTGTGAGTTCGAGGCCAGCCTGGTCTACAGAGTGAGTTCCAGGACAGGCACCAAAACTACACAGAGAAACCCTGTCTCGAAAAAACAAAAAAAAAACAAAACAAAAACAAAAAAAAAAAAAAAGTTGAAAGGGGAAAGAAAGTTAATTGGGAAGAGTCAAGATTACAGATAGTCTGAGAGACAGTTAAGAGTGGGGAGTGAGGGGTATGAAAGTGTCAAAGGCTAAATAGGAAATTATTAAGTGCTTATATACTAAGTTTGGTGGTGAACACCTATGATCTTGGTACTTGGGAGTTAGAGGTGGGAAGATTAGGAGCTGAAAACAATTCCCCATCATGTAGTGAGTTCAAGGCCAGTCTGAGTTATAATAGTGTTTAAAAAAAAAAAACCCAAAACAAGAAGAAAGAGCCAGGCATGGTGGTACGTGCCTAAAATCATTGCAACACTTGGGAGGAGGAAGCAGGAAGGCCTGCTATGGCTGCATAGTGTGTTTGAGATCAACCTGGACTTCATGAGACTTTGTCTCAAAAGAACGTTCACTAAGAAATGAATGAGTAATGAAATCTGGTGCATATGTAAACGGAGTAGTATTCAACTGAAGAAGAATGAAATCACATCTTTAGGAAAATGGAGGGATTGGTGATCCAAGACAAAAACAAGCACAACACACCCACTCAAATCAGGATGATAGTTCATATAACTAACAGATATCATCTGTCAGACTGCGTGTGCCCATAGAGAAGGGAGTATGACAGTCTGCACAGCATATGCACATGGATTATGCTGCAGCCTATTGGACTGGCCTGCTGCTGGCCCTCAGGCTTCTCAACAGGTTTGGCATGGACAAGATGTTAGCACTCTGGCTAGCCCCTTGGGGAGCCCCCAGTGTCCTGTCATCTTATGTAAAGTCCCCTTTAAGAGAAAACCCTCTCCCCTCTCTCCTCTCCTCTCTCCCTCTCTCCTTCCATGAGGCTGTGCACCTCCGATTTTCCTCTTCCCTCTCCCCTCCCCCTTTAATAATAAACCTTTCCATCCATGTGCATGCCTGTCTGCATGGCCTAACTTTCCACCGGGCCATGGTGCTGCCTGCCTGCTGCATCTATCTGCATAGTATGCTTTTCATCTTGGCTCAAACCCGCCAAGGTTGCCGCACGCTGTTAAACAAGATCTATGAAGGGCCAGTGGAGGTGACTGAAGATGAATACAGTGTAAAAAGCATTGATGGTCAGTCTGATGCCTTCACTTGCTACTTGGATGAACTACAACTGGCAGTCAAGTTTATAGGGCCCTGAAGGGAGCTGTGGATGGAGGCTCGACCATCCCTCACTGTACCACACAATTCCCTGAGTAGGCTTCAGAAAGCAAGTTTGGTGAAGTCCATCAGAGGCACAGCATGGGTCAGAATGTTGCAGACTACATGCATACCAATGGAGGAAGATGAGGATGCTTATAAGTAATAGTTTTCTCAGTTCATAAAGAGCATCGTGACTCCAGACATGGTGGAGAAGATGCATACGAAAGCTCATGCTGCTACCCAAGAGAAGACAGCCTATGAGAAGAAGCTAAAAGAGAAGTGAAGAAGAGGTGGAACCACCCCAAACTGTCTGTTGCCCAGAAGAAAGACTGAGATGCTCAAGAGGGCAAGCTTCCTCAGAGCTTAGGAACAGGCTGTTGAAAACTAAAGCAATTTTCTATTAAGATTTTTTTCATAAAAACAATAAAGTTACTGACCAAGCAGAAAAAAACCAAATGAATAATGAAAATCTGGTACATATGTAAGTGGAGTATTATTCAACCCTAAAGAAAATGAAATTATGCGCTTTCAAGAAAATAGAAGGACTTAGAATGGGCATTAAACGAGGTCCCTCAACCTCAGAAAGGAAAGAAAAATATTTCTTCCTCATAGTTGGACCTTAGACTATAATGTATACAATGTAACATACACATATAATATGTAACAAATGTACACATAGGTAGGCATAGCATGTAGAAAGGAGGACAGGAAAGGGGAACACTGGGTGACGAGAAGAATGGAATGGAATGCTGGTGAAAGACACAGAAGACGACATAGAACTTTCTTTTTTCTTTTTACTTTTCAAGGCAGGGTTTCTCTGTGCACCCGACTGTCCTCGAACTTACTTCTAGACCAGGCTGGCCTCAAACTCAGAGATCCACCTGCCTCTGCCTTCTGCCTCCTAAGTGCTGGGATTAAAGGCAAGCAGCACCCCAAATGGCTAAGGCTAACTTTTTCTTCTTTGAACTCTGTCCCAAATTTTTCAGTTTTTGGTGTGTGTGTGTGTGTGTGTGTGTGTGTGTGCGCGCGCGCGCGCGCGCGCGCGTCCCTTAACAAAAGTACAACTGAGAGTGTGTGCATGTGGTCTTAAGTATATAAAAGTGTAGTTGAGGCCAGGCATGGCGCACATGCCTTTCATTCCAGCACTTAGAAGGCAGAGGTAGGCAAATTTCTTTCTTTCTCTCTTTCTTTTTTTTTTTTTCCGGTTTTTCAAGACAGGGTTTCTCTTTGTAGCTTTGCGCCTTTCCTGGATCTCTCTCTCTAGACCAGGCTGGCCTCAAACTCACAGAGATCCGCCTGCCTCTGCCTACTGAGTGCTGGGATTAAAGGTGTGCACCACCGCCGCCAGGCTGGTAGGCAAATTTCTAAGGCCAGTCTTGTGTACAAACTGATTTCTAGGCCAGCCAGGGCTACTTGGGAGACCATGTCTCAAAAGAAAATAATTGACAGTCAAAGTGTAAAATCCAAAATGAAGCTCCATAGCTTCAGAATGGCTATTCTACTGTACAGAAATTCACATATAGACTTTTGATCTGGATGTGTTAATCTAGCTGCATGATGATTTTTATTTCCATGTTCTTTACACTAAAGTGATTTTTATTTTAAAACTAAGTGACAGGATACACACTGCAAGTTTCTAGTTATATCTATAAGTGACAGAAGTATGGAGGAGGCAAGATCAGTAGTTGTGAGAGGTGACCATGAAAAGTGAGGCAAATAGACCAAAGGAATATTGTGAAGTGATACAAATTTTCTAAGCTTGGATTACTATATAAATGTACTAAAACTCAAATAATATAGTTAACATGTATATGGTTTTTAAAAATATTTATTTATGTATGTATTTATGTATTTCTTATGTACACAGTGTTCTGTCTGCATGTTTGGTGAATGACAGAAGAGGGCGCCAGATCTCATTACGGATGGTTGTGAGCCACCATGTGGGTGCTGGGAATTGAACTCAGGTCCTCTGGAAGAGCAGTCAGTGCTCTTAACCTCTGAGCCATCTCTCCTGCCCCACATGTGTATGTTTTATGTTTTATGTTACATGACTTATACCTTAACACAATCCCATATAACAGAAATCCTAGCACACAGGAGGCAAAGGGAGGTGTTTCACTTTGAGTTTGAGGCCAGTCTGGTCTATTAGCAAGTTCTAGGACAGCCAGGACTACATAGTCGAGACTCTATCTCAAAAAAAACAACAAAAGGCTGGGGAGAGGCTCAGCAATTGGGAGAACTGGCTGATCTTCCAGAGGACACAAGCTTGAGTCCCAGCACACACAAGGAGGCTGACAACCAGACAAGACTCAGTTTCAGGGGATCCTATGTCCTCTTTTCGCCTCTGTGGATATTGGGCACACACAGAGTAGACATGGCAGACATACATACCTGTATGCAAAGTATCGATACAAGGAAAAAAAAACAAACCCACCACACTTAAGAGAAAAATAAAAACAAAACATATGACCCCCCCCACAAAAAAAACCCCATAACAGCTAAAAACCAAACAAAGAAAAAACAAAAAAGCCAACAAAAGACAAAACCAACTGTTAGGGAGACCAAATAAATGCTAAATTTACCTATTAAGGTAGGCCACAAGCCACAAAATAAATTTGGTGTGTTGGCCCATGTCTGTAATCATAGCACTAAGAAAGCAGAAGTACTGCTACAAGTCTGAGGCTAGAATGCTCTACTTGGTGAGTTCTACACCAGCCAGATACATTAAAATCATTCATATCTTTTTTTTTTTTTTTTTTTTTGGTTTTTCGAGACAGGGTTCTCTGTGTAGCTTTGCGCCTTTCCTGGAACTCACTTGGTAGCCCAGGCTGGCCTCGAACTCACAGAGATCCGCCTCCCTCTGCCTCCCAAGTGCTGGGATTAAAGGCGTGCACCACCACTGCCCGGCCAAAATCATTCATATCTTTTTTTTTTTTTTTTTTTTTTTTTTTTTTTTTTTTTGGTTTTTCGAGACAGGGTTTCTCTGTGTAGCTTTGCGCCTTTTCCTGGAGCTCACTTGGTAGCCCAGGCTGGCCTCGAACTCACAGAGATCCGCCTGGCTCTGCCTCCCGAGTGCTGGGATTAAAGGCGTGCGCCACCACCGCCCGGCAATCATTCATATCTTAAAAGTACTAGAGAGATGGCTCAATGAAGAAAGTGTTTGCCACAAAAGTCCCAAGTCCTACAGTTTGGATCCTCAGAGCCCAAACCTGTATTCTAGTCCTCACAAGGTAAAGACACATTGTACGCTGGTACTCTACATAAACTAGAACTGGCAAGCTCCAGGTTCAGTGAGACCCTCACTGCATAATGAAGTGAAGGAAGAAACTGTAAATCTCTGAATTCTACATGTAAGTACACTTACATACATACATGTACCCCCACACACAAACATGTATATGTACACATATACTGTGACCATTAATGTCAAATTCACAAAATGTAAAATTACTTGGGAAATGCACTCTGTGAAAGCCAATGGGGAATTATTTTGACTGTGCAGAGGTGGAAGGACCAGCCCACCCTGGGTGGCTATCATTCCCTAGACTTCATAAAGAGAAAAGAGCTAGCTGAGCAGCAGCATGAGGTATTCTTTGTCCCAGACTTGGGATACAATGTGACCAGATGTTTCAGGTTCCTGTCACTGTGTCCCCACCATGAGGGACTGTGATCTGGAAATGTGAACCAGAACAATCCCCCTTTCCCTTCAATTGATTTTGTCAGAATATTTTATCATAGCAACTGAAAAAGAAAATAAGACATAGGCAAACCACGTATAAACACATGGAACAAAACAGAAAAGAAATAAACGTTATCAGAAACGGGAAAAGGAAGCAATCAGGATATAGCACACAGGGAACATTGTGGTACTAATAACACTTGCTTTTTTTCTATTATAAGCCAGGCAATCTGGTAATGGAATTGCTGGCGATGTTTCCTTACTTACTACCTGCTCATCTTCTAGTATTATAGTTTCCATTCTAAGCACTGTCGTACACACTGTCTTTCTCTTTTTTTGGTCTTTTTGAGACAAGTTCTCACTGTTTAGCTCTGATGTCCTGAACTCACAGACATCTGCCTGCCTCTGCTTCTAGAGTGTATGCCACCACGCCAGGCCCACTCTAAGAATGTTCTCACTAAAGCTTCATCATTTACCTGAATCAATACTGAGGACATCATCATCTTCATCAGGAATCTCAATGATTTCTGTAGGCTGGGAAGCTTCATCCTCGGAGCTACTGTCACGATACTGCAGTCCCAGCTTAGAGTAGAAATCCTTCACCAACGACTCACAGTTAATCACTGCCCTAATATTGGAACACGTTAGAAAAGACCAAAGTCAGTGGAGAAAGTAAGGTATCTGAGCATTAGAATTTATACACATTTATGAAATGCTAAGCCTAGGAGCTCACACCTGTAATCCTAGTACTTAGGAGCTTGAGGTACCAGAACTGCCCACGTTTAAGGTCACCTTGGACAATACAATGAGTTCAGGGCCAGCAAGGCCTATAGAGTGACAAACTTTTAAAAACAGCAACAATGAAACAGTAACAAGAAATTACATATATTTAAGTATAGACTGTTGGCCCTACATATTCCAAAGTATCTACTTAGCATGCTTGTTTCCAAGCAATTATTACATGAAACAACTTGGCAGACTTGTATCTTTCCACCTGCTGGAAGTCAGATGACCTGGCCCTAATTATCTATATGGATTTGGGAACTAAGAATAAGGTATTAAGCCGGGCGGTGGTGGTGCACGCCTTTAATCCCAGCACTCGGGAGGCAGAGGCAGGCGGATCTCTGTGAGTTCGAGGCCAGCCTGGTCCCCAAAGCGATTTCCAGGAAAGGCACAAAGCTACACAGAGAAACCCTGTCTCGAAAAACCAAAAAAAAAAAAAAAAAAAAAAAGAATAAGGTATTAAATAGTGGCTTAATTTCTCCAGGCAGGATGGCACACAACTTCACCTTTAATCTCAGGAGCAAAGGCAGGTGGATCTCTGTGAGTCTGAAAACCAGCCTCATCTACATAGTCAGTTCCAAGGCAGTCAGAGCTATGTAAAGAGACTCTGGATCAAAAAAAGAAAAATAGCCTGCTGGTGGTGGTGGTGGTGGTGGTGGTGGTGGTGGTGGTGGTGGTGGTGGTGGTGCACGCCTTTAATCCCAGCACTCGGGAGGCAGAGGCAGGTGGATCTCTGTGAGTCCGAGGCCAGCCTGGTCTACAGAGTGAGATCCAGGAAAGGTGCAAAGCTACACAGAGAAACCCTGTCTCGAAAAACAAAAAACAAAAAACAAAAAAAAGGAAAATAGGGGCTGGAAAGATGGCTCAGCAGTTAAGAGCACTGGCTATTTCTCCAGAGGACCCAGATTCAATTCCCAGCACCCACATGGCAGCTCACAACTGTCTCTAACTCCAGTTTGAGGTGGTCTGACATCTTTATACCAACCCACATAAAATAAAGTTAAATATATTTTTTTAAAAAAGGAAAATAGTTGGGGTTGGGGATTTAGCTCAGTGGTAGAGTGCTTGCCTAGCAAGCGCAAGGCCCTGGGTTTGGTCCTCAGCCCTGAAATAAAATTAAAAAAAAAAAAAAAAAAAAAAAAAGAAAGAAAGAAAGAAAGAAAAGAAAAATAGAAAACAGCAACTCCACAACCCTCACTTCTTGGCGATCTTACTAAGGAAACAGTTTCAGTACAGGAGGAACACAAAGGAATCCAAGCCTTTACCGTCCCCACCGCTGACCATATACACAGGGGAACGTGAACGCTGGCTGTAACTCTGCACTATAAACCCTGAGGACCTGGAAGGTCCCACCTGACTCAACTCTGCCATCAACAATCACCACACACACACACACACACACACACACACACACACACACACACCGCAAGCCTGCAAACACACACACACACACACACACACACACACACACACACACACACACACACACACACACACACACCGCAAGCCTGCAAACGGACATTTTCTCTGGTTTCCGTGCGTCCTTACCTGGATGCATCATCAAGCAGACGGTCAACATAAGCCACCTCAGACTCCTTCTGCACTACCCACGTCTCCAGCTCTGCCAGCTGCTTCTTGCGCTGCTGGATACAGTCCATCTTTTCCAGCTCTTCATCAATGAACTGACGAAGGTCCTCCATGGAGATGCCCAGCTCTTCGACCACGGCCTGCTGCAGCTCGGCAATGTCCTCAGAGTCAGCTGCAGCTGGGGCTGCGTCCAAACTGATGCACCCAGGGAGGGAGGACATGCTTTTGCCCTGTGCAGAACAAGAAGCAAAACTGACCCTAAGTCAACTCTCAGTTTCAGTCTCGTAGAAAACGCGCTCCTATCCTGCGACCTCTTATTCACATAGTCTGTCCTCTCTCCTCCTCCTCCAGAACGCGACCCGGAGATTTTCTAGGGAAATTCACCTTCTCATACAGACCAACGGGCCTGAAAAGAACTAATGGCTTCGAGGGCCTGGAGAACACCGATATGCAATAGGGAACTCCTCGGAACAGTGCTCCGGAAAACTGAGGAGTGCTTTTCTCCAGGGGAGTTGTGGAGCTCACGCGCTCCCTGGTTAACTAGAAAGACCACGCTGGCCCCCGCTCTGTCCGTCGGAAGAACCCCGGCCACGGGGACAGCTGGTCCGACGTAACTAAAGCCACCGCGGCCCCTTTACCGCTTTTTCCCCGTCACTTCGCTGCCCGGTGCAAGGGAACTCCGGCCCCCAGGCAGGGGGATGGCTGCGCAGGGGAGGGGTTCTCGGCGGCCCCGGCCCGGGTTCGAGCCCAGCAGAGGCCGAGGAGCGGGGAAGGAGGGAGAGGAAGACAGACAGACAGACAGACCAGGTCTCCCGACGACAGCAGAGCCTGCAGCGGAGGCGCCCACCCGCCGTCCCCGCTCCGAAGGGCGCGCGCTCCCTCCCGGCCGCCGGCCCCGGAGGAACGCGGCAGCCCCGGGGCAGCTCCCGGCCTCCCGCCCGGCCCCCGCCCACCCGCAGCCGCCGCCCCGGCCCCGCCGGCCCCGCCCCGCCGGCCCCGCTCTCCGCCGGGTTTCTCCACCGCCGCCGCCGCCCCCCGGGAAGCCGCCCCGGCTCCCCCGCAGCCCACCTCGGCCCGCCCGCTCCGCAGCTCCGGCTCCCGACCACAGGGGCTGTGTCTCTCCACGCGGACCCCAGGTTTCGCCTCCAGGGCTCGGCCGCGCCGACAAACACAGAACACGACGGCGGAGAGCGCGGGGGTGGGGAAGCAGCGTGAGGGAGACAGGGGGGAAAGCAAAAGGAAGGCCCGGAAGCAAAGTCGCGGGCCCTTCCGGTCCCCGCGACGGTAGCCCGAAGGGGTCAAATTTCATAGCTTGGCGCTGCGGGATACGAGCTGTGGGAAACTAAGGTTACGCATGCGTCAAGCAGGGCACTTCCGGAGAATGAAGGTTGGGCTAATGGGTCATTGTCAGGAATGTTTTACTGAAGCTTCTCCCCAACTGGCAGGCAAAAATAGTGTATTGTTTTGAAGGCTTTTTTTTTTTTTTTGGCTTTTCAAGACAGGGTTTCTCTGTGTAGCTTTGCGCCTTTCCTGGGACTCACTTGGTAGCCCAGGCTGGCCTCGAACTCACAGAGATCCGCCTGGCTCTGCCTCAAAGGCGTGCGCCACCACCGCCCGGCAACTTTTTTTTTTTTTTAAAGCTGTTATTCTTAGTAAAATTAATGGGTGTTCATTTCAGGAAGTTTTAAAACTACAAATAAACAGAAAAAAAAAATCAAAATTCCACCCAGCTTATGTGGTCTTTCGACCTTCACAAGGCTTTTTTTTTTTTTTCAAACTCATGAGGGCAGTTGACTTCCCATTGGTTGTTTCATTTGTTACTTCTTCAAAAGGCTCCAGGGGCCTGGCTTCTAGTCAGGAGATGGATGGGCCGACAATGCAAATGAAGAACGAAGTATGGCCAGCTTTGCGGCCTGCAGCTTTTAGCAAGAATTCTTTTTTTTTTTTTTTTTGGTCAGTGTTAAGATTTTATTTATTTTTTAATGCCAAATGCCGTTTATTGAAGGGGGTAGGAGGTCTTAAATACAGGCTTACAGCACAATGGGAGAACCCCGGAGGGCAGAAGTTAGCTACTGATGTTTACAATCTTGCATTTAAGCTGTTAATGCCCAATATGCAGGATACACAGACAAGGAACTTCCCTTAAGCATTCAGGAGAGTGGAACCTGGCAGGGAATTAGCATAGGGAGGATATCAAGGTCTATGTCAGCAAGCAAGGCAACAGTTACCCAAAACGGGGGCCAGGGCCCTACAGGTCCCCCTTTTACTAGAAAATGAGCTTCTGACTTAGGTTGTGTGGGACGTCAGCAGGTCACCTTACCCATCATGGAGACGCCTGCCCAGACCACACAGGTGCTCTGTCTTAGGTTGTTGAACGCTCCCCAGGAATTACCCGTCTCTGAATACTCATTATCATACAGGCTCAATCATGCGTGAGCTGCAGAGTTAACTGCTGCCAAAGATCTCAAAGTGGTACTGGGCTTGCAATCTGTGTGTTCGACACAGAAAAAATCCACAGAGGTCCTATCCCACCCATAGCCAGTAGGCTAAAGGCAACTGAGCCATTCCCTTCCTTAACGAGCCTTAGTGCAAATTGGAGTCCTTGTAAGATGGTATCCCAAAGGCAAATGGAACTTGAGTTTATAAATTTATAACTTTCAAAGACAATCACAATGTATATAACTATTGAATTAAATTTATCATGCCCAATAGAATGAAAGATTAACTAACTGTGGTAGCTACTTTTGCTGCCAGGGCCTCCACTGTGCTAGCTGTAGTAATCAATTATGAAATGGTAATCCCAGAAACAGTAGCAGCGGTGGCCGCCACTGCTATAACAACAACAATGGCAGCAGTGATGTTAAATTCTCTTCTGGAGTGTGTGGACATCCACTGGCATGGACACAACTCCAGGAACACGAACTGCCAAGGCCCATTTTTCTTGATCTCAGCATGACTTAGGCAGCTGGCAGCTCTGCAAAAGAACAACCAAGAACCATAAAGAAAAAAATAGGTGGACTGGAGAGATGGCTCAGAGCTTAAGAGCACTGAGAGCTCTTCAAGAGGTCCTGAGTTCAATGTCCAGCCATCAGATGATGGCTCACAACCATCTGTAATGAGATCTGGTGCCCTCTTCTAATCATACATGCTGTATACATAATAAATAAATCTTTAAAAAATAGGCAGCTCTCAAGGAGCAGAACTAATGGTCTCATAATGGCTACATTCAGGCTCACAAATTTTAAGGTATCTTCAAAGGGGGCTAAATGAATTTCAGGAGGCCAGTAAATGTTGCACAGAGTCACTCCTGAAAAGTAGGTACTACACCAGCTTGAAGAGGATTGCTTCACAAGTCTTTAATGTGTGTCTGTGTGATATACAAAGGGGCTCTTGTTTTTTGTTGTTTTTAAATTTTATCTGGTGTGACAGGTGTTTTGCCAGTAAGTTATGTTTCTCATGGTTCTTATTTGAAGCTTTTCGGCTTCTCTCAACATAGCCTCATTGCTTAAATGTCTGTTCTGTGTCTTTAAGCCCCTCAAGATCAGCCTTTCCTTAGAAGTGGTGGCACACGCCATTAATCCCAACACTTAGGAGGCAGAGGTAGGAGGATCTCTGTGAATTCAAGGCCAGCCTGGTCTACAAAACAGCCAGAACTGTTACACAGAGAAACCCTGTCTGGACACCCACCCACTCCCCCCCCCCCCAAAAAAAAGTTTCTTTTGATTTTTTTTCTCCTCTTGTTGTTCTTCCTCCTCTGGTTTTAATCAGGCCTTGGTTCTTCCTTAGGGTTTGGTTCAGATATCTTCCCTGCGTTTCCTTCTCTTTGGGGGATGCAACATGGGGTTTCACCTTGTGTGCTTCTCTTGCTTCTTTCTTTACTTCTCTCTGTCCAGTCCTCTCTGAATGAGAGCACTTTCAGTGGCGCACGCCTTTAATCCCAGCACTCGGGAGGCAGAGCCAGGTGGATCTCTGTGAGTTCGAAGCCAGCCTGGTCTACCAAGTGAGTTCCAGGAAAGGCACAAAATTACACAGAGAAACCCTGTCTCGAAAAAAACAAAAAATAAATAAATAAATAAATAAATAAATAAAAGAAAATTAAAAAAAAAAGTACTTTCCTATGTATGTGTCTTGTATATGCCATGGGAGTGTGGGGGGCGTGGCTGAAGAGGCCTTGAAGAGGGCATCCGCATCCCTGGAGCTGGAGTTATAGGTAGTTGTAAGCACACCATCACTGGTGCTGCGCACTTGAGTCCTCTGGAAAAGCAGCAAGCGGTCTAAAGCACTAAGTCATCTCTCTGCCCAGCCTTCTTATATCCCAGCTCATCTCTGAATCACTTGTGATAGCTAATACAATATTGAGCCTATGTGTACAGTCTGTACTTCATTGCTTAGGAAAAATCAGGAAAATCTGTACTTGCTTAGTATAGATACAATGCTTTTACTTTTTTTCTTTGTTGTTTTTGGGGCCCTGGTGGCCCAGGATGACTTGAACCTCAGATCTTCCTGCGTCTGGCTCCCAGCTCCTGATATTATAGGTCTATGTTACCACACTAGACACAACTTTTTTTTTTATTTTTTTATTTTTTTAGCTCTTTTTGATGTACAGTTGGTTGAATCCTGGGGTGTAGAGGGCTGATTACTGCAGTGGAAAGCCTGGCCCACATGGCTCCGTGGACCCACATTTTCTCTGAGATGGCTACTTGCTGGTTAATACTCCTGCCTGATCCCAGGTGACACACTGTACTTACATTCAAAGGTGATGGCTGTCAGTCCACACTCACAGGGTAGCTTACTTTGTCTAGACTAGTTGGTGTGTGGGAGCCCGTTTTCAGGTTCCTCGTGGCTTTACCCAGCAGGTCCAAATAGAGAGGATGATCAGGACCACGGGCCTGAGTGCAGGTGTCTGAGATGGCCTGCACTTGGATAAGCTGGGGGAGGAGGTCTTTTGCTCCACCCCTTGGTGTCTCTATAAAAACCCTGGGCCAGAGACAATCGGGGCCGTTGGAATAGGTTCCAGGCCCTCTTGAGGCTATCCTTTATTTTCTATCTGTTCATCTCCACCATCTAAATCCTTCTAATATTTCCTGCTGCTCGCACTCAAGAATGCTCTGGGGAGCTGTGGGGTTGGTGGGTACACGCCCTGCATTGGTGGGCGTGGCTGGGCCGGCAGTTTTCATTCTCCATTACCGCCATGACAGAGCCAATCTTGGTTTTGTTTGTTTTGGTTTTTGAAACACAGTTTCTCTGTGTAACAGCCCTAGCTGTACTGGAATTAGTTCTGTAGACCAGCCTGGCCTTGAACCCACCGAGATCTGCCTGTCCCTGCCTTCTGAGTGCTGGGATTAAAGGCATGTGCTACCTGGTAGAGCCAATTTTTTTTAAATAATTGATTTATTTTTTATTTAATGTGCATTGGTGATTTGCTTGTTTGTATGTTTGTGTGAGGGTCCCCTGGAATTGGAGTTACAGTTGTGAGCTGCCATATGGGTGCTGGGAATTGAACCCGGGTCCTCTGGAAGAGCAGCCAGTGCTCTTAACCGCTAAGCCATCTCTCCAGCACCCAGTCTTTTTTATAGTAACTTTTTTTAAATAGTAACTCTTATTGAGCTTTAGCAGACCAGATGACCCCTTTTTCTTTCTTTCTTTCTTTCTTTCTTTCTTTCTTTCTTTCTTTCTTTCTTTCTTTCTTTCTTTCTTTCTTTCTTTCTTTCTCTCTCTCTCTCTCTCTCTCTCTCTCTCTCTCTCTCTCTCTCTCTCCCTTCCTTCTTTCCTTCCTTCCTTCCTTCCTTCCTTCCTTCCTTCCTTCCTTCCTTCCTTTTCTTTCTTTTTAATGTTTTTTTAGAGACAGGGTTTCTCTGTGTAGCTTTGCACCTTTTCTGGAACTCATTTTGGAGACCATTATGGACTGGCCATAAATGTGTCTGTTTGTTTCTGGTTTCTCTCATGTGTTACCTTCTGAGATTAGGTACTGTGATGCATCCACTCTTGATTCTTTTGCTCAAGACTTGTTGAAAGTTTGAGGTTATGTGGCTCCACATAAAACTTTCAGGATTGTTTTTCTGTGTTTGTGCAGAATGTTACTGGGATTTTGACAGAAATTATAGAGTCTAAATCATTTTGAATAGTTTGGCTATTTCTTTTCTTTTCTTTTTTTCTTTTTTGGATTTTTTGGAGACAGGGTTTCTCTGTGGTATTTTTGGTGCCTGTCCTAGATCTTGCTTTGTAGACCAGACTGGCCTCGAACTCACAGAGATCCACCTGCCTCTGCCTCCCGAGTGCTGGGATTAAAGGCGTGCACCACCACCGCCCGGCAACCCCTTTCTTTCTAGTGAATTTACTTGTGAAGTTTCTTGCCAACAGGCTGATAGCTCACTCTTAAGTTTCCTTCACTTCAAACTTTGGACAGTAGAGGCTTATGATTTCCTTTCTGTTAAAAGGTCTCTGGATAGCCTGCTGTGGTGGTGAATTACTTTAATCCCAGCACTCGGGAGGCAGAGGCAGGCGGATCTCTGTGAGTTCAAGGCCAGCCTGGTCTACAGAGTGAGATCCAGAATAGCCAAGGCTACACAGAGAAACCCTGTCTGGAAAACAAAACAAAACAAATAGTATTATCTATCAGTTTTCTGTGATTGTCACAACAAATGACCACACTTCATGGTGTAAAGAGACAGCAATGTATTTTCTCACAGTTCTAGAGAGTAGAAATCTGCAGAGAAATACTTCTTGACCTTTTGACTAACATCATATGAAGAAGTTCACACCCACGATGTTGGTGAGGCCAAGCCACCAAAGACTCCAGGAGAGAATCCTTGTCTCTTCTAGCTTCTGGTGGTTTTGGCTTGTGGCAGCACAACTCAAATCTCGGCTGTCATCTTTATCTTGATGGGGTCTCCCCCCAACCTCCTGTCTCCTGAGGCCCAGGCTTGCTTTGAAATCACTGTAGGACCCAAGCTAAGAACTCAGACACTCCTTCTACCTCTGGATCTCAAGGGCTGGTATTATTGGTGTGAACCACTTCATCTGCTTTAAGAGTATTTCTTTCAAGAGTTTTCCCCCTGGGGGGCGCTCACCAACCTAAGACAGAGCACCTGTGTGGCCTGGGCAGGCATCTCCATGACGGTAAGGTGACCTGCTGACGTCCCTAAGTCAGAAGCTCATTTTTTTTAGTAAAAGGGGGACATGTAGGGCCCTGGCCCCCGTTTTGGGTAACTGTTGCCTTGCTTGCTGACCTTGACCTTGATATCCTCCCTATGCTAATTCCCTGCCGGGTTCTACCCTCCTGAATGCTTAAGGGAATTCCTTGTCTGTGTATCCTGAATAATGGGTGTTAACAGCTTAGATACAAGATTGTAAAACATCAGTAGCGAACTTCTGCCCTCTGGGGTTCTCCCATTGTGCTGTAAGCCTGTATTTAAGACCTCCTCCCTCCTTCAATAAACAGCATTTGGCATTAAAAAAAAAAAGACTTCTATCCAGAAGTCTCTCAAAATTCAATAGTGGGGTGTGGGGGTCAGCAGAAGATGGAGTGGGGTGAGGAAGGACTAAAGAAGGACACAAGGTTACTTTGGCGAGTGACAACAATGTCTACTGTATTGGCTAAGATGATGTCTTACAAATGTATCTATGTATCAAAATTTGCCAAGTTATTTGTTTTAAAGATATTCTCATTTTTTATGTCATTCTACTCAATAAAACTGTTTAAAAGTAAGAGAGAGAGAGAGAGAGAGAGAGAGAGAGAGAGAGAGAGAGAGAGAGAGGAGTTTTCCCATTTGGAGCTCCACTCAGCCCAGTCATGCTACTTTGTAGATGAGGAATCTTTGGCTGACAGAGATTGGGGGACTTGCTCCAGGCAAATTAGACTACCTGTACCACAGAGTGGTGCCCTACGGAGAGGAAAGCAGTTTGACACCCTGAAGAGGTCTTGTTGTGGAAGACCCTAGACCCTAACCCTTCAGGCTTATTACACCCCCCCACACCCACACCCCCACACCCCCCACCCCCTACCCCCGCCAAGCCCCAGGAGAATAAGGAACTAAAAAGAAAACTAGTTCTAAGGGCAACCTGACTCAGCCATTATTCAACTACCCCTGCCACAATGTAACAATGTAAAGAGATCTCTGTTAAGAGATGCTCTCAACTGTGACTGGAATAATTGCAAGTGTTCCAGGAAGGACCACTGTGACCTTTGTGTAAACTCCACTCCCACCCTGATACCCCCCACCCCCTTGAGGTTTCAGGAAAAATGTGCTTGTGGACGTGACTGTACCCACCCGTGATCAGGCCATGATCTTATGAAATTAGCCTCTAGACATAAATCAGTCGAAATGAAATTGTATGGGAATTGTAATATTATGGCTTTTGTGGGTTTTTCCTTTAAAAGTACCCATGTGATTGCAATAGGCACGACTCTTGCTCTTTGGAGCTGAGTTTGCCCGACTGTATAGCCGCATCAATAAACCTCTTGCTGGTGCATCAACTGGACCGGAGTCTGGGTTCTTGGGGCAACCCACCGGAGAAGGGAGTACCCTGAGTTTGGGGTCTATCAGTTGGATGCTAACCATTTCTTCATAACTTACATGTGTAAGGGACAAATCGATTTCATCACCTCCAGGTCAGCTTCTGTTTCAGATGGGCCTCACTGAGCACAGCATTATGTTACATCATTAAATTAAGATCCACTGGCCAGGTGGTGGTGGCTCATGCCTTTAATCCCAGCACTTGGGAGGCAGAGGCAGGTGGATCTCTGTGAGTTCAAGGCCAGCCTGGTCTACAGAGCTAGTTCCAGGACAGTCAGGGCTACACAGAGAAACTTAGTCTTGAAAAACCATAAGAAAAAAAAAATCCACTATTCTATCCCGGAGACATTAGATATGGGACAATTGAAACTCATGGCCTTAGCCTAGCCAATAAATTCAGTTTCAGTAATGGATTCCCTGAAATGGAACAAAGGAAAAGGGCCTGTGTTTGCTCTCTGGTGAGATTCTTGACTCTTCTGAGCTTGTCACTGAACAAAAGATAGGAAGGCTGAAAAATGTAAGTCTGGATCATACACCCTGTCAAATAAAAGATTTCAAGTCTTGAGCATACTTTGTAGTCTCAGTGTTTAGGAGGCAGAGATAGAAGAATCAGGGCTTCGAGGCCAGCCTTGGCTGCATAAGCTCCTGTTAAACATACTGTGCCCAGCCCCTCCACCCCCCCAAAAAAAAACAACAACAACCAACCAAGATTGCAAATGTCTTGTGAGAGTCTGCAGGTTTTATGGTCCTTTAGCTCAGAGATGGATCTGTGGTTATGGAGCTTATTAGTCAAAAACTTCGTTTGGATTCCTCAGAAACTTCAACCACCGGAAAATCATCACTATCAGAAAGAGTAATATAAAGGTAACAGAGGCAAGCGTGAGACCTTTGTTCAGATCGAAGCCACTGGGAAGGCTGGAGTCTTCCATGAGGACACACACCTCCTACTGTCTGCCAGACACAGCTATCTCCTCAGGCATGTCTTCAGATTGGTCAGATGTCTAGAAAATAAGAGCAAAAACAGGTTCTTTTTGGGTCTATGCGTGTGTGCGCCTGCATTTCCTCAGGAGCAGCGTGTGGAAACTAAAGAGACCAAGGTTTGGAAAAAAGTGATCAAGATTTATTTAAGAGCCAGACTTGGTAGCACACACTTTTGGTCCCAGCACTCAGGAGGCAGAATCAGATTGATCTCTGAGAGTTCAAGGCTAACCTGCTCTCCATAGCAAGTTCTGGGTCAGCTGGAACTACACAGTGAGACACTGTCTCAAAAACAAGAATAAAAAATCTTTGCCGGGCAGTGGTGGCACATGCCTTTAATCCCAGCACTCAGGAGGCAGAGGCAGGCAGATCTCTGTGAGTTCGAGGCCAGCCTGGGCTACCAAGTGAGTTCCAGGAAAGGCAAAAAGCTACACAGAGAAACCCTGTCTTGAAAAACAAAAACAAAAACAAAAAAAAAAATCTTCAACATTCCCAATTTTGTATCCCTCCCTAAATTTTCTTCTAATTCCTAGGATACCTATTGCAAATAATTGATGTAAGTTTTCTTTTCTTTTCTTTTGTTTTTCGAGACAGGGTTTCTCTGTGTAGCTTTGGGGCCTGTCCTGGATCTCAAAGTGTAGACCAGGCTGGCCTTGAACTCATGGATATCCTCTTGCCTGTGCCTCTTGAGTGCTGGGACTAAAGGCTTGCACCATCATGCCTGGCGTCAGTGTTACCTTTTTTTTTTTTGTTTAAGATTTAAATTTTTTTTTGGGGGGGGGGGGCGGTTTTCGAGACAGGATTTCTCTGTGTAGCTTTGGAGCCTGTCCTGGAACTCACTTGGTAGCCCTGGCTGGCCTCAACTCACAGAGATCTGCCTGCCTCTGCCTCCTGAGTGCTGGGATTAAAGGCGTGCGCCACCACCGCCTGGCCGATTTAAAAAAATTTTTACTTATTTAATTTGGTTTTCTAAGACAGAGTTTCTCTCTGTAGCTCTGTCTGTCCTGGAACTCACTCTTCAGACCAGGCTGACCTCTCACAGAGATCTGCCTTCCTCTATCTCCGGTGTGCTGGGATTAAAGGCGTGCAGCAGGACAGTCCAGCTGCCTGGCTTATTTCTATTTTTAAATATGTGTATGCCATGTGTGTTTGGTGTCTTTGGAAGCCAAGAGTAAGTCCTATCCCCATTGAAGCTCACAATCATTCACCCCAGGTGCTAGAAAGCCAGCTTATTTCCTCTGAAAGAGCAACAAGCGTTATTAACCACTGAAGCATCTCCCCAGGCCTGATTGTGTTATCTTAACTCAGTGGGTATTAACATAACATTGTCTTTGTTCCGATTACTGTTTACTATATTGTCATTCTCAATTCTTGATGAAAAATCATGTACATCCAGAGATCAACTTCAATGATGAAAACTTAGTTCATCAGGGCTAAATTGATTGCCCACCAGAACTAGGTGGAGCTGAAAAGGAAGATTCCTCCTTGCTGGCTGTGGTTCATAATGCTGAACGGTGCTATGCAGACTGATGGGGATTGGAGGGAGTTACAAAAAATGGCTCAGTGGTTAAGAGCATTGCTGCTCTTGCAAAGAAACTGGGTTTGGTCCCCACACGTCAGCTGACAATCATTTGTACGTTAGGTTCTGGGGAATTCGATACTGTCTTCTGACCTCTGGAAAATCTAAGCACACACATGGTACACATACATACTTGTAGAGAAACATTTGCACACATTTAAAAAGTTTTAAGTTTTACCCATTTATGAGCTCCTATGTACTGCACAATCAAAGTACCAGGTACAGTTGTGTTCATTGGCGATAGACTGTTATGGGGGCTAACCTATTGCTTTTTTTTTTTGTTTTTTTTTTTTTGTTTTTTTTTGTTTTTTGTTTTTTTCGAGACAGGGTTTCTCTGTGTAGCTTTGCGCCTTTCCTGGAACTCACTTGGTAGACCAGGCTGGCCTCGAACTCACAGAGATCCGCCTGCCTCTGCCTCCCGAGTGCTGGGATTAAAGGCGTGCGCCACCACCGCCCAGCTCTGCTTTTGGATTAAACTTGAGACACGTTCCAGAGGAGGGAATTTATGCTTGGTACTGTAAACCTAGTTAGAATTCTGTAGCCAGAGACATCATAGGCCCTACCGTGGAAGCTACTGCTGTTGTTCTATTCCATAGGCATGCATATTGTACCCATCAAACTACTTTGTATTTATGTTCATGCTCACAGGGTGGTGCTTCTCTTGGTGTTAGGAGGAGAAGGCTCATTTGCAGTGGTTTGTGGACACTGCAGAGACTCATAACTGATCCAAATGCTGAGACTGAGTGGCTGTTTAGTGATCAGCCCTAAAAGGGACACCTATATCACCCCCTCCAAGGTTCAGAGAACACTGTGGAAGGTGAGCAAGCCAGAGGACAGGGAGGAAGGCTGTCTTTGGAACAGGTATGATTTTTGAACTCAGAGCTCCAGGTTGTCTGTGGTCACCTGCCCAAGACTCAGATGAAATTGCATCTGTCAACACCATCGTGGATACAGAAGAGGCTCATGAGGCCCATGCCTCCCTGAGGAGCTATTGGCACTTAGTAGTTGCTAAGTGAGGGGGAGACATTTCTTGCAGGTAAGCTGTCAATGTCCTGGTAAGTAATTTTCCACCAATACATAAGCAGTTCTAATTAAACACAATGGGTCTCATATAAACTTGCATAAACACATACACAAGACATGAACGTAGAAGGGAGACTAGATGAAGAGCTTCAGACAGTGGGGAAGAGGCACAAGAGAAGGTAAGAGTGAATGTGATCAAAATACAGTAGATGAATCTATGAAATTATCAAAAAAGGAATTAACTAAACTTTACAAAGAAAAGCACATGGTCTATCAGAACAATTCCTGGGGTTCTTTTTGAAGTAATGAAGATGTAAAATGTGATGAGTATACTAACAACGACTGAGTTATACAGTTTGGATGGTCAGAGTGTGTGTCATTTATGTATTTTCGAAGAAAGGAAAGAGAGAAAGAAACCGGGAGAAGTGATCGTTTCTCACTTAATGAACTCAGTGTAGCTACAGTGAGTCAACAACCTGGTTGTATTCTGTTTAAATCTGGTCGGTTGAGTGAAGGGTATTTATGGGTTTTTTGAGTAATGTTAATCTTCGTTCTGGACTGTCATTTAGGACCCGTTAAAACAGCACTGCTTAAGCAGAGTGCAATGTCACCTGCCTCTAATCTCAGCATGATGGAGACCGAGACAGAAGGATACAGAATGTCTGCTACTTAGGCCTCATAGCAAGACCTTGTCTCAAGCAGCAACACATGTCTCATCCTACCCCAGAATGGCTCACTGCTGGGTGCCATGGCCTCCAGGCAACCTCAGTGTGCTTGTTCCTCCCGAGATGCTTGGTGCCCTTTAAGTGGGGCTGCTAAACTGAGGAGTTGTGAAATCAGTCGCATTACTCTCCCGTGGCGGACCTCACCAGTGTTAGTACCATCGCCGCTGGCACGATTACGCCAGTGGCTTCCACTTTCAGAGCCCTCTTGCCAAATTCGTGTGTTGACACAAGATAAATGTGCACTTCATACTTCACTGAACCTTGATTAAAGAGGGTGGACAGGTCCGGGGGCATGGATCAGTGGGTTAAAGTGCCTGTTGTGTAAGTATGAGGCCCTGAGTCCAGACGCCCAGCACCCACGGGAAAGCCAGTAGCTGGTACCTGTAATCCCAGGGCTGGGGAAAGGAGACAGTTAAGACTCCAGGGCCAGCTTGTCTAAATGAACTGGTTACCTGCAGGTTCAGTGAGAGACACTATCTCAAAAAGCTAAGGTAGGAGGCTAGAGAGATGCTCAGTGGTTGAGAGTACTTATTCTTGCAGAGGCTCCTGGTTCCGGTCCCAGAAGCCACTGTAACTCCAGCTCTAGGGAATCTGAAGCACTGCTCAGGGGGTGCATAGACACAAATGTTAGCAAAGCACTTATGCAATAAGATAAAACACATCTTTTAAAAATTTAAGAACAAGGCCGGGCAGTGGTGGCTCACGCCTTTAATCCCAGCACTCGGGAGGCAGAGGCAGGTGAATCTCTGAGTTCAAGGCCAGCCTGGTCTACAGAGAAAGATCCAGGACAATCAGGACTACACAGTGAAACCCTGTCTCAAAATGAACAAAAATAGCTCTGGCTGACTCGGAACCTGCTATGTAGACCAAGCAGGCCTTGAACTCTCCACATTGCTCCTGCCTCAGCCTCCAGAGCGCTGGGGTATTTGTCTTTTTTTTCTTACCAATCACAGATACTCTTGCACTTTGCGCTTCTCACTTAATGATCTTGGAAGGTTGCAGACATGCTTTGGTGGTAGACAGAATGCTTACCAAGCAAGTTCACGACCTGGGGTTCCGTTTTTCTAACACTGAAGAAAAGCCAAGCCAGGCACAGTTTCTGTCGCTAGCTCCAGTTGTACCTGCTGCACTACAGCCTTGACAAGGAAGTGTGTTACCTGTGGGTCAGTGGCAGGGTGACTGTCTCACTTGTGCAAGGTCCTGGGGTGCTGTCCCCAGCGCCATAACCACAAATGGATCAGCAGTTAAGAAATCTGGCTGCTCGTACAGAGAATCCAGTTCAGTTCTCAGCACCCACACGGCAGCTCACAGCTTGTAACTCCATAACTACAGTTCCAGGAACCGTCTTCTGCCCTCAGAGTACAGGGCACACATGTGGTGCACAAACAGATGCAGGCAAAACACACACATAAAAGTAAATCAATCTTTATCAAAAAAGGGTGTTTTTCCATTGTAAGTTTGGCCAATATAGATAAATCATACACTGATATAGATGTAATTATAGTGTTTTATGTGTGGTATCGAGATGAGTCTTTTAAAATTTGTGTGTGCTCATGTTTAAGTGTGTGTGATGTGAGTGAAGGGCAGAGGACAACCTTGAGTGTTACCAGGAACGTTGTCCATCTCCTTTGAGATCCAATCTCTCACTGCCCTGGAGCTCACAGTTAGACTGGGATGCTGGTCAACATCCCTAAGGATCCTCCAGTGTCCTCCCCAGCTCCGGGAGTGTCACGGGGTACTACCACACCTGGTATTTTCACAGGAGTGCTGAGGGTCAGACTCAGTTCCTCACGCTTGTGCAGCAAGGACTTGAGTGGCTGAACCGTTCCCCACCCCTGAAAGGACACGACAATTGTTTGAAAGTTTCCGGAGCCACAGTTACATCTGTTTTGAGTACTAGTTTTGTCCTAGTTTCCTACCCGTTTCGATAAACACCAGGACCAAAAGTAATTTAGGGAGGAAAGGTTTCGTTTTATCTTATACTTCCAGATGACAGTCCATCTGTGAAGGAAGTTAGGCGAGAACACAGGATAGGAACCTGGTGGCAGGAGCTGATGCAGAGGCCATGGAGGAGTGCTGTTCACTGGCTTGCTCCTCATGACTTGCTCAGCCCACTTTCTTATAGAACCCAGGACCACATGCTCATCAGTGGCACTGTGCTCAGTGGCTATATGCCCCCCACATGAATCATTAATCAAGGAAATGCCTGACAGACTTGCTGACAGGCTAATATGATGGAGGCATTCTCTCAGTTGAGGGTCCCTCTACCCAGATGACTCTAGCTCATGTCAAGTTGACAACAAACTAACTAGAACAGGTTTGTTCTTGTTTTATTGTTTTGTTTTTTGAGATAGGGTTTCTCGGCGTATCAGCCTCGGCTGTCCTGGAACTCACAGAGATCCACTTGCCTCTGCCTCCTGAGTGCTGGGATTAAAGGCGTGTAACGCCACCACTACCTGGCACCAGAATAGTTTTTTGGTATGTTTTACACACAGTAAAATACAAACACTCACCTTTGTTTTAAATTGAATTTATGTGTATATGTGTGTGCTGAGCGGATGTCTGTGCACCATGTACACACAGGAGCCCTCAGAGGTCAGAGGAGGCGTCAGATCTCTTGGAAGTTGATGATTGCAGATGGCTGAGAGCCACCCTGGGAGTTCTAGGAACCACACATGGATCCCCTGCAAGAATAACATGAAAAGCAAAGAATGAGGAAAAGATCCGCTGTCACCATCCAAACCCGGAGAGAAATAAGTGCCAATGGACCTCCTGGGAGAGTGGTTAACTGGCTCTTATACATAGGAAAAACTAAAGTCTTGTTTGAGAAAACTAATTAGCTCTGGAGTAGTGGTATCCCTGCATGAGTAATGAGCTTGAGACCAGCTGGGGCTGCATGAGATCCTGTCTCAAAAAACCAACAGATAGTAGTAGAAGATTCTGTTCTGCCAACAACTCCCAAATACTCAGCAGCCACTTCCCAAATCCACACAGAAGCTTATATTAATTATAACTGCTTGGCCATTACCTCAGGCTTATTACTGACTAGCTCTTACACTTAAATTAACCCATAATTCTTATCTATGTTTAGCCACGTGGCTTGGTACCTTTTCTCAGTTCGACATTCTCATCTTGCTTCCTCTGTGTCTGGCTTGTGAATCCTGACTCCACCCTTCCTCTTCCCAGCATTCTTAGCTTGTTGACCTCGCCTATACTTCCTGCCTGGCTACTGGCCAATAAGCATTTTATTAAACAAAATCGAGTGACAAACCTTTACAGTATATAAGAGCATTATCCCACAGCATTTCCCCTTTTTTGTTTAATTAAAAGGAAGGTTTTAACCTTAATATAGTAAAACAAAAAGTTATCAAGTAAGAATTATAGTAATAATATCCAATCCATTTGCATTTGACAAAATTAGAGAAAATATTTCTTACCTTGGTGAGTCTAAAGTTTTGCATTTAATTTATCTTTTATTATAACTAAAGAAAACTTTAACTGTAAGTAAATTTGTTGCAACTCTGTGGGTTTGGTCCCAGGTTTTGGCACTAAAATGTGAGTTTTGCAACTCTGGGGAAAGATATCCTGACTACTTGGGGAGTCAGGCAACACCTGGAGCTGCTTAGGACAGCTCTGATGGCTGGAGCTGCAAAGAGACAGCTGAACCCTGGAGGGTGAGGTATCCTGGATACCTCGGAAGGAAAGTTTTTCTGACTGCTCAGGACAGTCAGGCCTGGAACTGCTTCAGCAGGGAAGGGTATCCTGACTCTTCGGGAAAGTCAAGGTATACCTGGTGTGATGGGGGATGGTCTCCCTGCAGGATATAGCAATCCTGTTCCTCTCCTGGAGAGGTGCTACACCTGGGCTTTGCTCAGCCCCCACTTAAGGGGGTTTCTCCTAGCAGAGCTCTGCTTCTCTGGCCTAAGAAATTGCAGAAATGTTGCAATCCCCTCCAGCTCTGGAGAATAGTGTTAATTTTTTGGCTTTTTCTTGCTCTGTTCACTGAGGGACATCTCAACAAGGATCTTCTGTTCAGCTCCTCCTTGCTTTGTCCACTGAGGGATGTCTCAGCAAGGATCTTCTCTATGGCAGTGAATGAAGATCTTCACACTCAAAACTATTTTAAGAAAGAGATTTATTTGGAAAGGAGTAGTCCAGGAGAGTAGCTGCCTCTACTAGGGTGGAGAGAACAGCTCTTTCTTAAACTGACCACCCAGAGCAGTTAATATAGGATGTCTTGGTGGTGGAGTCAACCAGGGGTTGAATTGAGGCCTGGGTTCTACTGTCCTGCTCTGTGATTAGTTGGTTTCACAAGTCAGTTGGCCAGGGGCAGAGATGGCTTTGATTAGAGCCAAGCTGTGTTTCTTTCACTAGCCTTATCTGAGCCAACTTTCCCTAGTTGGATCCAGGGTCAGAGTGGGTTTCTTTAGCCATCCCCTTTTTCCTGCATTAACTATCTAGTCTTCAACTCCATCATAGACTCCAGAAAGATTAATGTTACCTAATGACAGAGACATCAGGCTGCCTGGACAGTCACCCAAAGTTCTTTTGCAACACTAGAACATCCATCTTTGGCCTACAGGCCAAGTGTATCTGACAGACTTATCTGTGAAGCAGGATTTTTGAAGGACTGTCCCTCCTTGTCTTGTCCAATTTGTACAGCATACTGTCATCAGTCAAGGCAAGGGCACTTTCTTTACCCACATGTCTAGCTTTTGCCATAAAGAAAACAAGCTCCATATGTAGTTTCTTTGATGTCCATCATCCTCTTTGGAAGTAATTGGTGATGACAGGAGCAGACATGTCTCACTGTTGAGAAAAGTCTAAGTTCTTAAAACATTTTAAATGCCATATTCTGTAGGTCTTTAACGTGTTTGAAGATTGCCTATCTATCTGAAATATAGTTCTGTATGGCCTTGAAAACATACCTAACATGACTATAAGTTTGTGATATATGACTATTAATCTGTATTTCTTAATTATATATTACAATTTTTTTTGGTTTTTTTCGAGACAGGGTTTCTCTGTGTAGCTTTGCGCCTTTCCTGGAGCTCACTTGGTAGCCCAGGCTGGCCTCGAACTCACAGAGATCCACCTGGCTTTGCCTCCCGAGTGCTGGGATTAAAGGCGTGTGCCACCAACGCCCGGCTATATATTACAATTTTAAGTGAGTTGCATAAACATAATACCTAAACAAGAGTAGAAATATACATCCAGAAAAAGAAATATACATACAGTATAACAAAATTAACTTTAAATTTGTATCAGTAAACTAAAATCCATACTGATATAAAATATGTAAGATTAACAGTTATCTTTTGAAGAACTCAAAAAACTAGATATCAAAATATTGAACAATCCAATTTAAAAAATGGGCTACAGAGCTAAACAGAGAATTCTCAAAAGAAGAATCTCAAATGGTTGAAAGACATTTAAGGAAATGCTCAACATCCTTAGTCATCAGAGAAGTGTAAATCAAAATGACTCTGAGATACCATCTTACACCTGTCAGAATGGCTATGATTAAAAACACTGATGACAGTCTATGTTGGAGAGGCTGTGGAGCAAGAGGAACACTCCTCCACTGTTGGTGGGAGTGCAAACTTATGCAACCACTGTTGAAATCAGTATGGCGGTTTCTCAGAAAATTGGGAATCGATCTACCTCAAGACCCAGCCATACCACTCTTGGGCATATACCCAAGGAATGCTCAATCATACCACAAAGATACATGCTCAGCTATGTTCATAGCAGCACTATTTGTAATAGCCAGAACCTGGAAACAACCTAAATACCTCTGATCACCACCAGCAAACTGAGCCCATTGGATAGAAAACAGCTACCAAGAAGCCATACTTGACTCTGTTTTTAATGTGTTTAGAATCCTTTCCCAAGCTCTCTCAGGTTTTATGCGAAGCTGAACATTGAGCATCATTTGTAGGCAGAAGTTTCTGTTCTGTCAACAACTCCAAAAACCCAGCAGCTACTTCCCAAATTTCCACACAGAAGCTTATATTAATTATAACTGCTTGGCCATTAGCTCAGGCTTATTACTGACTAGCTCCTACACTTAAATTAACCCATAATTCTTTTTTTTTTTTTTTTTGGTTTTTCGAGACAGGGTTTCTCTGTGTAGCTTTGCGCCTTTCCTGGAACTCACTTGGTAGCCCAGGCTGGCCTCGAACTCACAGAGATCCGCCTACCTCTGCCTCCCGAGTGCTGGGATTAAAGGCGTGCGCCACCACCGCCCGGCTATTTTTTTTTCCAGATTCTTTTTGTTTTTTTTTCAGTTCGACATTCTCATCTTGCTTCCTCTGTGTCTGGCTTGTGAATCCAGACTCCACCCTTCCTCTTCCCAACATTCTTAGCTTGTTGACCTCGCCTATACTTCCTGCTTGGCTACTGGCCAATAAGCATTTTATTAAACAGATTCATAAGACAAAACTTTACAGTGTATAAGAGCATTATCCCATAGCAGATTGTCATAAACAACTCTATCCCCTTATCATACAAGGAATTAGCATTTCTTTCCATATGAGCAAATAGTTAACAAAACAAAACCAAAGGACAGCAACAAAAATCAGGGTGGTGAGATGGCTCAGCAGGTAGAGGCGCTTGATGCAAAGAACTAGTGACCTGAGTTCAAGCCTCCACATAAAGGTGGAAGAAGGAAATGGACTCCACAAAGTTCTCTGTCTGATCTCCGTATAAGCATTATGGCTCTCTCTCTCTCTCTCTCTCTCTCTCTCTCTCTCTCTCTCTCCTCTCTCTCTTTCTCTCTCACTCTCCTCTCTCTCTCTGTTCATCTGCTTCTCTGTCTCTCTCTCTAATAATTTTTTAATATTAAAAAATATTCAGCTGGGCGGTGGTGGTGCATGCCTTTAATTTATCACTCAGGAGGCAGAGGCAGGCGGATCTCTGTGAGTTTGAGGCTAACCTGGTCCACAGAGCGAGATCCAGGACAGGCACCAAAACTACACAGAGAAACCCTGTCTCGAAAAACAAATACAAAAAAAAAATATTAAGAAGAAGCCAGGTGGTGGTGGCTCACACCTTTGATCCCAGCACTTGGGAGGCAGAGGCAGGCAGATCTCTATGAGTTTGAGGCCAGCCTGGTCTACAGAGTGAGTTCCAGGATAGCCAGGACTGTTACACAGAGAAACCTTGTCTTGAAAAAAGAAAGAAAAAGTAAAGAAAACCCTCCAGGAAAGGCACAAAGCTACACAGGGAAACCCTGTTTCAAAAAACAAACAAACAAACAAACAAAAAACCGAATTGGGATTATGAGGTGCTAAATTAAGCTTTGAACAACATAAAGAGGACTGTGTTATATCTTAGAGCTCCAAAGGTAAATGAGCCTTGGACTGTCAGAGAAAGCTGGCCTGGAGCTCCTCCTGATGGTCAGAAGGAGCTGGCTGGGTAGATGTCTGCTCCACCTCAGCCACACATGCACAGCATCCTTCTTAGGTGGTCCTTCTGTGTGATCTGAATTGCGAGGATTCCTCACTCCTAATATCTATTTTTCACTAGTTTTGAGATTACCATACAGAGCAATGGGTTTTATTAAAGCAATCTTATTTTTTAAAGTGAAGTATTGAGATCATTTTCTCTTTCCAAATGACTCTTGTTTTGAACAACGTCTCAGGTAGAGTGAGGTGATTTAGAACTCACTATGTAGGGAAGGATGATTTTAAAACCCTGATCCTCTCAAGTGCTATGTTATGACTCCCACAGGAAATCCTTTTCCTAGTTCTGTGTGGGATGTCATTGAATTTTGATGGGTTTATGTCTGTGGACAGCTTTTGCTTTGGTAATTGTCTAGTTTCATAATATTAATTCAGCCATTACACGACCGTGGAAGGTCTTTTTGTTTCCTCATGTCTTCTTCTTCAGTGTCTCCAAGCTTTCACTGCGCCAGTCCTTCATCCCAGTTAGGTTTATTCCTAGGTACATATTCTTTGAAGTTATTGTGAGAGGGATTTTTTTCTTCAACTTAGTTATTAATATATTGAAAAGCTACTCATTTTTGTGTATTGATTTTGTATTATGCAAATTTGGTAAAAGTATTTATCAGATTTCAAAGAGTCCTTAGGACCTTTCAAGGGCCGGGTCACGTCACCTGCAAATATAGATGATTTGATTTCTTCCTTTCCTCCCCACACTTCCTCTGTCTTCCTCCCATTTATTGTCCTTTTGCTCTATAAGACTTCAAGCACTATATTGTGTAGAATAAGGCCAGTGGGCACCCTTTCTCACTTCGGATTTTAGAAGAAATGCTCAGTTTTTCCAAAAAGGTGAAGTACCTCCCTAATTTGTGTCATCCTTGTACAGGGCCATGCTGCTCCCCACCGTGACAGTCCAGGTTTAGTGTGTGCCGCCGAGCATGCATTCCTTATATCTCTTCATTTCCTTGGCCTGCTTCCAAAATATCTCTCTAATCAAGCTTTATGCATTCTCTTTATGCCAACTGCTACCATGGTGCTCCAGGATATCAAATGCCAAATTCCTATAAATATGTTATGATTCCTAAAAATGCTCTGATTCCCCTCCAAACCACCAAGTGATCTCCCCCAACCCCAGAGAGTGTTTCTCTGTGTAGCCCTGGCTGTCCTGGAACTCACTCTGTAGACCATGCTGGCCTCTAACTCAGAGATCCGCCTGCCTCTGCCACCCAAGTGCCGGGATTAAAGGCATTTGCTACCACATCTGACTATAGCTAAACTTCTTTCCCTCTTCTTCTTTCTCCTTCTTCTCCTCTTCCTGTTCCTCTTCCTTCTCCTCCTCCTTCTTGTTTGTTTGAGTTTTGTTTTGTTTTGTTTTTCAAGACAGAGTTTCTCTGTGTAACAGTCCTGGCAGTTCTGGATCTCGCTCTGTAGACCAGGCTAGCCTCAAACTCACAGAGATCTGCCTGCCTCTGCCTCCCAAGTGCTGGGATTGAAGGTGTGCACCACCACCACCCAGCATTATTTGTTTAGAGATAGCATCTCACTAAGTAGCCTTGTCTGTCCTGGAACTCACTCTGTCACTATGTAGATCAAGTTGCCCCTCATCTTAGAGATCCTCCTGCCTCTGCTTCCCAAGCTCTAGTACTGAGGTGTATTCCACCAAGCCGGGCTTCTTCATATTCTCTCCTTTGTCCCTTTTGTTCTTGAGTACTTGGCTTACTTCCCAGAGTTCCACGTGTTTTTCAGAATTCCCTTCTTGTCTCTAAGCTTTTTCCCCCTAACAGTTTCTTTGAATTGTTTTCTTCCCTCTCTGTTTCTCTTTTAGGCCTTAGCTTGCTGTTAATATCCCAGGGAGATGTTCTTGTAATGGTCACTGTAGTTTATTATACTTAGTGTCTGGATTATCTGGTCATATTGTAATCCTATATAGTAAGAGAGGTCATATTTGTTACTCTAAAGTTTTATTTTCTGTGTATTGGTGTTACGTCTGCATGTATGTCTGTGTACCACATGTATTCCTGATGCCCTTGAGAGTCAGAAGAGGGCATCAGATCCACTGGAACTGGAGTTACAGATGCTTGTGACTTACCACATCAGTGCTGGGAACCGAATCTAGCCAGTGTTCTCAACTGATAAGCCATTTCTCCAGCCCACATATCTGTTTCTTAGTCTAGGATGTACAAAGAAATACCTGTTCAGTAAATGCATGTAGAACTATATCTTGCTCAAGTGTATGTGTAAAAATGGTTGTTGGTAGCTGGGCATAGAGCTTAGTTAGGAGAGTGTTTGTCTGGCATACACAGAGCCCTGGGTCCAGTTCCTGAACTACATAACCTGGGCGTGGTAGTATAGACCTGTAATATGAGCACTAGCTGGGACCGAGGCAGGAGAATCAGAAATTCATAGTCATCTTTGGCTACAGAAGGAGTTCAGAGCCAGCTTGGGCTGTGTGAACGCCTGACTGAAAATATGCCAATGGCCTCCATGGCTCTTCTCACCCCCTTTCCTTCTGTGTTCCTTTGAACTCCCAGATTGGATTCCCTTATGGTATCAAGAATGCGTCTCTACAGGCATGCAGTCTGTGTACTCAGGATGCCAAGGCAGGAAGATCAAGGCAAGTTTGAAGCTAGTCTGGGTTACATATTGAATTTCAGGCCCACTTGGGCTAAAGGGATCCTGTCTCCATCTGCTCCCCACGAAACAGTGAGTTTGTGGGTTCAGAAAATCTTTATCTCACAATCCCCCCTTCATGCCATCTTTCTCCTCTCCACTCCCCAGGACAAAGGAAGGTTTCTGTATGAGCCAGGATTCCTAACTTTGAGCAATGGAAATGGAGTCTCCTGTAATTAATGGAAAAGACATTTATTGGAAAGAAAGTAGGTTTCAGAGGGATAGCCTTATCAATGAGTGGAAGCTAAGACAAGCCAGATGTGAGGAAACAGAGCCAGTGTGAGCACGGAAAGGGTCTGGTTAGGACAGTGACAGCAGTGGGTACTGTTGCCGCCAGACAGTGCTGGCACTGAGGACTGAGGCCACCAGTGGACCCGGCCGCTGCTGCCAAGCTGTCTTCTCTGTCTTTCGCTATCCGGCTCTGGCTAGGGCATCACACTGGTCAAGGCCAAGTCGTGAAGCAGCGTCTTTTCTGCCAGAGCGTAGCAGAGGGGATATTTGGGCTCTGCAGCCTTCCGGAGTAGAAATGAGGTTTTGTCGCTCAATAGGGAGGAATTTTGGATATCAGACCAAAATAAAACAAAAAACAAAACAAAAACAAGCAAAGAAGGCAGGAGCTGGAGAGAGGGCTCAGTGACTAAAAGGCCCAGCTCCTCTGAGGACTTGAGTTTGATTCTAGCACCCATGTCAGGTGGTTCACAACTGCCTGTAACTCCATGCAGGGGGATTCACACAGCAAACACACACACACACACACACACACACACACACACACACACACACACACACTCACAGAATTAAAAAAAAAATATATCTACCCTGTGGTCTTATCCCCAGACCAGTTAGGTGCTATTTTTAAAAAAAGATTTATTAGCCGGGCGGTGGTGGCGCACGCCTTTAATCCCAGCACTCGGGAGGCAGAGACAGGCGGATCTCTGTGAGTTCGAGGCCAGCCTGGGCTACCAAGTGAGTTCCAGGAAAGGCGCAAAGCTACACGGAGAAACCCTGTCTCGAAAAACCAAAAAAAAAAAAAAAAAAAAAAAAAAAAAGATTTATTAGCCAGGTGGTGGAGGCACACTCTTTTAATCCCAGTACTCAGGAGGCAGAGGCAGGTGGATCTCTAAGGCTGAGTCCACCCTGGTCTACAGAATAGTTCTAGGATGGCAGCCAAGGATGATAGAGAAAGCCCAGTCTGGAAAAACAAAAGAAAGAAAGAAAGAAAGAAAGAAAGAAAGAAAGAAAGAAAGAAGGAAGGAAGGAAGGAAGGAAGGAAGGAAGGAAGGAAGGAAGGAAGGAAGGAAGGAAGGAAAGGAAGGAAGAAAAGAAAATGTGAATGTATTTGTATTTGTGTGTGTCTCCGTATGTGTTTATGTGTGCATGTGTGCAGGTGCCCAGGGAGACCAGAGAAGGCATTAGCTTCCCCAGAACAGTTACTGATGGTTGTGAGCCACCTGAGTAGGTGCAGGCACCCGAACTGGGGTCCTCTGGAAGAGCAGCAAGAGCTCTTAAACATCGGGGCGTCTCTCCAGCCCCCAGCTATGGTAAGACTCAGTCTTACTATGCAGATCAAGCTAGACTTGAACTCAACATGTTATCCAAACTGTTATCAAACTTGTAATCTTCCTGCCTCGGTTGTCCCAGCGCGAGGATGATGGGCATGTATCTAGCTCCGCTGTCTGCTGATTAAAGTGGAGAGGGGGAAGGGGAGGAGGACAGATTCATCTATGACCAGACATGGTGGCCTTGAACAGATACAGTCCCGTACTGGAGAAGTGTCCGAGGCAGGAGGGTTACAAGTTCGAGCCTGGGGTACATGAAAAGGCCCTGTTTCAAAACAAAGCTGGGCGGTGGTGCAAAGCTACACAGAAACCCTGTCTCGAAAAACAAAACAAAAGATATATTAAAAGGAGCCGGGCGGTGGTGGCGCACGCCTTTAATCCCAGCACTCGGGAGGCAGAGCCAGGCGGATCTCTGTGAGTTCGAGGCCAGCCTGGGCTACCAAGTGAGTCCCAGGAAAGGCGCAAAGCTACACAGAGAAACCCTGTCTCAAAAAACCAAAAAAAAAAAAAAAAGATATATTAAAAGGAACTTACTAATAAGCTTCCTTAGAACATATAAAATCATGTGGAAGTAAGAAGTTAAGCTGAGGGGCTCTGCCTCAATTGTTACTCTAATATAACTAAGATAAAAAATTTACTAACAGGTTTTGTCTAGACAATATAAAAAAATTATGGTTATATTTCTGCCTTAATTCAACTTTCTGTTGCTGAAGTTTTGTTTTCTACGAGCTTGGGTGTTAGGGCTGCTTGCCCATCAGAAGAGGCAAGCTTTGGTCAGCCTGCACTGAGGAGTGACCTGGTTGTCAGCCATGGAAAGAGCAAGTTTTATCTGATAACTGAAAGTGCCTTTCTTCTGCTACCATGAATTCACTTAATGGCACCGAAAATGTAAGCTGGGCTAGGAACCTAAAGACAGCTCTACATGAAAGCATATTAAGATTCTTACCCTAACAGCCTTTAAACCTAGCACTCAGGAGGCAGAAGCAGGCAGGTTTCTGTGAGTTCCTGACCAGTCTGGTTGAGAGAGAGAGAGAGAGGAGAGAGAGAGAGAGAGAGAGAGAGAGAGAGAGAGAGAGAGAGAGAGAGAGAGAGAGAGAGTTCCAGGACAGCCAGGGCTACACAAAGAATTCCTGTCTCAAAAAAAAAAAAAATTCTCACCCTATATAGCATTGGAAGATTTCTCCCCCCCCCCTCCAAAAAAAAGGGCACAAAACTATAGTGGATGGGAAGACAGAATGAAGAAGAGAGGATAAGAAATGATAAAATTGTAAGGCTGGAATTTATAAAGCAGAAAGAAAAAATATAAGGTTACCATTAGTTGAATTCATTTTTTTTTCCCAAGACGGGTGTGGTGATTTATTGTGTACTCTAATAAACTTCCTGAGAATCAGAGGACAGAGCCAGCCATTAGATTAGACACAGAGCCAGGCAATGGTGGCACACACCTTTAATCCCAGCATTTGAGATCTCATGCCTTTGTCTGGGAAGCAAACACACCTTTAATCCCAGGAAGTAATATGGCAGGACAGAGAAAGGTATATAAGGTGTGAGAAAACAGGAACCCACTCTCTTAAGCTGAGGATTTTGTAGAGGTAAGAACTAGTGGCTGGCTGTTCTGCTTCTCTGATCTTTCAGCTTTCACCCTGATATCTGGCTTTGGATTTTTTATTAAAAGACCATCTAAGATTCAAACAACAACAGGGTTTCTCTATGTAGCCCTGGCTGTCCCAGAACTTGCTCTGTAGACCAGGCTTACCTTGAACTCAGAAATTCTCCTGCCTCTGCCTCCCAAGTGTTGGGATGAAAGACATGGACCACCACTACCTGACTGAATACTTTATTCTTTGTTTTAGAAGTAGCTGATATTTCTATGACTAAGACTGATTTAGTTTGTGGTAACAGAGACCAGCCTGGTATATACAGGGATCTCCAGGACAGCCAGGAATACATAAAGAGACCTTGTCTCAAAATAACAAAAACAAGATGGGCATGATGTCACATACCTTTAATCCTGGCACTTGGGAGGCAGAGGCAGGTAGATCTCTGATTTCTAGGATCGCCTGGTCTACAGAGTGAGTTCAGAATATCCCAGACTGCACAGATAAACCCTGTCTTGAAACAAACAAAGAAACAAACAAAAACATCAAAGGTACTCACACAAATGCTCAAGAGGCAAACCAGTATGTGGAACTGGAATTTAGGAGTTACCAAGAGGAAGATCTTTGCAGTTGAAAAGCCCCAGGGAGGCTGAAATTACAGTGGTGAGAGAGAAGAACTAGAGTGGCGGAATGCTTGCATTGTGAAGGAAGACACCATAGAAGGGTGGAAAGTAGAGATTCCGAACCAGGCAGGGTCAGGCTCGTGGAACTGAGGGGAGAGGAAAACATAAAGAGGGATGAAAACCTGCGACATCCAGAAATGAGAATGCACAGAATCTGTTCTCCTCATCTAAGAAACTGGAATTCTTGGACCCTGAGGCAAAGACCTTCTCATTCTCCCACGAAGATGTCTCCCTCAGAGCTGTTAGGCTCATGAATTTTCTCTCAGTAAAAAGAAAAAACATCCTTATTTGGCTCTTATTTTCATGTGCAGACATCTAAGTTTTCTAGAACCTAGCATTTACAAATATCTCTTTAATAAAAAGAATATAAGTGCTTGCCGGGCGGTGGTGGCGCAGGCCTTTAATCCCAGCACTCGGGAGGCAGAGCCAGGCGGATCTCTGTGAGTTCGAGGCCAGCCTGGGCTACCAAGTGAGTTCCAGGAAAGGCGCAAAGCTACACAGAGAAACCCTGTCTCGAAAAAAGAAAGAAAGAAAGAAAGAATATAAGTGCTTAAGTAAAAAATTGAATATTTTTGTTTTCACTATTTTGACTTTTTGTTGTTGTTGTTTTGTTTTCACTATTTTGAGACAGGCTATTACACTAGGAACTCACCTTGTAGCCCAGGCTGGCCTCAAACTTGTTGGTGATAGGCCTATCTCAGCCAGCTAAATTCTAAGATTACAGGTGTGAACTCCTATGCTCAGACCTAATTTTCCTAATTTTTTTTTCCAGGAAAGTGGTTTCTCTGTGTAGCCTTGGCTGTCCTGGACCTGGCTCTGTAGACCAGACTGGCCTTGAGCTTGGAGGTTCACCTGCCTCTGCCTGGGATTAAAGGCGTGTACAACCACTGCTCAACTAAATAATTTTTTTTTTAGATTTATTTATTTATTATGTATACAGTGCTCTGCCTGCACTTATCCCTGTAGGCCAGAAGAGGGCGCCAGATCCCATTACAGAAGGTTGTGAGCCACCTTGTGGGTGCTGGGAACTGAACTCAGGGAGAGCAGCCAGTGCTCTTAACCTCTGCATCATCTCCCTAGTCCTCAACTAAATAATTTTTTAAGTGAAAAAAAGTCAAACAAATTGTTGGAAGCAGGTCGTGGTTGCGGCGACGGCCATGTCGGAGGAGCATCAGTCAGCCGTGGAGCTTACAGAGTACAGTTCATCTGATAGCACAGCCAGATGCAGTGTACCCCAGAGAGGCAAAGCCCCAGGGTTTGTCTCCAGAATCGCCCTCGTCCATGCTGCGCCTTCTGTCTGCTGCTACTGCGTTCGTACAATGGTGCTTAGTTGGATCAATGATTGAACTTTCTGAGTCGGCCTAAAAATACAGTGGCTAACACAGTGAAGATTAGGGAAAAACGGTTTGGCCGCTCTGGCAGTCACTCCAATGAGGGATACAAAGACAGAAATAAGATTAGAGTCACCCTCCTTTTGCTAGATGTGAAACCTGCTGAGGATGGAAAATAAGAACAAGAAAGTTTTACGCATTATAGACCCATGGATTCTGCCTGTAGAAAAACAGGTTGATGATCAAAGAAAGCAATTATGTCCCTACACCCAAGCTTAGGTCTGAGTTCCTTGGTCATGTAGCTTACAGAATTAATCACAGGTTTCAGTGTGCACCTTGAAAAAACAAAGTTGTGAAAGGAAATTAAGTCACCCTATTGTGTGTAAGGAAAAAAGAAAAATAGATGGTTAGCTGACCACTTGTTGAAAGTTTTTTTGTAGGATGAGAATCTGCTACACTGAAACCGCAGACAGCTGCCGGCCAGCACAAAGGAACGGGCTGAAACAGACTCGCTTGCTAAGACTTTGCTAATCAACAATGAAAGGATCATTGCTTCAGGCTGAAGATGCTATGGTGGGAAAATTAACACAGAGGAAAATGTTTAACTACTTGTGGGCTTCTAAGAAAAACATAACTTGTGATCATAATGTGATTTCCTTTTGTGTAAAGATTTTAATTTGTTTTTGGAAAATATGTAACTTGTGGTTGTGAGGTAATCTCTTACTTCAAAGAGATTTTTGTCTTAGGTGGTATAAAAGGAATAAGAGAAAAATACAGAAGAAGAAGAAAGAAAAATAATTAAGCTTTGCCCCTCAGATAAGCCTCCTGTGTGTTTAGTAGTGCCCACTACACATCCCCTCCCTGTTCCTCTGATCAGATGGACTTCAGCATGGGTGACCATTTTTTAAGACTATTTATTTATTTATTTATTTATTTATTTATTTATTTATTTATTTATTTAATGTGCTCAGTGTTTCGCCTATATATATATATATGTCTGTGCGAGGTTATGGGGTCCCCTGGAACTGGAGTTACAGAAAGTTGTGAACTGCTATGTGGGTGCTTGGAATCGAACCCAGGTTCTCTAGAAGAGCACCCAGAGCTTTTAACTGCAGAATCTCTTCAGCCCAAGGTGGTCATGTTTTTAACCAAGCCTTGCACAGGCAGAGGCAGGAGGACATCAGTGAGTTTTACGATGGAAGGTCCAGGCCAGTGTGGGCCATGGTGTGAAGGACTTAAGATAAAAACAAAAAGACAGGTTTTCCCTGTATAGCCTTGACCAGGCTGGCCTTGAACTCGGAGATCCACTGGCCTCTGCCTCCCAAGTGCTGGGATTAAAAGAGAGAGAGAGAGAGAGAGAGAGAGAGAGAGAGAGAGAGAGAGAGAGAGAGAACAGGAGTAGCTGTGTTAGAAGAGGGATGAGTAGCTGGGGGAGGAACAGCCTGGGAGCTGGAGGGAGTTTAGAGTAACAGAGGAGAAGGTCTAGGACACTATCATGGACTGGGAAATGTATGACAGGTACTTGTGATACTGAGGCAGCCTGGAGACCAGCATGGGCTTTGATATGCTGACAGGTGCCATAGGTAGCCCTAAGTCCCTTTTGCCACAGGTAAGGGAAATGACTTCTTTTGGCAGATGGGAACCAGTTTCACGAGTTCCTGAGGAATGCTGGTTTTTATCTAATCTCCAGAAGCCCTTCTAGAGTCCAGGTTGAGCTCATTTCTGGATATATGGACTGCCTGAGGCCTATCAAAAACAACTTTTTTTCCCTTTTTAAGTCAAGGTTTTGCTATGTATCTTATGCTGGCTTTGAGCTCATTATACAGTCCAGGCTGGCCTCATATTTCCAGCAATCCTGCTCCAGCCTCCTGAACGCTTGGATTACAAGTGGAAGTTACAACACCAGGCAAAAGTAGTTTTTCTGGAAGGGCATGTTAGCTCACACCTACAGTCCAGCACTCAGGTAAACAGAGGTAGGAGGTTCACCTGGAGTTTGGGGCCAGCCTGGTCTATATAGTGAGTACTGGGCCAGTGAGGCTTGCAGAGTGAAACCCTGTCTCAAGAAAAAAAAAAAGTGGCTTTTCAGGCCGGGCGGTGGTGGCGCATGCCTTTAATCCCAGCACTCGGGAGTCAGAGCCAGGAGAATCTCTAAGAGTTCGAGGCCACCCTGGTCCACAGAGCAAGATCCAGGACAGGCACCAAAACAATACAGAGAACCCTGTCTCCAAAAAACGAGAAAAACAATTTATTCTTTGACAATCTATACATGACACACATATATTTTGAGAATATTCATGAGCCTTTCTCCTCTCTTATTCCTCTCCCCTACTCCCTATGGGACCCTCTTTCTAACACATCTCTTCCTGGTTTTGTTTGAGACAAGATCTTCTGTAGCCTTGAACGGCTTTGAACTCTCTCTGTAGTTAAGACTGGCAGAGAACTCCTGAACCTCCTGACTCTACCGCCCAATGCTGAGTTTATGTGATGCGCCATGCTGCTCTGTTTACAACCAACTAGTTTCTTAATTACTTTTATTGTGTGTGTATGGGTTTTGCCTGCATGTATGTCCATTCACCCCTTGCCCATGCTCATGGAGGCCAGAAGAGGGCACTGGATCTCCTGGAACTGGAGTTAAACAGAGGGTTATGAGCTGACAAGTCAGTTCTGAGAATTGAACTCTGGAACATCAGCCAGTGCTCTTAACTGGCCTTCTCTCTAGCCCCAATTCCTTAATTTTTTTTTTTTTATCTCTGCTTGTTGTTTAGCAATTTCTTCTGACATAAAACATTCCAAAATCTTGAAGGAAAGCTCCTTAATATATATGATGTTATAAAGCTAAGTGAAATGTTCTGTCTTGTAGGGAACTTCCTTACCTTGAAACTAACCAGATGCATTTGGTCCCTCCTTCCTCAAACAAGGACAACTGGAGGGTACTGGAGGAAGTCTCAAACAAACCCAGTTGCCTCGAACAGGCTCGGACTACTACTCAAGCTTCCTGGAAAAGGCAAAAGCCAGCTGAGTGGCGTGGAAGAAACACTTTCCAGCTTGTCCAATTGCCTGCAAGCTGTGCCGTGAGTTGAAGGTTTCCAACTTATGTGAGCTGTCACTTACGCTGACGTGTGCTTTTGGTTCATTTCTGTTCCTGTAAGTGACCCCTCCCTCATTCATGGGCCTATTCCTGATCCCAGTAAAAGTTCACCAAGGTGGACTTTGGTGTTCTCCTTACTTTGGCCGGTCATCGGCTCCCTCTCTGGGGTTAGAAGACATTTGTTCACATGTCCCCAGGAATAGTGCCACACAACACAACAAAACTGGAAAACATGATTTTATAGTATTTTTTGGTATGGTAAGGAGTGTTTTATTGGCCATCAGGTAACTGTGAATAGTTAGAGCTACTAGGTATGTCTAGCATGGGCAGGTTATTATTATTGTTGTTGTTGTTGTCTTGTGAAGGAAAGGTCTCAATGTATAGCCCCTGGCTGACCTGGAACTCACTGTAAGATCAAGCTGGCTTTGAACTCACAAAAGTTCACCTGCCTCTGCCTCTCTAGGGTTAAGATTAAAGGCATGAGCCACCATGCCAGGCAAATCACAGACAGTTTGTAGCTGAAGATAGCTTTCTGAAGTTTGTCATATTCATAGTGGAAGAACACAGAGTAACCTCAAAGATTGGATGCTTCAGTTTGAGGGAAGCAGAAGTTGGGATCGAGTACCCTAAGCCCTGGAAAGTATTTGCTCTCTGTGTTGCAACACTTGGATGTGGTTTGAAATGTTTTCAGTAATGCGTTAGTCACTTTTTTCTGATGAGTAGTGAAAATTACCATGTGTTAGAAAATAGACTCTAGATGGTCAGGCATTTATATCAGTTTGGTCTTCTACAAAGTCTTTTAACAATGTATGTATGTATCTATCTATCTATCTATCTATCTATCTATCTATCTATCTATCTATCTATCTATCTGCCTATCTTAGGTGTGTATGTGCCTGAGTGTATGTATGTGTACCACATGTGTTCCGTGTCCTTGGGGATCAGAAGAGTGCCGTGGTCTCCTGGAACTGGAGTTACAGGCGGTTGTGAGGCACCATGTGGGTGCTGGGAACAGAACCTGGGTGCTTTGAACCACTGAGTCATCTCTCTAGCCTCCTCTGAGAAAATATTAACGCTCTTTCTGAAAATAGAAATCATGGCTTTGGAATTGAAGAGATGGCTCAGAGGTTAAGGCTACAGACTTCTGCTCTGCAGAACTCTGAGAGAATATATTTCTGTCCCTTTATATAACCCACTAAGGTATGTTCTGATAATCACAGGAAACTTATTGATAATGCTGAATACCATCACATGGACACATGCACGAATACATACATACAAAAAATAGAGCATACAAGAAATTGTACACAGGTGTATGCAAACACCATGCCATTTTATATAAGAGACTTGAGTGTACATGGATTTTGTTATCCATACATACTGAACATAACTACTGAACTATTGTTGGTAGTTGTTATTTATTTATTTTTTACTCTTTGGGGGCCCCAGCACCCAGCTCCAAAATAAATACATGGAGACTTATTCTTACTTATGAATGCCTGGCCTTAGCTTGGCTTGTTTCTAGCCAGCTTTCTTTTCTTTTCTTTTTTAATTTTTAAAATTTATTTTACATACCAACCACAGTTTTCTGTAGCATGAATCATAAAAGGTCTTATTAATAGAAACAAACCTAGAGCCAGGTATTGGGGTGAATGCTGGAAGATCAGAGAAGCAGAACAAGCCACAGCCACCTCACCTTGCCAATTCCTCAGCTGATCCTGTTTCCTCAGACTGGAAGCCTCTGAGTCCTCATCCAGAATGAATCTCAGCTGAACTGCTGCTAAAAGCCTAAAAGCTTAACCAGCATCTAATTCTTGGTTTTCATGCCTTACTTACCTTTCTGCTTTCTGCCATCACTTCCTGGAATTAAAGGTGTGAGTCACCATGCCTAGCTGTTTCCAGTATGGCTTTGAACTCACAGAGATCCAGGAGGATCTCTGCCTCTAGAATGCTAGGATTAAAGGCATATGCTACCACTGCCTAACATCAATGTTTAATATTGTGGCTGTTCTGTTCTCTGACCCCAGATAAGTTTATTAGGGTGCACAGTATTTTGGGGAACACAATACCACCACAGTTTTCCCTCCCTTCTCTCTTTCAGTTCCCTCCCCCGCCACCCATTCACTCCTCAGAAAGGATAAGGTCTCCCATGGGAGTCAACAAAGGATGGCATATCAAATTGAGGCAGGACTAAGTTCCTCACCCCTGCATCAAGGCTGAGCAAGGCATCCCACCATAGAGAGTAGGTTCCAAAAAGCCAGCTCATGCACCAGGGTCAGATCCTGGTCCCACTGTTAGTGACCCCACAAATAGACCAAGCTACACAACTGTCACCTACATGCAGAGGGCCTGGGTTGGTCCCGTGCAGGCTCCCTAGTGGTTGGTCTAGAGTCCATGAACTACCATGAGCTTGGGTCAGCACTCTGTGGGTTTCTCCATCATGATCTTGACCCCCCTGTCTCCTACAATTCTTCTTCCCTCTCTTAACAGGACTCCCTGAGCTAGGCCCAATGCTTGGCTATGGATCTCTGCATTGGCTTCCATCAGTTACCAGATAAAGGTTCTTTGATGACAATTAGGGTAGTCGCCAATCTGATTACCCTGAAGGCCATTTCAGGCACCCTCTCTACTATTGCTAGGAATCTTAGCTGGGGTCATCCTTGTGGATTCCTGGGATTTTCCCTTCTAGCCAGCTTTTCAAACTTAAATTATCCAGTTTCTCTTTAACTACATTTTTGCCTCTGGGCTTTTTACCTTTCTTTATTCTTTTTTTTTTTTTCTAAGATTTATTTATTATGCATACAGTGTTCTGTCTGCATGTCCGCTTGCAAGCCAGAAGAGGGCACCAGATCTCATTACAGATGGTTGTGAGCCACCATGTGGTTGCTGGGAATTGAACTCAGGACCTCTGGAAGAGCAGCCAGTGATCTTAACCACTGAGTCACTCACCAGCCCCCTTTCTTTATTCTATATTCCTTTCTTTCCTTCTCACTCTGTGGCTGGCTGTGTGGCTGGACCCTGATCTCCTCCTCTCCTCTTCTTGCTCCTCACCCTCTTCCCTAGATTTCTCCTCCTATTTATTCTCTCTGCACACCAGCCCCTCCTATCCTTTCTCCCGCCTAGCTATTGGCCATTCAGCTCTTTACTAGACCAATCGGGTGTTTTAGGCAGGCAAAGAAACACAGCTTTACAGAGTTAAACAAATGCAAATAAAAAAATGCAACACATCTTTGTATCATTAAACAAATATTCCGGGCTGGAGAGATGGCTCAGAGGTTAAGAGCACCGACTGCTCTTCCAGAGGTCCTGAGTTCAATTCCCAGCACCCACATGGTGGCTCACAACCATCTGTAATGAGATCTTGAATCCTCTTCTGTGTACATAATAAATAAATAAATCTTAAAAAAAAAACACAAATATTCCACAGCATAAATGAATGTAATACATCTTAAACTAATGTTCCATGATAATTGTCCCTGTGTGATGATTTCATTATAGTTCTGGGGATCAGATTCAGGCCATCAGACTTGGCTAGAAGAATCTTTATCCTTGCCTTAAAAAATTACATTTATTTATTTAGTGTGTGTGCATGTGTGTGTGCCTTTATCCACTGAGCCGTCTCACTGGCCATGGTTTCATTTTCTGGGGATTTTAGTTCCTTGAGGTTTCAGTCATGACCCAAAACCATTAAATGGAAAATATCAGACATAACCAATCCATACATTTCATTTGCATGCCGTTTGAGTAGGAGGATGAAATCTGACACCTCTCGCTCGGTTGGGGCAGTGTGAAGCACCCTTCCCCAGCATGTGCATTGTGAACACAGCTCATGTTTACAGGGGCTGCCTCATTGTGCTCCATCCACACCACCCTTATTTCATGCAATACTGGCCTCAAAACTCAGGGTTAATCATGCTGGCAATTTGGATGTGCTAAACAAAGCCACGAAGTGATTTCCTGCTCTCTTTTCTTTCTTTCAACAGAGTTTGAGATTTTTATTATAGTATTTTAATATAGACTTAAGCAGGAGGGTTAGGAGAAAGAGAAACACTCACTTGGAAGAAAATAAGACATGAAGAAAGCTTGTCTGTGGGCTTCTCAAAGATGAGTTGTGATTTTTTTTCAGCGGCGGAGGGGTCGGGTCTTGCCTGGCATTCAGCTCAGACTTGGTTCTTCTCCTGCCTTGCCTTCTCAAGTCCTGGGACCACGTGTGTGTGCCATCATACTCTGAAAGATTCTAAAGGATTTTTGTTTGTTTGTTTGTTTGTTTTTCAAGACAGAGTTTCTCTGTGTAGCTTTTGGAGCCTGTCCTGGAACTCACTCTGTAGACCAGGCTGGCCTAGAACTCACAGAGATTCACTTGCCTCTTCCTCCCTAGTCTGGGATTAAAGGCGTGTGCCACCACGGCCAGGCAATCCTAAAGGATTTTGACGGCAGTGGTGCTGGTCATGCTGGGAGCCAAAGGCCTTCCTACCTTGAGGATAGGTGTAGTGGATAGCTGTTCTGTCTATGACCTTGAAGCATCGCTCTTGTGGCAGATAAGGTGGCAATTCCACGTAGTTTATCTGATAGTCAAAAGGGGTTTATATTGAGTTAACTTACAACAAGCAAAGGGAGTTATGGGATCCAGGAGAGGTGAGGCCCGGTCGAACACAGTTCTCTGGAGAACTCTGACTTGGTCCTTAGTACCAACATCCAGGATCACAAGGTAGGCAAGAGTGAGCACAAATGCATTTCAGATCTTAAGGAATCCCTGTCTTGGCCTCACCCTGGGGGGTCCAGGTACCTAGCAGTTACCTGCTGCCTACTAGGGGCGGTGCTTCAGGGGTGAAGCACAGACACAGACAACCACCCCTACACATCACCCCTAGAGAGGTGACACCTACCTATGACCTTGAAGTACCTGCCCCTGGGGCGTGGCTCGGGGCTACCCTTAAGACCTGACAGGCATGCATCATTCTCCTCTCTCCCGCGTGGTCTTGGGTGTGGAGGTGATGAGGTCAATGACTAGATAGTTACAGGTATAATCCTCTTGTCTTAGCTAAGAACATTTCAGATAATAAAGTTAGGTTCTTTAGGATAGGACAGCTATTGGAATAATCTCTATAACTTGCCATTTACCTATGGTCTGGACATTTCTGGATTTTAATATATGTCTCTTGTGTGATGCTCTTACTGGTTGTATTTCTGGTTTTGTTTATATTTTTACTTTACCCCTCTCCTGGACAATACTTGATAATTGTCCCTATTGTATATAGTTTTGTATTAGGTTAGAACTTTCTTATTTAGACAAAAGGGGGAGATATAGTGAATAGCTGTTCTGTCTATGACCTTGAAGCACCACCCCTAGAGAGATAACAGGTAACCTGTGACCCTGAAGTACCTGCCCCTGGGGCATGGCTCGGGGCTACCCTTAAGACCTGGGAAACATGTAGGGCTGCTCTCTTCTCTCTCTCATGGTCTTGGATGTGGGGACTGACTGGGCAGAAGAACAGCGCTGGACTGTACCTTGAACTTCCGGGACCCTACAATAACTCTCTTGTGCTGTGGTGAGTCTTCCTCCCTAATAAATTCCTGCCAGGCGGTGGTGGCGCACGCCTTTAATCCCAGCACTCGGGAGGCAGAGCCAGGTGGATCTCTGTGAGTTCGAGGCCAGCCTGGGCTACCAAGTGAGTTCCAGGAAAGGCGCAAAGCTACACAGAGAAACCCTGTCTCGAAAAACCAAAAAAAAAAAAAATAAATAAATAAAAATAAAATAAAATAAAATAAATAAATAAATAAATAAATTCCTTAACTCTTGAAGCAGACTCCGTGGATTTCTTGTAATAGATGGGGAACTGTTCATTATAATATTTGTTTAAGAAGTGACAGGGCCTTTCTATGCCCTTTCCCCTTATGTTTTGAGGCTCAAGCTCAGGAATTTTCACATGCAAGGCAAGTGTTTGCCATTGAGTGACATCCCCAGCACTAGAAAGTGCTTTCTGTATGTACCAGGGCAAAAACTCTCAGCTAGTAAAGAAGGAGAGGCTGGAGAGATGGCTCTGTTTTGTACAGAGTGCTTGTTACTCTCAGGAAGGACCCAGGTTTGGTTCCAGCATCCACATGGCAGCTCACCTCCTAATCCTTCCCCAAACGGTGTAGTCACTAGGGACCAAGCGTTCAAACGGATGAGTTTATGGGGACATTCTCATTCAAACCACATCCTGTGGCTTCTAGGGATGCACACTCAGGACTTCACTGTGGAACAATGCTTTCACCCGCTGACTCATTTCCCTCGCCTACCATCTTTTTAAAAAATTATTTTATTTCATTTTTTAAAATGAAAGGTATCCCTGACTGGACCTGCCCCCGCTCCCCTGCCTCCCCTCCCCAAATGTTGGGTTTACAAGCATGCACTACCACACCGCTTGGTTTTATAAAGCACAGGGACGGAACCAAGGGTTCCTTGTTCCTAGGTACCAGACAAGCACCCTGCCAACGGAGCTACACCTCCAGCCAAAGATTGTATCTTGAAATGTTGGGTCTCCGGGACGCACAAATAATGGGGAATAGACCACTGAAGTCTATTAACCAGAAGCAAACTTTATTCCAGACACTATGGGGCAAAAAGAAACTTCCAGCGTCTTGGGCCCCAGGTCAGAGCTCAGGCTTCTGACACTGACGATGGGTATAGGTTTTGAGCCTCTTCTTGTAGGGAAAGCCAAGCACTAGGTATGGGCTAAAGAGATTATCACAGTCTTGAGGTTAGGCTTTGCGGGGAATTAAAGGGACTTTTACAATTTCAAGTTTTAGGTCTAGGGTCACGTAGAGGCAACAGTTAAAGGCTAAAGGGATCTATGGCAGGGGGTCATGCAGAAGCAACTAACTGTTAAAGGTTAACCTTGGTCCACAGTAGCTGTCGGCTGTCAGGCAGGGAGCTAATGTTGAAAGTTAATCTTTGTCTGCAGTGGCTGTCAGCTCCTATCTCCCTAGATTATGTGCAGGCTTACAATTTTTATATTTCTGGGCTCTTCAGAACATGATTCTATGTCAGCAGGAGATGTATCCTTGTAGGATTTTTTATTTTTTAATGCACGAGTGTATGTATTTGTGTGAATGTACATTCAGGTGCACAGGTGTGTGTGTGTGTGTGTGTGTGTGTGTGTGTGTGTGTGTGTGTGTGTTGTATATGTAGTGTATGTAGTGTGCACTTGTGTATGTAGTAAGTATAGTGTAAGCCAGAAGACAACCTCTGGTATTATTCTCAGAACATTACCCACCTCCTTTAAGGGAGTCTCTCATTGCCTGATCTCATCAACTAGGCTAAGCTGGCTGGCTAGCGAGCTCCAGGGATCCCCTGCCCCCACTGTTCTAGCTCTGGGGTTACAAGGATAGCCTTGTTTTTTTTTTCACCCTGGGTTCTGGCACCTGAAGCAGGTTCTCATGCTTGAAGGGAGACTGGGCCTTCTCACCAGCTCCCACTCCTCCCATTTTGTTTGTTAAACCAACGAGGAGAGTGAGCCGGAGGTCCCCCTTTTCCCTGCAAGCACCACACTAGCTGAACCACAGCTCCATCACCTTTGTGATTTTCCTAAAAACAGATGAAGAGTATGTCATTGTTTGAGTAAGCCATGAAATTAGGAGTTTCTGGAAATAGAAATCTACATTGTTTCCAAGTCTTCCCTATCTCTTTTCCTCTTCCTTCCTTTTCTTCCTTCCGTCCCTCCCTCTCTCCGTTTCCCCCTTCCTTCCTTCCTTCCTTCCTTCCTTCCTTCCTTCCTTCCTTCCTTCCTCCCTCCCTCCCTCCCTCCCTCCCTCCCTCCCTCCCTTCCTTCCGTTCCTTGAGAGGGTCTCATGTAACTGGTCTTACTTCTGATCCTTTTTTTCTCCCCCATCTCCAGGCTGACCTCAAACTCCATAGGGAAGCCAGGCTAACGTTGAGTCAGTTACCTTCCTGCCTCTGTCTCCAACGTGTTGGTATTGTGTACAACAGTTATTGCGACCTGCTTTGCTTCCTACTGATAAGTCCCATTGTCCTTTAAAGAAAGACACAACTTTGGGGCTTGACTGAGTAGTGGTCAAGAGTACTTGCTGCTCTTGCACAGGACCTGGGTTTGGTTCCCAGAACAGACACGGCAGCTCACAACCCTCTGTAACTCCAGTTTCAGGGGATCTGACACCCTCTCTGGCCTCCACAGGCCCTGTACATATGGTGCACAGACATGGGGTTTCCATCTGGGTACCAGCTTCCTTCATCTCTGCATGTGGCCTGTGTGAGGCCCGGGTAAGGAGGAGAGAGCTTGCTTGAATTTCGCCATCTGCAAGATCGTTCTTTTGCAATACCCAATGTTAAAAACAGTTGGAGAAAGAAACTGACTAGTTCTGTGCTGGAAATGCTCGCATTCAAAGATGAGTAGGCAGAAAGAAGCAAAGAAGGAAGCTAGAGAAACACACATAAGACAAAACCCCATCAAAAGTAAAAAGGAAGGAAACCCAGAAGAGATATCTGAGATATCTGGACCTATCTGAACCAAACCTTGAAGAAGAGCCAAAGCCTGAGCAACACAGTTCTGGTGGAAGCTCCACCTTAACCCTTGTCCTGTCTCTCTCTCCAAAACCCTGTCTCATCTCAGAAAGCTGGCCAAACACAGAAATGCTCCCCCAGAAGTGCTCAAGACCACTCCCACAGGGTATTTAAATTGCCCCCCAGAGAACAGACACATGATTTTTCCGTCTCTTTTCCCCATCTCCTCTCTGGTGGCTGGAAAACCATCTGGGAGCATTTTACCCATTAGACCTGGGCTTTTTCTTAATTTGGTTTGATTCTGATTTTAATATCCGGGTGCAGAAACTTTTGAAAAACCAGAGAAGGAAAAAACCACAAGAGGAGGAAAAAAAATCAAAAGAAACTTTTAAGGAAAGGCTGACTCAAGATCTTCAGGGCCTTAAAGAGGATACACAAAACAGGCATTTAAGCAATGAGGTTATGTTGAGAGAAGGAGATGAAACATCACACAAGGAGCATGGGAAGCACACACAGCACACAGTGATTCCTTGGAACGCTAATTGAAACCATCTTTACCCCTACATAATGGAGTTTGCCTTGATTTCTGTTTTATCCGATAGTACCAGGACAACATAACTGTTTTTTTAAAGCGTTTTCTTCATCGTACTTTAATCTGTCTTCCTACTTTGAATCTGTTGCTGTTAATGGTTTTATACATATCTCTTTTTAAAATTTTTTTTATTTATTTATATTTTATGTATGAGTGCGCTGCATGTACACCTGCTCACCAGAAGAGGGCACCAGATCTCATTACAGATGGTTGTGAGCCACCATGTGGTTGCTGGGAATTGAACTCAGGACCTCTGGGAGAACAGCCAGTGCTCTTAACCCCATCTCTCTAGCCCTGCATATCTCTTCTTATCTTTTTTTTTTTTTTTTTTGGTTTTTTCGAGACAGGGTTTCTCTGTGTAGCTTTGCGCCTTTCCTGGGACTCGCTTGGTAGCCCAGGCTGGCCTCGAACTCACAGAGATCCGCCTGGCTCTGCCTCCCGAGTGCTGGGATTAAAGGCGTGCGCCACCACCGCCCGGCTTCTTCTTATCTTTTATTATTATTATTATATTTGGAATGAATCTCCAGGTCTCTGATTTTTCATAGGAGAACATTACTGATTTGTAAAACATGAACTTCTGATGGGATACTTAAGGAGATAGATTACAATGTACTATAGAATATTTGTGAAAGCCAGGTGGTGGTGGCGGCGGCGGCGGCGGCGGCGGCGGCGGCGGCGGCGGCGGCGTACACCTTTAATCCCAGCATCCCGAGGCAGAGGCAGGTGATCTCTGTGAGTTTGAGGCCAGCCTATGGACAGAGCTAGTTCCAGGACAGCAAGGGCTGTTAGACAGAGAAACCCTGTCTCAAAAAACAAAACAAAACAAAACAAAAAAAACAAAAAAATTTTCTTTTTTTTGTGAAAGACAAGAGAGTTCGTTTATATATTACATAGTTCCTCATAGACAGAAGGCTGCACAATCTCAGTGGTAGAATTACGAATAATTTTTTTGTTCATTTGTATTTTCCATATTCTTAAAATGAACTCACATTGTTTTTTGCTAGGAATAATGTCAGTTTTAATTAGGGTTGGAGAAATGACTCAGTGGTAATAAGCCCTTATTGCTCTTGCAGAGGACCTGGTTCAGGTCCACACCCATCTGATGGCTCACAAGCACACTCCTGTTTCAGGGTATCCAAGCCCCTTCTGACCTCTGTGGGCACCAAGCTAACATGTAGTGTGCAGACACACGTGTAGGGTGTTAATTCTGCCGACCGAGAGTAAAGACCATTACCCAAATTCTTTGGTCAAATTAAGCAAACTTTATTTTCTGTCAGACTGGGCTATTTCCCTAACGCAGAGTTTGAGACAATAGCATTGAACACAGTGGGAGGTGGGGTTTTACAGCCCCCCCAAACTGCAAGCCTAGGGGGGCTTTCAAGGGTTAGGGGATTTCCGTAGGAATTTTGGTTATGGAGGAACTTGGCTGAACATCGCAAAATTATTTGGTAGAGGTTAGGGTACAGTGTGTAAAACATGTCAAATTCCAGAAAGTGAGTCAAGACTTGGTCAAATCCAAGTTTTACATAAAACAAGAATGAACTTATTTTGACTTTGTAACAAAATGGCTTTTAATCTTAAAATGAAATCAGGTTGGTCCATCACAGGTGAAATACATGTAGATACAAAAATAAATAAATTAATTAATAATATACATATATATATATATTTATAAGTCGCACGCACGCACGCACGCACGCACGCACACACACACACGTTCGTTTTTTCGGAACAGGGTCTCACTGTGTAGGTCTGGCTGTTTTAGAACTCATTTTGTAGCCCAGGCTGGCCTCGTGCTAACAGATAACTACTTGCCTCTGCTTCTCAATGGTCAGGTGTAAAAATGTTTTTTTTTTTTTTTAAATAAAAAGTTTATAGCTACATTATATATATATATATATATATACTCACACACACACACATATAGAGAAAGGGTTCGGAGTGGAACAGGCAGCAGTGGCACATGCCTTTAATCTTTAATCCCAGCATTGGGGAGGCAGCGGCAGGTGGTCTACAGAGTGAGTTCCGGGGTAGCCTGGTCTACACAGAGAAACTCTGTGTCCAAAAACCAAACCAAAACAAACAAAGACATAAAAAAAAAAAAAAAATCTGAACAACAATAAATGGACTAATGGGCCGGGGAACCTGTTTCCCAAGCTCGTATCCCGCAGCGCCAAGCTATGAAATTTGACCCCTTGGGGCTACCGTCGCGGGGACCGGAAGGGCCCGCGACTTTGCTTCCGGGCCTTCCTTTTGCTTTTCCCCCCTGTCTTCCTCACGCTGCTTCCCCACCCCCGCGCTCTCCGCCGTCGTGTTCTGTGTTTGTCGGCGCGGCCGAGCCCTGGAGGCGAAACCTGGGGTCCGCGTGGAGAGACACAGCCCCTGTGGTCGGGAGCCGGAGCTGCGGAGCGGGCGGGCTGAGGTGGGCTGCGGGGGAGCCGGGGCGGCTTCCCGGGGGGCGGCGGCGGCGGTGGAGAAACCCGGCGGAGAGCGGGGACGGCGGGGACGGTGGGGCGGGCGGGGCCGGCGGGGCCGGGGCGGCGGCTGCGGGTGGGCGGGGGCCGGGCGGGAGGCCGGGAGCTGCCCCGGGGCTGCCGCGTTCCTCCGGGGCCGGCGGCCGGGAGGGAGCGCGCGCCCTTCGGAGCGGGGACGGCGGGTGGGCGCCTCCGCTGCAGGCTCTGCTGTCGTCGGGAGACCTGGTCTGTCTGTCTGTCTGTCTTCCTCTCCCTCCTTCCCCGCTCCTCGGCCTCTGCTGGGCTCGAACCCGGGCCGGGGCCGCCGAGATCCCCTCCCCTGTGCAGTCATCCCCCTGCCTGGGGGCCGGAGTTCCCTTGCACCGGGCAGCGAAGTGACGGGGAAAAAGCGGTAAAGGGGCCGCGGTGGCTTTCATTACCTCGGACCAGCTGCCCCAGTGGCCGGGGTTCTCCCGACGGACAGAGCGGGGCCAGCGTCGTCTTTCTGGTTAACCAGGGAGCGCGTGAGCTCCATAACTCCCCTGGGAGAAGCTCTCCTCAGTTTTCCGGAGCACTGTTCCGAGGAGTTCCCTATTGCATATCGGTGTTCTCCAGGCCCTCGAAGCCATTAGTTCTTTTCAGGCCCGTTGGTCTGTATGAGAAGGTGAATTTCCCTAGAAAACCTCCGGGTCGCGTTCTGGAGGAGGAGGAGAGAGGACAGACTATGTGAATAAGAGGTCGCAGGATAGGAGTGCGTTTTCTACGAGACTGAAACTGTCTGAGAGTTGACTTAGGGTCAGTTTTGTTTCTTGTTCTGCACAGGGCAAAAGCATGTCCTCCCTCCCTGGGTGCATCAGTTTGGACGCAGCCCCAGCTGCAGCTGACTCTGAGGACATTGCCGAGCTGCAGCAGGCCGTGGTCGAAGAGCTGGGCATCTCCATGGAGGACCTTCGTCAGTTCATTGATGAAGAGCTGGAAAAGATGGACTGTATCCAGCAGCGCAAGAAGCAGCTGGCGGAGCTGGAGACGTGGGTAGTGCAGAAGGAATCTGAGGTGGCTTATGTTGACCGGCTGCTTGATGATGCATCCAGGTAAGGACTCACGGAAGCCAAAGAAAATGTCCGTTTGCAGGCTTGCGGGGGTGACTGTTGATGGCAGAGTTGAGTCAGGTGGGACCTTCCACGTCCTCAGGGTTTATAGTGCAGAGTCACGGCATTCACGTTCCCCTGTGTATGTGGTCAGCCGTGGGGACGGTAAAGGCTTGGATTCCTTTGTGTTCCTCCTGTTCTGAAACTGTTTCCTTAGTAAGAAAACCAGGAAGGACCCTGTCTCAAACAAAAGAAATAAAAAATTCATTAAAAATATGAAAAAGGACTGCGGATGTTGATTTCAGCTGAAGTTACTTGTGTGTACCACAGCACCTGGCTTTTGTAGGTTTGTAAATGGTAATAAATACATAAGATTTCTCAGCATCACTCATCACGGGGTGACATGTAAATCAGAACCACTTTTTAACTGTATTACATGCCTGTAAAACCAGCACTCAGGAGGTGACACCATAAAGGTCATGGGGTCAAGGCCAGCTTTCACTTACATAGTAAATACCAGGCCAGCCTGGTGGTGGTTGACTCTTGTTAGACTTTCTTTGGACCAACCGCCTGCCCCGAAATAATGACATGGAGACTTATTATTAATTATGAAAAGTTGGCCTTTAGCTTAGGCTTGTTCCCAAGCAGCTCTTATAACTTAACCTGTTTCTATTAGTCTACGTTCTGCCACATGGTTCTTTACCTCTCCTCCATTCTGTATGTCCAACTCCCTCCATGCCTCATTGGCATCTTCTGTCCACCTAAATTCTAACCCTGAGTTCCTCTCTCTCCCTGGAAGCCCTGCCTATTTTCTCCTGCCTAGCTAGTGGCCATTCAGCTCTTTATTAAACCAATCACAATGATACAGCTTCACACAGTGTAAACAAATATCGTGTAGCCTGGGCTACATGAAGACTCACTCTCAAAAAACAAAAAAGCATACAAATGTTTATTTTAACATTATTCATGATTGCTAAACCGTAGAAACAGACGGGTTGAGGAAAGGGTCAGCCGAATACATGGTGTCTGCTTATAGTGGGGTACTATTCAGCTGTACCACTGTACTGACTGACATGTTCTGCAACAGATGGACCTGTGTAGACCACAGATATTATATGACTCATCTATATGAAATGTCCAAAACAGGCAAATCCATAGAGACAGACTGTAGATTTCTGTTTGCCTGGGTTTAGGGAAGTGGAGGGAAAGGAATGATGGGTAAATGGGCATGGAGTTTCTTTTTGGACTGATGAAAATGTTCTGAAAGTAAGTGCAACATGATAACGTCACAGTCTAATCAGTGGACTAAAATTCACTGAACTCCATGCACATGGATTGCACCTAAATTAAAAATTTGTGCCGGGCGTTGGTGGTGCACGCCTTTAAACCCAGCACTTGGGAGGCAAAGCCAGGGGGATCTTTGTGAGTTCCAGGCCAGCCTGGGCTACAGAGTGAGATCCAGGAAAGGCACAAAGCTGCACAGAGAAACCCTGTCTCAAAAAAACCAAAAAAAAAAAAAAAGGTTTTTTTGTTTTTGTTTTTCAGACAAGGTTTCTCTGTGTAACAACCTTAGCTGTACTAGAACTTGCTTTGTAGCCCAGGCTAGCCTCAACTCAAAGAGATTGCCTTCTCGAGTGCCGAGATTAAAGGTGTGCACTACCACCCGACAAGAATTTTTTAAATTAAGTGAATTTTAGAATGACGTAGATAAAATAGCCACATTTCATGTGCACTAAGTAGACGGTGGTAGGTGTGGGGCGTTTCTCTTATCATCAGTAGTTCTCTTGCACACTACTTCTAGGAAATGAGCATTTGCTCAAGTTCATTAGCCTCATCATAGTTTTATCATTTTTAATTTTTTCTAAATTTTTTGAGGCAGACTCTTCCTATGTAGTTGTAGCTGTCCTGGAATTGACACTGTAGACCAGGCTGGCTTGAACCACAGAGATCCACCTACCTCAGCCTGAATATTCAAATAGATGATGAAAAGCTTAAGTATATTAGACTCTCACCTGTCTCAGTTCATCCTCTAGAGGTAAACATTGGCAGGTGTTTTTTTTAAATCTCCAGACCCCTTTCACTGCCCCTGTCCCAGTACTGGGTGTTGAACCTACAGACTCCTGTATGTTACCAATAAATGTGACCCCACCCACTTTATAGTGATTTGTTTGTTTGGTTTTGGACTTTTAAAAGTGATTTTGCTCTTTTAAAGATTTATTTCATTATTATTATTATTATTATTATTATTATTATTTTTATTTATTTTTTTTTTTTGAGACAGTTTTTCTGTATAGCTCTGGCTGTCCTGGAACTCACTCTGTGAACCAGACTGGCCTCAAACTCAGAGATCTGCCTGCCTCTTTCTCCCAAATGCTGGGATTAAAAGTGTTAGTCACTACTGACCGACCTGGATTGAAGCCTTTGTTCAGTGGTTATCAGCAGGTTCTGAATTTCTAGAAGACTTGAGTTTAGTTTCTAGTCTATGTGTGGCAGATTTCAGCTCTCTGTAGCTTCAACTCCAGGACATCAGAATCCCTCTTTTGGGCTCTGCAGGCACCTGGATAGAGGTGCCATTTTTCTACACTGATACAGATATATTTTAAAATAGTCTTTAAAAAGAATTACAGTATCACAAATATATTTTCATGTATATATGAATTTGAGAGACTGTAGAAGTTTTTCAGTAGATAGAGTGCTTGCTTAGTCTGCAGGAAACCCTAGGTTCAATTCCAGCAATGTACTAGCAGTGTGTTGGGATACATGCTTATGATCTTAGCACTCAGAGATGAAGGCAGAAAGTTTATGATCATCTCCATGTCCATATTAAGTCCAAGGCCAACCCTGGATTTTGTGTGACCCTTGGTTTAAGAAATTAATTGGGATTTGAGAATGGCAGTACGTTGGTGAGCCTACCTTGGGTTTCACCATCTATGCATTTGTCGTGCAGTAAGCTCTGTGAGTTATAGTCTTCTCATAGGTATGCCAGGTGCAGAAGTAGGAAGGAGCCGAAGAGATGGTTCTTTGGGTAAGATTGCTTGGTTTGTAAGCACGAGGGGCCTGAGTTTGAATCCCTAGGACTCATGTAAAAAAGTAGCTGAACATGGCTGTGTATGTAATCCTAGCACTGTTGGATAGAAGTAGATCCCCAAGAACTCAATGGCCAGCTAGCCCAATGGCGAATTTCCCATTCAGTGATAGACTGTTGCTGAAGGCAGGGTTGGAGAGCAACAGAGGACGCCACCTGGTGTTGCATTGGCCTCTGCATGCTTGGAGCTGTCATGCTTACTGCTTCTTGCACTGCATACATAGTGCACATCAGAAACAATGCAAAAAATAGTTACCAGGAACTGCATACACTGTTTCATGATAATAAAATTCAGCTGAGTTCATCCCAGAGAGATTAATAAGAAATGACACCTAAAACTGATTTCTGAGTCAGATGTGTAAGAAAAAGTATCTTGACAAAGTGACCACAAGCTCCCAAACACTTCTTTTTTATTTTTATTTTTTTTTGAGTCAGATGTAGTTTTTTGTTGGGACTGCCAGCTCCCAAATAACCACACAGAGACTTTTTCTTACCTATAAATGTTCAGCCAGCTCCTATAACTTAAACTAACTCATTTCTATTCATCTATATGCTGGCCTGAAGTTTGCTTACCTCATCTATGAACTTCCCATGTTGCTGCTTCTTTGGCTGGCTTATGACTCCTCTGACTCAGTCCTCTTCCTTCTCAGCGTTCTCGCTGCCCTGAAAATCCTGCCTAGCTATTGGCCAGTCAGCTTTTTATTAACAATGAGAACAACACATCATCCCAGTGTACAGGATTATATTACAGAAGGGTCTCTCTGTGTAGCCATGGCTGTCCTAAAACTCTGTAGACCAGGCTGGCCTTGAACTCACAGAGATCCACCTGACTCCACCATCACTGCCCAGCTCTCAAATACTTTTTCTATTTTTGTATTTTATGGGGTGTGTGTGTGTGTGTGTGTGTGTGTGTGTGTGTGTGTCTGTGTCTGTCTGTCTGTCTGTCTGTCTCTATGTGTCTCTGTGTAAGCATGCCCATGCACTTTCTTTTGCCTTATCCCCTTGAGACAGTATGTCTAAATGAATATTAAGTGTATCGTTTCATTCCAGCTGTGCTGCTAGTTTTCCGAAATACCCAACAGCACTGGTGTTCTAGGCACTCACAGCTCTGACTGACTGCCCTAATCCCTGTTCCGTTGCTGTGCAGAGACACCATGACCTAGGCAGCGCATAAAAGAGAGCATTGAATTGGGGCCTTGCCTACAGCTTCAGAGTGTCAGTTCATTATCTTCACGCTGGAGAGCATGCTGTTACTCGTTGCACTGGAGCCGTAGCTGAGAGCTACATCCTGATTCACAAACTGAGCAAGAGATAGAGACAGGACCTGGCATGGGCTTTTGAAACCTCAAAGCCCCCCCTCAGTGACACACTTCCTTCAACAAGGCCATACCTCCTAATTCTTGTAATCCTTTCAAACAGTTCCCCTCCCTGGTGACTAAGCATTCAAGTATATGAGCCTGTGGGGTCTGTTATTATTCAAACCACCACACTGGTTTTTTAACATGGGTGCTGGAGAGATGCACTCAGTCTTGCTTGTACAGCATGCTCTCCTACCCAGTGAGCTTTCTCCCCAGTCCTTCAGACATAATTGAATCCCTTTTGGTTGTTGAAGACAAGTTCTTCACAGGTGGTAGTATGCTTTTTCCTGTCTTTTATTTGTTTGTTTGTTTGTGTGTCTGTCTGTCTATGTATGTATGTATGTATGTATGTATGTATGTATGTATGTATGTATGTATGTGTGTCTGTCTGTCTGTCTATCTTTCTATCTATCTATCTATCTATCTATCTATCTATCTATCTATCTATCTATCTATCTATCTATCTATCTGTAGCATTAGCGATGTGAACCAGGGGTCCCTGCGCATGTTAGGCAAGTGCTGTCTCACCAGGTCCCCGGCCTTCTCATTGTGTCTTAACTCCTGACAACTGCATCCCCTCCCCTCACCCCTTCCATTTTCCTACAGCTCCGTGAAGCTATGGCTGCCTTAAGAAAATCAGCTCAGGATGTCCAGAAGTTCATGGATGCTGTCAACAAGAAAAGCAGTTCCCAGGATCTACATAAAGGTTAGTGTTGAGGGGTAGCTACATAAATGAGAGGCATGTTCTTTCTGAAATGTTACTGACAATCAGTTTTGTGTCTCAAAATCCTATTCTAATTGTCACTTTCTTTTATTATTATTATTATTATTATTATTATTATTATTATTATTATTATTTTTATTGTTTTTTTGAGACAGGGTTTCTCTGTGCAGTTTTTGGTGCCTGTCCTGGATCTCGCTCTGTAAACTAGGCTGGCCTGGAACTCACAGAGATCCACCTGGCTCTGCTTCTTGATTGCTGGGATTAAAGGCGTGCACCCCTCCCCTCCACATCCCACACCTCCCTACCCCCAGCTTAATATTTTTATGTCCACAGTCAGTCTGAGATTGATTGATATGGTGGCTCAGGATGTTAACTGTTGTTACTGTTCCTGTTAGTAAGGAGTTAGGACTAGCTGGTTTTTGTGGTGACATGCTAGGTAAGCACTCCACAGCTGAGCTACATGCCCATGCTACCCTACCGCCCTCTTGACCTTGCCTTTCTCTAACCTCTGACGTCACTCTTTATAACAACTCCGTGTGTCTGTCTGTCTGTAGGAACCTTGGGTCAGATGTCTGGAGAACTGAGCAAAGATGGGGACCTGATAGTCAGCATGCGGATCCTGGGCAAGAAGAGGACTAAGACATGGCACAAAGGCACCCTCATTGCCATCCAGACTGTTGGTATGTTCAAGCCAGAGGACGGCCTAAGGAAAGGTAGCCTGTAGGTCTCCATTGCTGATTCTTTCCCCAAAGCCTTTCCTTCTGTCTCCTACATCGCAGCCAGGACGTAGAGCTGTGTCGTTGCTGTTTGTTTTGTTTTAATTTGTTTGTCTTTTACCCAGGTCTAGGAAAGAAGTACAAAGTGAAATTTGACAACAAAGGAAAGAGTCTGCTGTCTGGCAACCATATTGCCTATGATTACCACCCTCCTGCTGACAAGCTGTTTGTGGGCAGTCGAGTGGTGGCCAAATACAAAGATGGGAATCAGGTCTGGCTCTACGCTGGCATTGTAGCTGAGACCCCCAACGTCAAGAACAAGCTCAGGTACCTGGACAGGATCGCAGATTGTAGGGAGCAGGAGCGGGGAGCACAGTGCCCAGCTGTTGATGCCGTGGCCAAGATTTCCCTGTCAGCTTTTGTGTCCTCGGTCCCTTGTGATCAGAAACCCTTTCTCTTTTCCCTGTCATTTCTGTATATGTAGCTCAGGCTACCATCACACTTTTGTTTGTTTTTTGAGATGGGTTTCTCTGTGTAGTCCTGGCCATCCTGGAACTTGCTCTGTAGACCAGGCTGGCCCAGAACTCAGAGATCTGCCTGCTCTGCCCCCTGAGAGCTGGGATAAAGATGTGCAGCGTCACTGCAGTTTGTCACACTTGTAATGTGTCCTAGATTGGTCTCAAATCCACAACCCCCGCCTCCGTCCTGAGTCCTTTAAAGGTGTGCAGCACGCTGCCAGGTTAGAGGCATTGTCTTAATGGACATTTCCTCTTCTCAGATGATCCTAGTTTGTGTCAAATTTACAAAATTAGTAGCATACTGGAATTCATAAAATTGTAGTTTAGCCAGGCATGGTGGTAAATGCCTTTAATCTCAGTTTTGGAAGGCAGAGGCAGGGGGATCTCTGAGTTGGAGGCCAGCCTGATCTACAAAGGGAGTTTCAGGATAGCCAGGGCTGTTATACAGACAAACCTTGTGTCAAAAAAATAAAATAAAATAAAATAAATAAATAAATCGTAGTCTAAAAAATCTTGCTATATGACAGGCAGGGTCACTCACACCTATAATTTTGTAGTCAAAAAGCTATGGCACAAGGATCACTTCAGGTTAGAGGATAGCCTGGGCTACATGGTGAGGTCCTGTCTCATGAAACTATCAATTGTTAGGTAGGTGTGGTTGCAATTGCCTGTAATCCCAGCACTTGGGAATAGGGGTTAAGAGGTTCCCAGTAGTTCAGGGTCAGCAGCCTTACATACTGGGATCCCGTTTCAGCAAACAAAGGGGCTAGAGACTGTGTTTAAGAGCACTTGCTGCTCCTCCAGTGACCTGAGTTAGGTTTCCGGCACCCATCTCTGAGCGCTCACAACTACCTGTAATGCTAGCTCCATGGGATCTGACACCTCTGCCTGCTCACGTGCCTGCACTTCGGTACACAGACTTAAATGTAGACATAGATACATATAATAAAGAATAATAAAAACTCACCCAGGATTACACAGAGAAATATTCTATTTAAAAAAAACCAAAAGAAGGGCTGGAGAAATGGCTTAGAGGTTAAGAGTACTGACTGCTCTTCCAGAAGTCCTGAGTTCAATTCCCAGCAACCACATGGTGGCTCACAAACATCTGTAATAAGGTCTGGTGCCCTCTTCTGGTCATACATGCATACATGCAAACAGAACACTGTATACATAATAAATAAATCTTTAAAAAAAAAAAAAGAAAAGAAAGGGAAAAAAAAAGAATAATTAAAAACAAAACTATACAAAACCTCTACAACCAACCAACCATTCAACCAAAACAACCTAACACACCAACAGACCAACCAAACCAGAGGCTATCTATCCTCTCACTCTGCCTCTGTTCAGCGGATGGCTTATTAAACTTTACTGATTTGTTGATAGTTGTTCATTTGTGTGAGTGTGTGATACAACGTGGAGGCCGGAAGACCGCACTGGAGCGGGCTCTCCTTCCACCTCAGGTGCCTGTCGCTCTGGAGCCGTCTTCCCAGTTCTGCTTGTTTGTTTGTACGTTTTGTGTGTGTGTGTGTGTGTGTGTGTGTGTGTGTGTGTGTGTGTGTGTGTGTGAGTGCACACAGGATGGTGTGTGAGCAGTGAGGACACTTGCAGGAGTCGATCTCTTCTCCCTTCTGTAAGATCAGAGCATTGGAGCTTGGGTTGTTAGCTCGTTGTGTGTGCCCTTACCAGTGCAGTCACCTTGACAGCCAATTCTTAACTGTTTGGTGAATCACACTGAGACTGCAAGACAAGGGCAGTGCCGTATGCTTGTAGTCCCAACACTGGACGAAGGGGCAGTCGAATCAGGACTTCAAGGCTGTTCTCATCCACATGGTAAAATTTGAGGTTAGACAACCCCTCCCACACCCACATCCACATGGGAATGAATGTAATAGGTTTTGAATGCTAGTTTCTTTCAGTGTGCTTCTCACTACTGGATTAATTTACAAGGTCTCTTTTGTGTCGAGTCTTTGTATTTGTTTGTTTGTTTGTTTGTTTATTTTGAGACAGGGTTTGTCTACATAGTCCTGGCTGTCCTGGAACTCACTATGTTGACCAGGCTGGCTTTGAACTCACAGATATCCACCTGCCTCTGTCTTGAGTGCTGGGGTTAAAAGCATTCACCACTATGCTCTGCTTTGTATTTTTTGATCTGTAAAGTTGTACAATTTGTCTCATGGTGTTGAGTATACAGCGTCTGCCCTTAATTGCCCAGTTCTTATAATTCTGTGTGGCTATCACCTTACCATTTGTAGAAACTTGTCACTTTATCCTTTTTGACGCAGTAGGACGAGTTTCATTTTGTAGTCCAGGCTGGACTCTGTCTTCTGAGTGCTGTTCTACATGTCTTAATAAAAATATCGTCATTGCCTCCAGTTTTGCCTGTTGACATCTTTAGTACCACATGTTGATAATCTCCTAGCGTCTTTTATCCTACCAGGTTCAGAGCAGGCTTTGAAAAATTAGTTACCGGACTTTTACTGGGACAAAGGTCCTTAAAGGAAAACGGTCTAGAAAGGGTTAGAGATCACTATGTGAAGTTGACATATTAGAACATATAAAGAGGATTATATAACAAATCATCTGTAGGGAGCGTATGCAGACGAGCTCACTAGGAAAGTAAACTTTTTAGTAAAACACTCGTTTTCTGCATTTCACTGACGTCAACTTGGTCATGAGTCTGACGCCAAGAAGGCCGGATTAGGGAAACAGCTGGTGGACTGCCTAGCTCGCAGGTCCGGGACTCACTGGTGCAGTCATTAGCCCTGCCTCCCGTCGACCTCGCGTCCCTATTGGCCGGCTCTCCCCAGGAGGCCGTCCCCGGATGGCCGCGCCCATGCTGTGGGCGTGTCCCCGGCGGGGGCTGGGCGTCCGCCATCTTGGGTCCCGCGGTGGCGGCGGCGGCGGTGAGGTGCCGCTCCTGTGCAGTGGCTCTCCCTCCCTCCCTCCCCCAGCCGGTGCCGGCGGCCCCTCCCACTGAGGGTGGCGCAGCGACGGTGCCAGCTCGACCATGGCGGCGACTACGGCGAACCCAGGTGGGGAGACCCGAGGGACTGACAAGTGCGGGGAGCCGGGCTGGGCAGCCGGGCCGTGGCGTACGGGCGGTGGGGGAGGGGTGCGGGCGGCTCCTCGCCGGGGGCGCCGGGGACCGGCGAGGGGCGTCCGGGGGCTCTGCGCCCCGGGCCGGGCAGCGGAGGGGCTGGGGTGGGCCGCCTTCCCTCTGCCGGGGCCGTTTGGGAGGGCCGAGGTCTTTTAACCCGCTGCCCGCTGACGTCCCCTGAGGTCCAAGAAGTAACTGGGCGAAGTGGCTTTGGTTTACTGCGAGTAATCGGGGCTGTGAACGTAAACATTGATGTTTCACGAGGTCTTGATTTCACAGTTGGAAAGGTTTACTTTAATGTAAAACTTGGTTCTTTAAGTATCTGCTCAGATTCTTGCGGCGGGTAACTCCCACCCGCCACCCTCCCCCTCGGGCTGTACTTTGAAACTTGGAGTTGACGTTTTTCAGAGTCTGCTGCCTACGGCAGAGGTTTGGGTAATGGTTGTATTTCAGGACAGGTCTTTATCCAGAACCCATTTTTAAACCTTTTAGGTCGAGGTGAAGCAGTTCCTATTCTTTCAGAAAAAGGTTCCATGCCATTTGTCTGTGGACATCCTCCCCCCCCCCCCCCCCTTATTTCTGTTATTTTGAGACATGGTCGTCCCAGGTTGGCCTCGAACCGCTGCGATTGCTTGTCTTAGCTTTCCCACTACTGGAATTACCAGGCATGACCCACCTCACCTGACTGCCCAGTCCTCTTTTTACTACATTACAATTACTTCTTATGAAGTATTCCATTTTAGTGGGCCTGATTTATCTTGACATTCTCTGACAAAGTAAATCCCCAATTTCCCAGAACTTTGTATCTTCACAGCTTTTTAGAAAGTAAGGGTTGGGGAGAGGAGTGTGGTGGTCTCTGATGTCTCATATTGAAATTTAAATTTTACTTAGTTCATATCTCTGAGTAGCAGGTTTGTATACAATGGTGAATCACTGCGAAATGTACTGTTTTCCCATTATTTCTGGAAACAGCATTTTTTTTTTTCTTTCTGAAACAAGCTCTCTCTACATAGCCCTGGCTGTTCTAGAATTCACTATATAGGCAGGCTGGACTCAAACTCTTACAGAGATCATGTGCCAATACCAGTTTTTAAAAAAATATATATTTTTTTAAGTTTTAAAAGTTATGTAAATGGGAATGTTTACACATGAGTGCAGGTGTGGGAGGATTCCAGAATAAAGTGTTGGATCCCTGGAGCAGAGTTGTAAGCCATAAGATGTGGATGCTGGGAACTGACCTCAGGTCCTACAAGAACAACACACACTCCTAAGCATTGAACCTTCCCTTCAGCTCCTAAATATCAGTTCCTTAATCCTAAATCATTGTTTACATGAAGAAAAGATGAATTAAGTAGTCAGGATTCTATTGGAGTGATTGCTGAATCCTAGGATACAAAGTATACAATTGGAAAGTGTTAGGGAAAACCAGATCGTGTAGTAAAGTAGCCCATGTCTGAGTTAGCGAATAAACACGATTTCAAACTGATCACACATTGCAAAATCCTTATACAACTCCTCAGAATGCACCGTGTTTCACTAAGAAGTGCCACAGATAAACAGATTTTAGTAAGTCAGGAGCTTTTCCAGCTGTGTGGGTGGGGCTGTCTTATTTGCTTATTTGTTCTGTTTTTAAACAAGTCACCCGAATGACAGTCTCTTGACCAGATTTTCATTTCCTGATCATTATTAGCCTAAGTGTCTAAGCAGGGAATAGTAATTTTTTTTTCTGTCATTTTTTTCTGAGTAGGGCTATTTGAGAGGCTAGCCTGGAGCTTTCTATGTAGGTAGATCAGGCTGGCCTTGAACTTGCAATGATCCTTTTCTGTCTCCACAAGTGCTGGCATTACAGGCTTGTGTCACTGTATATAAACTTGCAAATTTCTTTTAATAAGGTGAAGAAATCCTTTTAATGAAACAGTTATTATTTTTTTTTTTGTTGTTGTTGTTTTATTTTGTTTGGTTGGTTTTTGGTGTTTTGAGGCAGGATTTCTCTGTGTAGTCCTGACTGTTCTGGAACTTGCTTTCTAGATGAGGCTGGCTTTGAACTCAGAGATCTGCCTGCCTCTGGCTCCCTAGTGCTGGGACTAAAGGCGTGTGCTACCACCACTTGACGGAAACAGTTGATTTTGTTTATTTTCATTTGATTGCTTTCTTCTTCAATTTTGAGATTGCATTTTATTTTTTGGAGATGGCATCTCCCTGATGCAGGATAGAAAGAAAGAAAATTATGGGGACATGGGAAGGGAAAGGAGCCCTTTCACAATCTGGCTAAAGACATTATTACATTTGCTAAGGCCTTTTCTCCTTTCCCAGCTTGAAAACTTGAGTTTTCCAGACAGAAGTCTCACTGGAGTCTGCCTTTGTGATACAAGGGCATGTTCTGAACCCTCTGTAACCTGCCTGGCTCCTGGTGTTGAGTCATCCTATAATTGTATTTACCAAAAGAAGAGGAGGACTTCTGAACTCCTTTAATCTTTGCAGAGGCAGGGGGATGTCCAAGTTCAAGACCATCCTGGCCTACTCAGTGAGTTCCAGGCTACATAGTGAGACCTTGTCAAAAAACAAACAAAAAAAGGCAAACCAGTAAAATAAAAAGAGGAGGAGTGGGTTCTTAGCAAACCTTTGAGACCTAGCCTGCGATTCACAAGAATCTTCTAAGACCTTAAATTGTTGGTTTCCTGTAGTAAGCCGGAACTCACACTCTAGGATGTCTTCTCTTTCCTGAGCCCCTTTTCTTTTTCTTTTTAAACCCCTGTGCTTGAAATCTGTATTATAATTGCTTTAAACAAACTTTAATTTGTATCATACTGCTTGTCCTGAAATCTCTTTGAGTACAGTCAGGAATGCTGAGTCTGCCTGAGCGAAGGGCCGCTCTCCAGGCTGCTGTTAGTGAAAGCATAGAAAGCAATCCTTGTTCCTGCTGTAGCTGATGTCCCTATGTAGCCAGGGCTATCCCAGTCTCTGGGGTGCCGGGGTTATAGGCTTGGGCAGAGAACCACCACACCCCCACCCAGTGGGCTGATCCACTGTTGTCTCCATTATCTGCCCTCCTGTCCTTTATTCCATCGGTTCCAACTTGCTGATTCCTTGTTCCTGGCACATGACAATTGTCAGAAAAGAATGCCTTTCTGCTGTTGTTTCTTTCCCCTTTGGTGTCAAATAGAGGCTGTGCTGTGATTTTTTAGTAACCTGTTGAATTTTGGAAAATGAGATCCATGACTGAAGAGACATATTATGGGAAATGTACTATGCTCAATGAAAAGAAAGTAAATGGTTCTTGTGTCAAATTTCCTGCCCTCTTGAGACCAGGCTAGCCTGGAACTTATTTTTATGTAGGCCAGGCTGTCCTCGAACTTACCTTGATCCTTCTGCCTCTGCCTCCTTAATGCTAAGATTATATATTAGGTTTAACACCCAGCCATTATGGAATTATCATGGTTTATTTCCTTAGGTCAGTTTTAGAGACCAGGGACATCATTTTTTAATTTTTAATTTTTTTCTTTTCAAGATAGGGTTTTCCTGTGTAGCCCTTACTGTCCTGGAACTCACTCTGTAGACCAGGCTGCCTTTGAACTCAGAGATCCACCTGCCTCTGCCTCCCAAGTGCTGGGGTTAAAGGCATGCCACCACCGCCTGGACCTTTGAAAATTTTCTATTCTATTTTTGCTTAAGTGAGTTCTGATTATATTTCTTTGCAATTCTTGTTAGTTTTATCTTCAAATGCCTGAGAAAAACTTCTTTTTAAGTACTGTTGTGGGGCTGGAGAGATGACTCAGCGGTTACGAGCACTGGCTGCTCTTCAGGCAGACCCTGCTTCAGTCCCCAGCACCCACATGGCGGCTCACAGCTGTCTGTAACTCCAGTTCCAGTGGATCCGAGACCCTCACACAGACATACATGCAGGCAAACACCAATACACATAAAATAAATAATTTTTAAGAAGTATTATTGTGTGTGTATATGTATGTGTTGTGGTTTGCAGTGTAGAGGTCAGAGGTCAACTCTCCAGAAATGATTCTCTCATGCTTATGCCTGTAATTCCAGTCTGTGGGAGACTGAGGCATGAGATTGTCACAGCTTGAGGCCAAACAAACAAATTAAAAGACCAGGCTGTGGTGGTGCATGACTTTAATTCCAACACTCAGGAGGCAGAGGCAGGTGAATCTCTGTGAATTCGAGGCCAGCCTGGTCTAGAAAGTGAGTTCCAGGATAGGCTCCAAAAGCTACACAGAGAAACCTTGTTCTGAAAAACCAAACCAAACCAAAACAAAAAAACAAACACTTTTCTTTCTGAGCTTCATTTAAGTTAATATTTAGGGTTGGAAACATTCTTGAACATGTTAATTTGTGTGCTAGGTGGTGCTGGAGAGATGGCTCAATGGTTAAGAGCACTGGCTTTCTTGTAGAGGATCCAGGTTCAATTCCCAGCACCCACATGGTTTCACACAACCATCTCTAACTACAGTTTCAGGAGATCTAATGTCCTCTTCTGGCCTCTGTGGGCACCAGATATGCATGTGATACACAGACATACATGTGGGCACAACCACCATATCCATAAGGTCTCTTTGAGATGGCTCGGTGGGTTAATCATTTGCTGACAGGCCTGACTACCTGAGTTCCAATTGTGGACCCCATGGTAGCCGGAGAGAGCTGACTTCTGTAGGTCCTCTGCCCTCACGTGTGCTGTTGTGCACACACATATAATGTAGTTTTTCAAAAGTCTCTAATGATACTATACTTTCTTTTGGTGTTAGGAATTAAACTTAGGACTCCTTATATGCTGTGCAAACCTCCAGCACTGAGTTCTATTCCCAGCCGTGTGTGTGTGTGTGTTGTGTGTGTTGTGTGTGTGTGTGTGTGTGTGTGTGTGTGTCAGAATGTGTATAGAGGTCGAAGGACAATGTCCAGTCTCCTCACCTCCAGTCTCTTTATTATTCACTGTTGTGTATAGCAGAATAGCGTAGCTTCTAGGGATGCACCTGTCTCTGGCTCCCACCTCACAGCAGGAACACTGGTCACAGACACACACTACTGTAACAGTTCTTACATGGGTTCTGGGGATTTGAACCTGGGTCTTCACACTCGTGCCACAAGCCCTTTCGCTATCAGCCGCCCCATTCCCAGCCCATTTTATTTATTTGTACCTTTTTTGTTTTTGTTTTTGAGACAGTCTTGCTATATAGCTCTGGCTGGCGTAAAACTCATTATATTGACTAGGATGGCTTTGAACTCAGAGAGATCCAACTGCCTCTGCCCCCTGAATGCCCAGCACGATTTTATTTCTTTTGATCCAGGGTCTTATGTAGCTCAGGCTGATCTGGAGCTCTGTTTTGTAGCTGAGAATGACCAGGAGTTCAATCCTCCTACCTCTACCTCCCAAGTGCTGGGACTACAGGTATGCAGCACCATACCAGCCTAGGAAGACCCTAAAAATCGAACATTTATTTATTTATTTATTTATTTATTTATTTATTTGTAAATATTGGGGCTGTATACGACCAGCAGAGGATAACTTGTAAGATTCAGTTCTCTTCTTCCATCCTGTGGGGTCCTGAGGTTGAACTTGGGTTCTTAGGCTTCTGTAGCAATGCTGCTTTTTTTCCCCTCTAAGAGTTATTTATTTATTTAAAAATTTATGTGTATGAGTGCTTTGCTTACATGTAAGTACACCACATGTGTGCAGTGCCCACAGAGGTGGAAGAGGACATCCGAACTGGAGATGCAGATGGTTGTGAGCCACCATGAGGGTGCTGGGAATCAAACCCAGATCCTCTGCAAGAATTGCCAGTGCTTTTAACTGATAGGCCACCTTGTGAGGCCAAGAAAAAGAAAAGAATTCTTTAAGTATATAAGTATAACTTTTATCTATTAAATTAGAGCTTTAAAAGCATCAGTTAGAAGTTTTATTTCCTTTTTTTTTTTTAGATATGATAAATAATTCAAGCAGTGTGAAATTCAGATGTCAAGATTTTTTTTCTAAATGGTCACACTTGGGATTGAACCCATGTTCTTATGACAGGCATTGAACTGCATGCATCCTTAGACCATCCCACCTCCTCCCTTTTTCCCTCCCCAGACAAGGTTTCTCTTTGTAGCTTTATGCATTTTCTGGAACTCACTCTGTAGCCCAGACTGGCCTCGAACTCACAGAGATCCACCTGCCTCTGCCTCCTTAGTGCTGGGATTAAAGGTGTGCGTCACCACCGCCCGGCTAACTATTTTTTAAAAAGGAATTTTAATGATTTGGATTTTGTTTTTCAAGATATGGTTTCTCTGTGTAACAGCCCTGGCTCTCCTGGAACTTGATTTGTAGAGCAGGCTGGCCTCTCCAGTGCTGGGATTAAAGGAGTTTGTCACCTTGCCCATCTTACATATGCTTTCCTTTTAAAAACATTTATTATATGTGTCTGTGCTTGAGTATCTGTATACACATCCCATGCATGTAGGAGCCCGAGTCAGTCAGAAGAGGGAGTCAGACACTGGAACTGGAGTTACAGGCAGCTGTGAGCTGCTGCGTGGGTGTTAGGAACTAAACCTGGGTCCTTTACAAGAACAAGAAGCACTCCTAACAGCCGAACCATCTCTTCAGCTACCCAGTCTTGGCTCCCAACCTTTTATTAGTTAAATGAATGAATTTTTTTCTTTTAATTTTTAAACATGGTCTCACACTATAGCTCAGGCTGGTTTGGAACTTACAATGAACTTTCTGCCTCAACTTTTAAGTGTTTGCATTACAGGTGTGAGCAATCACAGCTTGTTCTCTTGTGTGTGTATGCTTGAACATATGTGTGCACAAGTCCAAATTGAGGCCAGAGGTCAGTTCCTTCCTTAGGCACTGTCAGCTTTCTGTTTTTGGTGTGTGTGTGTGTGGAGGAGGTGTAGCTGTATAGTGTATGCACATATGTGCATTTGTGCACAGGCCAGAAAGCATTGGATGTCCACCTCAGTAACTCTGTCTTATTCCTTTGAGGCAGGATTTCTTCCTGAACTTGGGAATTGTAAAAAATTATTTATTTGAGAGGTGGAACTGTATCTTCTCCTTAATTATCATGTGAAGGGCTAAGAATTTAATGGGGGGTGGGGGAGTGTGGAAGAGGGCCAGGATCCAAACTGGCGGATTTCCGGACCTTCGCTGCCCTCTCGGCTCTCCCGCCAGCCGCGCTACCAGGGGGTATCTCCCTTATTTCAGCCCAGAAACAGCCTCTTGAAACGGTTTAAATGAGAATGTCCTTGGCTCAGAGTGTACTCCTCACCTGGCTTTTCACATTGCTCTTCCTGATCATGTTGGTGTTGACAGTGGATGAGAAGGCACTTTGGAACTGGTTCCTCATACTTATTCCAGTCTGGATATTTGACACTACCCTTCCCGTCATGCTGATTGTGAAGATGGCTGGACGGTGTAAGTCTGGCTTTGACCCCTGACATGGGTCGCATAACATTAAAAAGAAAGCCTGGTACCTCATTGCAATGTTACTTAAGTTAGCCTTCTGCCTCGCACTGTGTGCTAAACGGGAACAGTTTACTACCATGAACCTGTCCTATGTCTTCATTCCCTTATGGGCCTTACTGACTGGCGCTTTAACAGAACTGGGATATAATGTCTTTTTTGTGAGAGACTGACTACCGAGTACATCATCTCTTCTGTTGCTGTTCAACAAGCTACAGACAGTGTACTGAATCTTTGCAAGTTTCAAGACTACTGCAGATCTGATGGAAAGTACAAACTGTAGTCTTGAACTGTCATAAAACAGGATTGGTGAGGCTTGAACTTGTAGCCAACCCAAAGTGGAATTACTCAATATTTGAGTTATTGATATCTTTATTATCCCTGTGTAAATAAAGTTTGTTTCTGACCTTAAAAATGATTTATTTATTTTTATTTTATGTGTATTAGTGTTTTGCCTGCATGTATGTATGTCTTTGTGAGGGTGTCAAATCCCCTAGAACTGAGGTTACATACAATTGTGTGTGGCCATGTGGGTGCTGGGAATTGAACCCAGGTTCTCTGGAACCCAGGTCCTCTGGAAGCAGCCAGTGCTCTTAACCATCAAGCCATCTCTCTAGCCCAGAACTTGATCATCTTACTGTGTCACTCTGCTATTTTTCTTTGAGACAAGGGGCTTGGGTGTTTTGGCTAGGCTGGCAGTTAGCCACCCCTAGCAATCTTTCCATCTTGGAATCTCACAGTGCAGGGATTAATGGTGGTGTCTCTGAGAGGGCTTCAATGCCTGCAAAGAGCTGGACATTCCAAGGCCAGACAAAACTAGACAGTGAGACCCTGTCTCAAAACAGAAACAAGCCAGGCAGTGGTGGTGCATGCCTTTAATCCTAGTACAAGGGAGGCAGAGGCAGATAGATCTGTGAGTTGAAAGCCAGCCTGGTCTACATAGCCAAGGCTACACAAAGAAATCCTGTCTCAAAAACCAAAAGAAGAAGAAGAAAATAAAAACAAAGATAACCCTTTGTAGATGTAACCAACTGTCTTATTAAATAAGAAATACAGAACCAATGCAAAGAAGAAAGCCAAGAGATCAGAGCTAAGAGCCTTACCCACCTGCTGCAGCTAGCCAAGAGACCTCTCCAAAAAAGGACCTACTTCCTGTGTGTTTTTCTTTATATAGTTTTTCTGTTCTGCCTTCTCATTGGTTGTAAACCCAAACACATGACTGCCTTGTCACTGCCTGTATGTACAGCCCTCCAGGTCTTCTATGGTATTGAGATTAAAGGCGTGTGTCTCCAATGCTGGCTGTATCCTTGACTACACAGAGATCTACCTAGCTCTTCTACCAAGTGCTGGGATTAAAGGCGTGCGCCACGAAAACGTCCAGCTCCGCTATGGCTTGCTATTAGCTCTGACCCCCAAGCAACTTTATTTATTAACATACAAATAAAATCACATTTCAGTACAAATAAAATACCACCATAACCCTTTTCATTTCACAACAAGGAAAAAAAACCTAGAGATAGAAATGAACATATTTACTAAACATTTATTAATTTTCTCTGTGTACCAAACAAAATTTTCTATTTTGTTGGTTACTCACTGTATTACTTATTTTTCAAATACTTGTTGTATGTGTATCTGTATGCCTAAGTATATGTCTGTGCACCATATGGGTTTAGAAGCCTTCAGAGGTAAAAAGAGGAGGTTCCCTAGAACTGGAGTTAGAAACAGTTGTGAGCTGCCATGTGGGTGCTGGGAATTGAACCTGGGTCTTTTGGATGAATAGCCAATTTTCTTAACCCCTGAACTATCTCAGCAGTTCTTATTTTCTATATCACGAAGCCTCTTCTACTTACCAAATAAATTACAAATAAAACAAAATTACATCTCTTTACATAATCTTTTAACTTTTGTATTTTCTCATTTTCACTGTAGTTGGATGACCAAAGTAAGTTTTTCTTGAGACAGGCTCTCAAATACCAGGTTGACCTTGATCTTACTATGTAGCTAAGGATAAAGTTGAAGTTGCAGATTCTCTGTACCTCCATAGTGGTGGCGTTATACTTATGTGCGATCACTCCAGCTTTATTGGGCTTAAGCCCCGAGCTTCATGCGTGCCAGGCAAGCACCTAGCTGAGCTCCATGAATTCCAAGTCAGCCATAGCTAGGGTGAGGTCCTGTCTTAAAAAAAAAATAATAAAAATAGGCCAGGGAGACAGCTCAGTTCGTAGAGCCTGGCTTGTCAGATACAAAAGCCTGAGTTTAATCCCCAGTACAGTGCAAACCCCACCCTCCCTCCAACCACCAGATGGTTTCTAAGCTGGGTATGGTAGTGGCTTACACTTGTTTTTTTCTTTTTTCTGAGACTGAGTCCTAACTGTGTAGCTTAGCTGGCTTAAAACTTCCTGTGAAGACCAGGCTGCTTTGAACTTGCTTGATTCTTCTACCTCTGCCTCCTCAGTGCTAGAATTACAGGCCTGCACTACAGACAAAATAAGTGATTTCAGTCAGAAAATTCCCTCAACTCACTGCCTTTTCATATATATTTAGCTTAATCATTTCCCATGAAGGGAGAATCAGTATTGTGGATTAATAGCAGCAAATCTTAAGTTCAAGCTCGTAGACATATACGTATGTGTGTGTACACACAGTTCCATCAGCTTTGCGTTTTCGAGACAAGGTCTCACTCTGTAGCTCTGTCTGGCCTGGAATTTACTATGTTGACCAGGCTGCTTTAGTACTCAAAGAAATCCACCTGCCTCTGCCTCCTGAGTGCTGATATTAAAGACATGCACCACCACACCTGGTAATTTTGTTTTTTAAAGATTTTATTTTTAAATATGTGTGTGTGGGTGCACACACGTGAGTGCAGGTACCCTTGGAGGTCAGAAGAGGTATTGGGTCCCCTGGAGCTAGAGTTATAGACTGAGCTGCCATGTGTAAGGAGCAGAGGAAGTCCTGAGTGAATGTGCATTGTTGATGTAGGCCTGGCCATGTTGAGGCTTCCAAGGCCTCAGACCCATGGGAAATTGACAAAGCCATTACTCATATAAGCCAGGCTAAAGAGGCTGGCAGAGCTCTCCTGATTCTTAGTATGTGTGCTCATATGTGGGAGTGCAGAGGGCAGAGGTGGGTACCAGGTGTCTTCCTGGCTTACTCTTCATTCTATTTACCCGAGTCCTTATTCTCCTACCTTGATTTCCTGACTTTTGGGATTTTATGTGTGCCAGCATACCTGCTTTGTGTATGGCTAAATTTTTTTTGGTAATCTTTTGTTAAGTATTTTAGTATGTTTTCAGGGAGAATATTAGTCTATAATTTTGTATGTTTTTTACTGATTGTCTTGTTTTGATATCAGGTTAATACTAGATTCATCAGTAAAATGAGATGGGAGGGAATATCCCATCCAAATATTTTCTGGAAGAAACTATGTAGAGTTGGTGTTAATTCTTTACATGTTTGATTAAATCCATAGTAAAATAATCTGGACCTGGACATTTCTTTTTGGGGGATTGTAAAACTAGGAATTTAGTTTCCTTAGAGAACTATTACATCTATTTTCTTTTCTTTTTCTTTTTTTGGTTTTTCGAGATAGGGTTTCTCTGTGTAGTTTTGCGCCTTTCCTGGATCTTGCCGCCGCTGCCGCCGCCGCCACCCGGCTACATCTATTTTCATATTGAGTCAGTTACATTTATATTGGGTTTCCCCCTTTTATTAGAGGTTGGGTCAATTTTATTGATCTGTTCAAAAAACCAGCTTTTTGTTTTTTATTGTTTTCCACTTAGAAATTCATTGACTTTTGGTCTTTTTTTAATTTTTTTTTTTTTTGGTTTTTTAAGATTTTAATTATTTATTATGTATACAGTATTCTGCTTGCATGTATGTCTGCAGGCCAGAAGAGGGCACCAGATCTCATTACAGATGGTTGTGAGCCACCATGTGGTTGCTGGGACTTGAACTCAGGACCTCTGGAAGAGCAGCCAGTGCTCTTAACCTCTGAGCCATCTCTCCAGCCCCCCCCCTTTTTTTTTTGGTTTTTGGTTTTTTGGTTTTTCGAGACAGGGTTTCTCTATGTAATAATAGTCCTAGCTGTTCTGGAACTCGCTTTGTAGATCCACCTGCTTCTGCCTCCCAGTGCTGGGATTAAAGGTGTGAGCCACTACTGCCCAGCAATTTCTTTTCTTTTGTTTGTTTACTTTGGGCCCTCCCCCCTCTGGGCTTTTGAAGTTAAAGCTTAATGATTGGTTTCTCTGTGTATTCCTGGCTGTCCTGGAGCTCGCTCTGTAGACCAGGCTGGCCTCGAACTCAGAAATCACCTGCCTCTGCCTCCTGAGTGCTGGGATCAAAGGCGTGCGCCACCGGGGCCCAGCTTTATTTATTTATTATTATTCTCTTTCTTTCTTTCTGTTCGTCTGTCTCTGTGTGTGTATGTGTGCTGGTGTGTACAGAGGACAGCTTTTGAGAGTCATTTCTCTCCTGTTCTGGGTTCTGGGGGTGGAACTTTTGTCAGATTTGCATGGCTGGTACTTTTCCTCTCTGAGCCATCTTACCTTGTCAGCTCTATAGTATATTTTTGTTTTTTTGTACTTGTGCATATCTATGTATGAGCTTGTGAGTGCAGTGCCCTTGGGGAGCAGGTGAGGATCAGATCCTCTGGAGCTAGAGTTAGTTATGGTTGTGAGCCACCAACGTGGCGCCTAGAAGAGGATGGCTGCAAGGGAGCACTTGCTTCACTTGCGTTTTGTTAAGCTTCCTGTAACATTTTCCTTGAGACTGACTCATTCATTAATTGTGTTGTTTCTTTTCCAAGTTGGAGGAGATTTTCCCATCTTTTTTTTATTATTTTTGTTGTATTGACTGGTCTGTGCAGATCAGATGAGCCTAGACTTGGCCTCCGTAGTGCTGGGACTAAAGGTGTACCACAGGCCTGGCTCTAGACTTTCTGAAGTTTGTCTTGTGGATCCTCATCTTGTCAGTGTCTTAGCACGTTTCAGGGACACTTGACAAGAATGTGTATCTTTGGTTTGGGTGGGTGTTTCTCTAAGTATTGAATGGTTCTAGTTAGAGATGTTTCCTTCCCGTTTCTTTGCAGATTTCCCAGTTGTTCTTTCAGTTGTTAAGAGAAGGATGTGTAGAGCTCCAGATAGGATTTTTTTTCCTTTTAGTTGTGTCAGATTTTACAACACATTTTACCCATCATGTTTAGTTTATGTGCGTTGTTGTGTTATTGTTGGGGGATTCTCAGTCCACTGTGTAATGTCCTGAAGTGTAGGTGTAGATAAATTTTATTTGCTGCTTTATCAGATTTATTTGTAATCTAGCCATTCCTGTAACCAAAACTTTTAGGACAAAGGCTTGGGCTCTCTTAGTGTCAGCTGGCTAGGCTCAGTCACCTTTTACAATGCACCAATTAATTGACAAATAATGATGCAGAAGCAGATTTATTCTGTGGCCACTTTGGGAAAAGGAACAGATAAAAGGGTCCAGTGACCCCTTAAGTCTTTGCACTGCACTGACATGAGCTTTAGGTTTAAATAGAACATTTAGGACACTAGGCAAGAGACTCAGCCTCCTGGTCACAGCATCTCATTGTCTCAGGTCCTGCCAGGTGGTCGAATTAAATTGTTGCTGGACTGGATCAATGTGGATCCCACAAGATAGTTATTCTGGGTGTAGCCTCTTCATCACAGGTAATTGTTCTAATTCGATGGGTAATCTACCCAGTGTCAGCTTTGGGATAGTTTCAGTTCTTTATCCTAAAGAAATTGATCTTGTTTTTGCTGGAATCCAGGGTGACTCAAGAGGACAGATTAAAGACCAGCTGTCCTTAGCACCTGTAAAGTAGACAGAGAGACAAAGTGAAGGTGGAGATGCCAGACTTGCTTCCTACTTTTAGTTAAAGCAAGGGCTGGCATCCGCCATTGCAAAAATAACGACTCTCTTAGGTAGGGTTTCTGGTACTTGAATAAAAACACCTTCTGTAACCAAAACGACTTGGGGAGGAAAGTATTTCAGCTTACGCTTCCACACCCACATCACAGCCCATTACTGGAGGAAGTCAAGGCAGGAACTCAAGCACAAGCCACTAAGGAATTCTGCTCACTGGCTTGCTCTGCCATGGCTTGCTCAGCCCGCTTTCTTACAGCACCCAGGATCACCAGCCCATCATCGCCTGCAGTGGGCTGGGCTCTCCCATATCAATCACTAATTAAGAAAATGCTCCACAGGCTTGCCTACATGCCCATCTAGTGAGGACCTTTTCCCAGCTGAGGTTCTCTCTCCCTGCGACTCTGGCTTGTGTCAATTTGACATGAAGTCATCCAGCAGGGCCTCTAAGCCTGTTGTAGTCCTACTTTCTTTTGATTAATGTGCCCACGGTGTTTCTTTTGTTGAGGCAGGGGCTCCTGTAACTGGGGATGACTTTGGCCCCCAGCCTCTGAGTGCTGGCAGATTACAGGAGTGCATCAATACACCCAGGGCCTCCAGCATTCTAGGCAAGCATTCTTCTGGCTGAGCCATACCCATGGCCCCATGTGACTCAGGGTGGGTGGGTCACTTTAGCAAGGACTCATGGATAACAGACTCAAGAGGCTAGAGAGATGCCTCCCTGGGTAAGAACATGTATTGCTCTTGTGGAGGAGCTGAGCTTGGTTTCAAAGGCCCATATCAGGTGACTCATAACTGTCTGTGACTTCAACTACAGGGCATCCAACACCCTCTTTCTGCTTCAGCAGGCAACTGCACTCACGTGCACATATCTCCCCCCTCAGTTAAAAATAAATCTTTAAAAAACATGTACTCGGGCTGGAGAGATGGCTCAGAGGTTAAGAGCACTGGCTGCTCTTCCAGAGGACCTGAGTTCAATTCCCAGCAACCACATGGTGGCTCACAACCATCTGTAATGAGATCTGGTGCCCTCTTCTGTCATGAAGGCATACATGCAGACAGAACACTGTATACATAATAAATAAATAAATCTTTAGAAAAAAACCCTGCACTCAAAAGGGATAGTTTATTAGAGTCAGTAAGAAAAGAGCAGGATAGGCAAGCTGGAGATCTCAGCACTGTCAGGAGGAGGAGATATGAAGAAGACAAAGAGGAAAAAGTCATTCTTATCCTTAAGTAGAGCAAGGGGAAAAAAGACACCTTGGAGGACAAGTAGATACACCAGAGAACTGGCGTATTCAGAGCCTGGCACCAGACTGTCAACCTCAGGGCCAGGAGGGCATTGGGTGTAAATTTATTTTTTTTATATATTTATGAGACAGTCTCCCACTGTTGTAGCCCAGGCTGCCCTAGAACTCACTGTGTAGTCCAAGCTGGCCTAGGATTTGTGGCCATCCTCCTGAGTGCTGCAATTATAGACAAGAAGCTCTAACTTGAATGGAAATATTAGTATTATTTCAGTCAGTCAAGAGTTGCTCTAGGTGGTCTCGGACGCAAATGTGTTGAAGACTGGAAAGAATAATAACTAATTGCATTTAGTGTTGTTAGTTTACTGTCTAGTTTTGTTAGCTTTGTCCCAGGAAGGAATAAATAACAGTTTGGAATGATGTCAGTTTCCCTTTAAAATTGATTTTAACATTTGCTTATGTGAGTTCTTCCGTACTTGTGTACACATGAATCAGCAGACAACCTCAGGTGTTGTTCCTTAGGAGGCGTTCACTTTGCTATTTGAGACAGGGTCTCATTGGCCTGGAGCTCACCAAGTAAATGAAACTGGGTGGCCAGATTGTCTACTTGTCTTTACCTCTCAGCTTTTACATCAGTGCTGGGGATCTGAACTCGGGTCCTTATCTTTGTGCGATTGTATTAGTTAGGATTTTATTTCTGTGGAGAGACACGAAGACCACCACAACTCTTTAAGGAAAACATTGAATTGGGACTGGCTTACAGTTCAGAGGGTTAATCCATTATCATCACGACAGGAAGCATGGTGGGATGCAGGCAGACATGGTACTGGAGAGGCAGCTGAGAGTCCTACATCTTGCAGGCAACAGGAAGTTGACTGAGACACTGGGCAGTATTCTGAGCATAGGAAACCTCAAAACCTGCCCCCCAGTGATACACTTCCTCCTACAAGGCCACACCCACTCCAACAAAGCCACACCTCCAAATAGTGCCACTCTCTGTGCGATTCTGGGGGCCAGTTACATTCAGGCTACCACAGATGTAAACACTTGACTGAGTCTTCTTTCTCCCTAACTCACTCCAGTTTACCTGTTGGTAAAGGCTAGTTTTGGACTAATTTGCAGCTCCTGTCATTGGCTTCTTTACAGTTTTCTTTACATTTATTTTCTTACGGAGCAAGTGTGTGTGTGTGTGTGTGTGTGTGTGTGTGTGTGTGTGTGTGTGTGTGTGTGTGTGTGGCAAGTCTAAAGAGAGAGGACAGCTTGCCTGCGTTGCTTCTGTCCTTCCACTTGTGTCTACCTCAGGTGATCAGGCTGCCCGGCCAGGCTCTTCAGCAGCCTGTCCCTTGCCCATGGAGCCATCTTTCTAGACTGAGTTTTCAGAAGTTTAATTATGATGTGTGCTAGAATGGGTTTCTGTGGATCTTTCAATTTTGGAGTTTCTACAACTTCTTGATTCTGTAGGTTTACATTTGTTGTGAAAATTAGGGATTTTCCACAGATGTCTTAGCCCTGCTTTCTTTTTCATCTTTTCATGACTCCTGTGACAAAATGTTAGCTCCTTCTGTTGTAGCTCGTGATATCTGAAGTTCTGTTAGTTTTTTTCTGTTTGTCTTTGCCCTGACCTGTTTTCTCTCAGGTCAGATTAGTTGTTTGTGTTGTGTTTTTTTATTTTGTTGGTTTTTTTAGAGTTCTGGCTTTTTTTTTTTTTTTTTTTTTTGGTTTTTCGAGACAGGGTTTCTCTGTGTAGCTTTGCGCCGTTCCTGGAGCTCACTTGGTAGCCCAGGCTGGCCTCGAACTCACAGAGATCCGCCTGGCTCTGCCTCCCGAGTGCTGGGATTAAAGGCGTGCGCCACCACCGCCCGGCGAGTTCTGGCTTATTTTCATTGATGTCCACTCTCTATTGATAGGACCCTAGGACATTTTGATTTGAATTGTACATGTGTCTATCCCCATATATCCATATAGACACTCCCTGCTTTCTCCCCTCCATCCACCCTTGTCTTCCCCTTCCTCTTGAGACAGTCTTATTATTAAGTTAGTCCATGCTGACCTCAGACTAGCCATATAGCATAGGCTGGTTTCAAACATGCAATCCTTTTGCCTTTGCCTCTTAAGTGCAAGCATTATAGGAATGAACCACCACACCTGGCCTCTTACAGTTTTTATTTCCAAAGTTTCCAGTTTTTTTTTTCCATATCCTATGTTTTTATTTACTAAAGCAATTTTTTAAACATTTGTTTCAAATGTTCTTTTAGTTGCTTGCTGAAGAATTTTTATCATGGCTACTTGCAAAACTTAGTAGATAATTCTAATAACTATTATCTTAATGTTAGCATCTGTTAATTGACACCTTCCCTCCATTTGAGATTTTCCTGATTCTTAGTATGACCAGTGATTTTTTTTTAAATTAAAACCTTGATGATTTTTTATTTAAAATTGTCTATTCTGAATATGTGAGTCTTCTAATACATGATTGAGATTTTATCTATAGCTTGAACCTTTCTTTTTTTGTTTTGCTTTTTGAGACAAGATTTTTCTCTGTAGCCCTGGCTGTCCTGGAACTCTTATTTGTAGATCAGGTTGGCCTGGAACTCAGGGATCTACCTGTCTCTGCCTCCTGAGTGCTGGGATTAAAGGAATGCACCACAACTCCTGTTTTTGTTTTTGTGGAGTTTTTAAGTCAGCCTTTCTTGTGGCCCAGGGTAGCCCCAAGTCTGCTTTGTATAGGAAGATGACTTTGAACTCTTTGGTTTTTCAACACAGAGTTGGTTCTTTATGTAACAGCTCTGCCTGTTCTGGAACTTACTCTGTAGACCAGGCTGGCCTTGAACTTAGAGATCTGCCTGTCTCTTCAGTGCTGGGATAAAGGGCGTGAGCCACCAGTGTTTGGCTGACTTTTAAATCTTGGTTTTCTTCTCTCCAGTCTTTCAAATGCTGGGATTACAGATGTTTGCCACTAGGCCTGGCTTGAGCATTTATTTCTTTTTTTAATTTTTAAATATATTTATTTGTGTCTATGACTGTGGGATGTCACAGTGCATGTGTGGAGGTCAGAGGCCACCTTATGAGTCAGTTCTCTCTTTCCATCGTGGAGATGCTAAATATTGAATTAAAGTCATCGGAGTTAGCAGTTAACCTCTCCTGCTTAACTGTGTGATGACCCCTGATGTGAGTATGGTTTTTAGTCAGCGTCATGACATTGATTGTTGAGGATATTAACGATATTCTTTCCTGACAGAAATGACATCAGATGTACCATCGCTAGGTTCCACCATTGCTTCTGGAAACCCTGGACCTGGGATTCAAGGTGGAGGAGCTGTTGTACAGAGGGCTATTAAGCGACGATCGGGGTGAGTTCGAATGTCTATCATCAGGGTCTCTCTTGTAAAATCAACTGGATTGACTTAGTCTCTGCTCCTCCTTGTCTGTTCCTGACCTCACTTTAATTGAGTTTTCCTTGTGTCGGCTTGCTATTCTATGTACACTTCTTTTAAAAGTGTCTCGATAATTTGAGTAGAAATACCACTGTAAAGAGAAGACGAACCTGTTGTGTCCATTGCCTGTTACAGCTCTCCTCTCATTCACTCAGGGAACCAAGTGTTCACAAACCATGGTGACTTTATGTGTTTCCCAAGGAAAGTTCTAAGCAGGTTAAAAATTTGTTTGCATTGATGTATGTTTTTTCTTCTTGGTTTTTCAAGACAGGGTTTCTCTGTGTAGCCCTGGTTGTGCTGAAACTGACTCTGTAGATCAGGCTGGCCTTGAACTCAGAGATCCACCTGCTTCTGCTTCCAGAATACTGAGATCAAAGATGTACACCACCACCACTACCCTGTGCTTTCTGAATTTTAAAAGCTTCTCTTCTGATGTAACTTTTTTTTTTAATTTATTTAATTTTATTTGATGTGCATTGGTGTTTTGTCTGCATTCATGTCTGCGTGAGGATGTTGGATCCCCTGGAACTTAGTAGTTACAGATAGCTGTGTGCTACCATGTGATTTCTGGGAATTGAACCTGGGTCCTCTGGAAGAACAACCTCAATGTATCTTTATTGATAAGCAGGCTTAAAAAAAAAGTACACACACCAAACCAAAACAAAACAAACCTCTCTGGAAGGTAAAGGACTATGGCAAAGACCAATGATTTCACTGTTGTTAAGAAAACTGTTGTCGGCTGGGGACAGTGGTGGTGCACGCTTTTAATCCCAGCACTAGGAGGCAGAGGCAGGCGGATCTCTATGAGCTGGAGGCCAACCTGGGCTACAGAGAGAGACAGGACAACCAAGGCTACACAAAGAAATTCTGTCTTAAACAGCCCCACACCCCCAGAAAAGAAAACTGTTGGCTTTCCTTAAGCTCTTCTGTTTGTATTCTCAAAATCATTTTGTTAAACTTACTTCTTTTCTAAGTTACTGATACTTTCTTTGGCTTGGAATGCATAGACAATTTAGTTCTAAAAGTATTCATTAAGTACTAGATTTGAATGTGGCATTGTTGTGTGATTGCCAATAGACTCTAAAGATAGATAAAACACATCCGTTGTTTCCAAGCTCTGATAGTCTTACACATACACACACACACACACACACACACACACACACACACACACACACACAAAATGCAAGATAGAATATGGGAAAAATAAGTGAGGTATGGTGGCTCATACCTGAAATCCTAGTACTCAGTAAGGGACGGGTTAGGAGGATGCAGAATATGAGGCCATTCTCGGTTACATAATGATACTCTATCTCAAAACAAAACTAAAAACAAAGAAAATTAACTAAAATACAAAAACAGAAAAAGCTTTTCTGTTTTTGTATTTTAGTTAAGCATATAACAACTAATTTTGGATGGAAAAGATTGGGAACAGTTTTTGAAAGAAGGTTGCTTTAGGGCAGTGGTTTTCAACCTTCCTAATGCTGTGATCTTTTAATACAGTTCCTTATGTTGTGGTGACCTCCAACCATAACATTATTTTGTTGCTACTTCATAACTGTAATTTTGCTACTGTTATGAACTGTAATGTATATATCTGATATGTAGGATAGAACTGCTGCTTTAGGACCAGTGAGACAGCTCAGTGGTTAAAGGCACTTGTCTGTGAGCCTAGTTATCTTTGCTTGATCCCCAGAACCCACGTAAAGGTAGAAGGAGAAAACCAATTCCACCAAGTTGTCTCCTGACCGCTACATGAGTGTGGTGCCCATATACATATTACACAGACACACACACACACACACACACACACACACACACACACACACACACACACACAACTAAACTTATAAATAAATAAAAGACACAAGGTTCCTTTAGAAGCACCCAGGACAGTAGGTGCTCTTTTACCCACTGTTTGCTACTCAGTTTTGAGGAGTGTATGTGTGTGGTGGAGGAGGGCTGTGGGGCTCAGACACAAGGCCTTGTGCATTCCTGGCTAGTGCTCTACCACTGAGCTAGTTTACCTTGCTGTTGCCTGGTGTAGTTATTTTGTTTTTGAAATAAGGTCTTGTGTACCCCAGGTCTGGACTCATGATCTTCCCCTGAATGCTAGGATTACAGTTTTATTTCACTATTTTTTTTTTGCAGAAAAACACATGAAAAGAAATCTTGAGTTCCAGAGAAATGGCTCAGTGTTTAAGAGTCCACACTGCTCTTACAGAAAACCTGATTTCAGTTGCTGGTGCTTCCTTTTGGAGGCTCACAACCATCTGTGGCTTCAGTTTCAGTGGATCTGATGCCCTGTTCTGGACTCTGTGGGCACCTGTAGTCATATGTGCACATGTCCCCAAAAGACATAATAAAATAAAATCTTTTTAAACATCATAAAAGATAGTCTTGTCAATATTAAAAACACATTTAAAGAAGTGTTTGCTTTTTTTTAAAATTTTTCTTTAATTTATTTACTTTTATTTTATGTACATTGGTGTTTTGCCTGCATGTATGTCTGTGTGAGGATGCCATATCTGGAGTTACAGACAGTTGTGAGCTGCCACGTGGGTGCTGGGAATTGAACCCAGGTCCTCTGGAAGAACAACCAGTGCTCTTAACCCCTGAGCCATCTCTCCAGTCTGCTTTTTTATTTTGTAACAAAGTCTGTTTAATTTGTTTGTGTTATTACAATACACCTTTCCTGTGGCCCCAACTGGCCTGGGGTCCTGTTCCTCTTGGTTCCACTTCTCAAGTGCTTGGAAACAAACACATGTGACTACCACACCTAGTTTGAGACAATCCTGCTGTGTAGCCTTGTTGACCTGGAGTTCACCATGTAGCCCAAACTGGCCTTCCACTCATGATCCTCCTGCCTCTGTCTTCCTATGTTCCAGGAGTACCATCAATTATCACTCCACCTGGGTGTGCTGGCACACATCTTTAATCCCAGCACTTGAGAGAGGCAAGCCTGGTGTATATAGTGATTTCCAGGTCTACCAGAGCAATGTAGAAAGATCTTGTGTCAGAAAACTAAACCACATTGTCACTTATATATACTAAGTTATTTTATTTACTCTGTTATGTGTTTAGGTCAAAAAAGAACCCGTGGTTGTTATTTCTTCACTATTTGGGTCTCAGGGATTCAATTCAGGCCCATAGGCTTGGTGACAAGTTCCTTAATCTGCTAAGATATCTCTCTGGCCCTTCATTTTATATTTGCAATTGTCTGGGCTGAAAAGTTCCCCAAGGCTAATTTTATTTTTGCCCCATGTCCCACAGTATCTTGTGTGCAGGTGATGTTGCTTTCTTGCCTTTCTCTCTCTTTTGACAGGGTCTGGCTGTGTAGCTCAAGCTGGCCTTGGATTTACCATCCTTTTGCTTCTGCTTGCTGAGTACTTTGAGTTAAAGGTATGTGCCACCAAGGCTGGCCACTGAGTACTTTGAGTTAAAGGTATGTGCCACCAAGGCTGGCCACTGAGTACTTTGAGTTAAAGGTGTGTGCCACCAAGGCTGGCCACTGAGTACTTTGAGTTAAAGGTGTGTGCCACCAAGGCTGGCCACCTAGCACAGTTACGTGGCTATGGTGTATGTTTCAGTTTTAGACTAACAACTTGACTTGCTGTGTCTTCTTTTCCTTTATAGAATATCATTGCTTTGAAAGTTGTTGTTGAAACTTGATAAACAGGGCTTAAATTAGACCATAAAAATGAAAAATAGATCTTAGGATTTTTTTTTTCCAGGCAGAGTCTTATGTAGCCCAGGCTAATCTTGAACTCAACAGTATAACCAAGGTTGAACTTGAACTCCTAATCATCCTGTTGCCACCTCCCATGTGACAGGACTACAGGTTTGTGCCACCATGCCCAGTTTATGCTCTAAAGGAGAGGTTGTACACTCTCCCAACTGAGCTGTATTCTTAGACGGTGGGAACTGTTTACACTTCTCTTCCTAGTTACAGTACTTGCCTCGTGTATACAAATCCCTGCTGTGGAGGTATCAGCTGTGCTGCTGCTGCTGCTTTTCCCTCCTCCTTCCTTTTGCTTTTTGAAACAGGTTCTAATTATGCAACAAAGGCTAGCCTAGAACTTACTATGTATCTGAGGGTGGCTTTTCAGTCCTCTTCTCAGTTTTTGGATGGTGGGATTACAGGCATGTGCCACCATGGCTAGTTTGTTTTGCCCAGTTAGGACACTATGAAAACTATGTAGTATAAATTTATTTTGCTTCTGCCCACTTCTTTTCCTTCTGTTTCCTAGGAGCACATAGGCATCTTGTGTTAATATAGTTTACTTTCTTTCTTTCTTTTTTTTTTTTAAGATTTATTTATTATGTATACAATGTTCTGTTTTCATGTATCCCCGCAGGCCAGAAGAAGGCACCAGATCTCATTACAGATGGTTGTGAACCACCATGTGGGTGCTGGGAATTGAACTCAGAACCTCTGGAAGAACAGCCAGTGTTCTTAACCACTGAGCCATCTCTCCAGCCTTATAGTTTACTTTCTTAAGATTCTATGTTATCAATAAACTCAGAATATTTTTTGTTGTCTTTCCCCAGGCTGGATTTTGATGATGATGGAGAAGGGAACAGTAAATTTTTGAGGTAAGAGTTTTGATTTTTTTAAAAAGACTTCTCATAAAGTGACTTCTGATCAGTGGGCTGGAGGGCTGGAGGGCTGGAGGGCTGGAGGGCTGGCTCAGTGGGTAACAGTATTTTATCTACCGGGCTTGATGATGTAAGTTTGGTTCCCTAGAACCCACATGACCGGGGGAAAAAACTGACTGCTGCAGATTGTCCTCTGGTCTCCACAGACTGGCTGCTGCGCGAGCGAGCGCCTTTCTCCCTAACACACAAGAAGGAAATGTCCTACATTATTAAAGCCAGTGGGCTGGGAGTGCAGCGTGCTCAAACTCTTGCCTCGCCTGTCTGAGGTTTGGGTTCAATCCTTAGTATCAAAAGGCTATTTAAGCATGTTTGTACTTCTGGATTATAATGTTTTTGTTCATTGGCCTAAAGAATATGCTTCATCCTAAAACTGTACATTTTCTTATATGATAGGACAGTTTTTAGATATTCTTTTTAGAGATAGCTTCTCATGGGCACAGAAAATTTAGAAGACTGTCCATAAGCCAAGTCATATGTTGATTCATGCCTTTAAAATAATAGCAGACTGGGGAGATAGCTCAGTGGTTAAGGGTTTGACATTGCAAATCTAAGGATAATAATAGTTCAGATCCCCAGAACCCACATATATGCCAAGTGGGCATAGAATTGTGCTTGTAACTTCAGCCTTGGAAGGTGGAGACAAGAGATCCCCAGAGCAAGCTAGCATGCCGAGTAGTTTTATCTGCAAGCTCTGAATTTGTTATTATTTTATTCCTTTCCCTCCCATGAGCCAGCCCTGTGTGTGATGAAATGATTCTTCTCATCTAGTAAGGTAGAAGAGAGATGAAGCATCTTCCTCACATCAACTTTTGGCTTCTTCATGCATGCTCACCCACACACATGTGCATCCACACAGACCTTTGCCCATAACACATGCAAACATGCATATACACACAAATGGAAAAAGAAAAGAATTAATTGATTAGTTCTCACAAGTCAGTGAGTTGGATTCATGGTAAGACTGCTCAGCCATCTGGTCTGTTGGAAGTTAGGTTCAGCCAGCATAGTTGCCCCTCTCTCTTTCTCCATTCTGCCCTCATTCCCTGCTCCTGCCTCCTCCCACCCCCATTGCCTCCCTTCAAACAGGGCAGAGTGTGGTGATGGCTGTAACACAAAGGGCAAGTCCTGGTGTACTTAACAGACCTTTGCTTCTGTGACTCTTACAGCTTTTACTAATGTCTTGTTGGCCAGAGCAGCTTGTGTATACATGTCCTACATCACTGTTGGAGAGGGCTACAAAAGGATGTGGGTGTTGGGAGCTATAATTGGATAATGTTCTACTCTGTCACACTCCAGTACCTGTTGACTCCTCTTTTAGGTCACAGAAATTAGAGATTTTGTGTGTATAAGTGTGTATGTGTACAGGGGGGAGGGGGTGGGTTGGGTTGTCAGGTTGTAGGGTCCAGGCCAGCCTCAAACTTGGAGACTAAGAGGATGTGCTGGTTTTAATGAGCATGTTCCCCATAGGGTTTTATGTTTGAATACTTGGTCCCCAGTTGGTAGACCTGTTTGGGAAGGGTGAGGTGTGGTCTTGTTAGACAAGGTGTGCCACTGGGGCATTCTCTAAGGTTTCGAAAGACTTACACCATTCCCAGTGTATTCTCTGCCTCTTGTTTGTGGAGCAAGATGTGAGCTCTCAGCTACCCCTGTCTCCATGCCTTTGCTTCCCCATCAGATGTTTGTTTCCAGGACTATCTGCCCAGGGGAGGCACTACCCACAGTGAGGTGGGCCCTCTGCATCAATTATTAATTAAAAAAAAATATCCTACAGGTTTGCTCACAGGCCATTTTGGTGGAAACATTGTCTCATTTGAGATCGCCTCTTTTCAGATAATATCTAGGTTTGTGTCAAATTGACAAAAACCAACCAACACAGCAATTGAAATAATTCTTCTTGACACTTAGTGGACTTTAATAAATGTGAAGAAGGGAAAAGATTTTACTTTTTGTTCTAAAGAAAAGACTTTGTTGTTATTTCTAGATTTATATATTTTTATTTTTAAGTGTTTGGATGTTTTGTCTTCAAGTATTGCTGGAGCACCATATGCATATGGTTCTCACAGAGGCCAGAAGAGGGCATTAGATCCTCTGGAACTGGAGTTACAGATGATTGTGAGCCACCATGTGGGTGCTGGTGTTATGGGGTATTCACCATAGAAGATTGCTCGGACATGGATTTAATACAATAGAAAGTCTTTATTAGCTGGCTGGCAGCTACACTGAGTGTTTGGAATCCCAGTGTAACACTGAGCCCTTCTCAGGGTGAGATTTTAGGCACAAAAACCATGTTCTGGGTTGGCATACTTCAGTTAACAAGAACAGTTAGCCAGAAGCGGAACTACAGAAGCTACAAAGCAAGGTTAGAACATTCAGAGTCTTTCCCAGAACTATGGACTTTGATGGATTAGGCCTTTGTTTTAGATTTGGCAGGTGGTGTTGTCTACCTGCTGAGTTCTGCAGCCTGAATGGCACTTCCATCATGGAGTCGGTTGTGCTAAGGTCTGAAGGCCTCCTAAGGTCTGGGCCTGTTACACTAGGAACTGAACCCAGGCCCTCTGCAAAAGCAGCAACCGCTCTTAATAACTGTGCTGTTTCTCCGTTTCTCCATCCCCAAGATAGCTGTTTTTCAAACAGCTCTATTGGGAATTCCTTTATTAGAGAATTATTAGTTACAGTGTCATGCTCTCATCAACCATGGCATATGTACGAATGGCATGGAGGTCACTAGACTATTTGTTCCTGTCTGATAGTTTTTACCCTGGGTTTTTGCTTCCGTAAAAGCAAGTAGTCATTACAAAACTTATATAACATTTTGGTCCTTAGCAGATGACTATATATACAACTCTAATGGGAGCCATAGAATTATTACCTATTAAAGAAATGACCTAGGGACATAGCTAGTGGCCTAGTGATTCTGGCATGTTGATGTTGCTAGTCAGTCACTTGCTTACAGATTTACTGTGTCACAGTGTTGATCCCGTTTTGCACTGTTAGTAGCTGAGCATAGGACCTACTGGATGCTAGGCAAGCACTGTACCATGGAGCTATCCCTAGCCCTGTTATCGTTATTTTAGAGACTGTAAAACTTTGTGTCATTGAATTGCCAATTGTGTGAAGCTTATTCAATTCCTAATAGTTCTTTTTGCTTGTCCTGAAGAGGTAACATGTAGAATTGGGAGAAAATACTTGCAGATCATGTATCTTAGAAGCAATTGATATCTAGAATATGTATGAACTACAATTCTGACATAATTTTGAGAAGTGATTTAATATTTAAGATGAAGGATTGTGGGAATTGGAGAGATGCTCACTTGTTAGAGAGTACTTGCTGTTCTTCCAGAGGACCAGAGTTTGGTTTCTGGAACCCACGTTGGGCAGCTTACAGTTGCCTGTAACTACAGCTCCGAAGAATCCAGTGCCCTCTTCTGTTTTGCAGAGCCACTCAGACATGTGGCAAGCATTCACACACGCAAGTAGAAATAAGTGTTTATTTATTTTAAGAATAATTTGATACAACTTAGTAGAATGGTTGCCTAGAATGCATGAAGCTTTGGGTTTGCTTCCCAGCACTGTATAAACCAGGCATAGTGGGGTACAGAACCCCAAGGGGAGGAGATCAGGAGGATTGCAGGTTCAGGTTTGAAGTCACCCTGTCCCAGGCCCTGTCTATGAAAGGAGATGGAAACCAGCCAGGCACAGAGTGGTAGCTGCCTGCCTTTCAGCACTTGGACGACGGGGAGAAAGATCTCCAGTTGGAGGCGGCTTAGTCAGTTCTGCCTTAGTCTGGGTTACACAGGAGACAGTTTCAGAAAAATAAAGACGAAAATGTCAGCAGCAGTGCCTCTTGATACTTCAGAGTGGTTAAAATGGGGCTGGAGGTGTGTCTCAGTGGTAAAGTGTGTGCTTAGTGTACGTAAGGCCTGGGTTTGATTCCTAGCACTCGTGTGTGTGTGTGTGTGTGTGTGTGTGTGTGTGTACACTAAGAAATAAATAGCAAATTTTATTCATCGAATTCAGTTAGTATCCACGGAGAGGCAGTGGATAGTAACTGTACAGGCATGCCTTTCTTGAAAGTGTAGGGGAGGAAAAGACCTTTCTTCTCCTTAGCATTTTGACGACTGAGTTGATGAGACAACCTGACTGGAGGCCGAAAAAGAGGCAGATAGGTTAATATGTGCTCTGAGAGTAGCCTAGGGGCCCACAGGAAGACAGATGCAGTCAGTAAAATTGAGGAATTGATATGCTCTCCTTATAGGGATGATAACCTAGGTGATTTAAGGATAAGATGAACAGGCATTTGAACTGTCCCGTGGGTTAGCTCTTCTTCCCAGCTTGCTACATCTTCCTGGAGGGGATTTGTGGCCTTAAGAGAGGTTGCCAGTGTGGGTGTGTGATTGTGTGTTTTAAACATTTATGTCTTTTGTGTGTATGTGGACACGTGTGCTGTAGCAAATGTATGAAGGTCAGAGAATAATTTGCAGGAATAGTTCCCCCTCTACCATATAGGTTCTAGGCATTGAACTTAGACTAGGCTTGGCAGCAGATGTGTTGATCTCCTGAAACATCTCACCAGCCTCATTTTGTTTGACAGAGCCCCACTTTGTGATCCAAGCAAGCCTGGAAATAATTGTATAGTCCAGGCTTTACTCAGACTCACTAAGAGCCTCTTTTTTCAGTAGTGGGATTACTAGCTCAAACTGCCACACCCTGCCCTGCATTTCTTTTTTGTTTTAGATAGATCTGATTGTGTAGCTCTGACTGGCCTGGAACTCCCAGAGATCTGCCTGTCTCTGCCTCCCAGTTCTGTGACTGAAGTTGTGTCCTGACATTCTTGGCCTCCCAGTATTTGTTTTCACATTCCTTCTAATCTGAGTAATCAGTAAAGTAGAACATTGTGTTTAGAGTGGCGTTGTCTGACTCCTTTGATTTAAGGACTATTTCTTTACAAACTGCTCCTCTTGTTGGGAAGACAGTAAACAGGCAAGCAAACGAGGGTACTTCGTAGGACAGTGATAGTCAGACTAGCGTTACGTAACTGAGGGCCAGTAGTAGATTGAGGATCTCAGTCAGGGGCTTTGGGGAGGACATTTCATCTCGAGACTGAAATGGTGAAAAGGAAAGGAAGTGGATGTCTGCTCAGAACTAGAGAGGCTTCCTAGAAGAGGAAGGGGAAGTACAAAGACCTGGAACACTAGGAGATGAATGTGGCTGTTGTTGGGAAGCCCTTGCTTGTGGGCCACAGTAGGAGAGGGTAGGAGTAGGGCTGCCCCGGAGCAGGCAGTCGCCAGGGGCTACTTTGTGACCTTGCAGATGGCAGTGCACTTTGCTTTCAGTAGAAGACTTAGGGAATAGTCTTGTTTTTATTTAATGGTTGATTTTTATCCCCTAAACACCAAACATAGATTACTTTCAAAATCAGTAAAAACAAATTTAAAAATTAAAAAAAAAAAAGAGAGAAAAAAGAATGCCCAAAGGTCATGGATAAACATTTCTCCAAAAAGTACAAATGGCCAACAAGCATATGAAAAATCAACATCCCTGATCATTAGGATATATAACCTAACCCCTAAGTCAAAACTGTACTGAGATGACAGATATAAATATCTGTCCCAATGACCACTATCAAAACCAAAACAAAATAGGAGCTAAGTCTGGAGGCTTAGTGGGTAGAGGGAACCCAGTATCCAGGGCTGCATAGTGAGATCCTGCCTCAGAAAGAAGCAAGCAGGGTGGGGGGTGGGGGTGGGGTGGAGGTGGGGGGTGGGCCTTTAATCCCAGCATTCAGAAGGCAGAGGCAGGCAGAGTTCAAGGCCAGCCTCATCTGCAGAGTTCCAGGACAGCCAGGGATACACAGAGAAACCCTGTCTTGAACCCTCTCCCTCAAAAGGGGAAGAAACAAGCAACCCCCCCCCCCCCAATAACAAATATTGCTAAAGATGTGCAGGAATTGGAACAGTTGTACACTGTGGCAATATAAAATGGTAGTCACAATGAAAACAATATGGTGCTGCTTTAAAAGCTAAATCATTGTTACAGCTCAGGGTCAAGCCCTTGCTTTGAAAGTTCAAAGCTCTGGATTCTAGTTCTCATACCAAAATATTTTTTATTTTTTGAGACAAGGTTTCTCTGTGTAGCCCTGGCTGATCTAGAAGTCACTTTGTAGAGATCTGACTGCCTCTGTCTCCTGAGTGCTGGCATTTATTAAAGGCGTGTGCCCACCACTACCTGGCCCAAGTTTTTGTATTAAGTGTTTTGGTAAGATTTGAAAATTTTTCTTTATGTTTTGCCTACATGTATGTATCGCACTATGTATGTGCCTGGTTCCTGAAGAGGTCAGAAGATGTCAGATCTCCTGAAACGGGAGTTAAAGACAGTTGTAAACTGCCATGTGGGTTCTGAGAACCGAACCTGGGTCCTCTGCATGAACAACGTACGTTCTTAATCATTGAGCCATCTGCCTAACCCCTAAGTCAATTAGTTTTGAGCTGGGTTTGATAGCATGTACATATAATTCTGGTGCTTGAGAGGCTGAAGCAGGAGGATCGCTGTGAGTTCAAATCAAGCCCGAGCTGCCTGACAAGGTACTGTCTCAGAGGAGTAAAGCATAGAATGCTGCTGTTGAGATGGCATGCTGGGTCAAGGTGCTTGCTGCTAATCGGGACGTCCTCCTTTCCATCTCTGGAACCCACATGGTGGGAGGAAAGAACCAGCCCTACAAGTTGTCTCCCGGCCTCCACATCTGGGCCTCCACATCTGCGCTAGGTCTGCAAACACCAGTTTGGTTTTGATGGCCTGAAACCTGCTGTGTGGGCCGTGCTGGCCTCCAGCTGTGGCAGTCCTCTTGCATCTGCATGCCGCATGCCGCATGCCGCATGCCAGGGGTTCAGTTGTGCACCAGTTTACATTTCCATACACGTATATAAGGCAGTTTGAATGTATACCCCACCCTTACCCTCCGTTGTCCTCTTCCCACTAATCTCCTTCCTCTTCCCAACTAGTTCCTCTTCTGCTTTCATGCTTGTTTTTTTTTTGGGGGGGGGGGCGGGGGTGTTTCGTATAATATTACAGGACCAGCCTTAATATTACACTTCCCAGGGGTCCAGAAGAGACACTACCAGTGGTGCGGAATGAATCTAGATACACCGGAACTCTTCTGTCCAAAATTCTGCCCACTTCTATAGGGTCTATATCTTTCCCAAGACAGCAACACCTTCATGTTTACAGTACAACATAAGAATTGCAAGGTCTACACCAGAAGCTTCCTGGCAACTTCATTTACAACCCAAAAAGGGGAAGAGAATAAAGGCAGAGTTAGATAGGAGCTGGAATAAATCAGAAAAGGAATTTATGTGCTAGGAATCTATCCTTACTGTGGTTAGGTGAAAACATTATGAGTCTATCATAAATGTGCTCAAACTATAAACTTACAGGTGATAGGGTAAAGAAACCTATAAGTCACTAAAAATAAAACTGCCACTATTTTTCTCTGCTACCAGTTTTCTGACAGGGTCGGGGAGGAGTACTGATAGCCAGTCAATCTACATCACAGCTTGAAGCACCTAGTAAGAGGAAACCCCTTTGATCTAATAAGTTGCTCTGGGGCAGTGGAAGATCTGAACTTTATTTGCACAGTAAACAAAACTATACATCTAATAGCCTGTTAGTGTCCTAGGCTCAGCGGGGGAGTTAGTTACCTAGAGATTCAGCTTCTGAGAAGCTTAGCTGTTTGCCAAATGGTCTGTAGTATTTGGGCACATAGGAATCTCATAGCAGAAGACGGGCTGAAATATTAAAAGCTGGATAACACCAAATATTCATACTAAGTGGCTTGCCTTTTGACAGACCCTTGGCCAATCAGAGTATAACTTTAATGTACAACTGAGTCTCTATAATATATTCTTGTGGCCCGCAAGGGGGGAGGGGACTTCAACATTTCATCAGGGTTGCTTACCAGTAGCATGTGTGAGTGGTTATTTACAGGAACACCTTCCCTGTGGCTACTGTTGGTTTTAATGTTATTCATTAAGTGGCGCTGTTACTGTAAGAGAAAGTCCAGGAGACACTGTCAGAGTTTATTAGAAGAGAGGGACAGAAGAGAGTATGACCAGGCCTGTGGAAGACATGTGCAGGGAGAGACGGTGGGGAGGAGAAGAAGAGGGAGGAGCCTGTGATCTGCTTCTTATGGATTCCCCTGCACATGCGCATATGGACTTAATGGAGCTACCATGCATACACATAGATTTCATGATCACGCTGCATGCAAATTACACAATCATGTATTATGTAGGATGTAAGGCCCCTTGCTTGGTTACTGAACTGCACATGCATGGTCATGTAGCTAGGGGAGTGGCCAGGAATTCCAACATTCCAGATTCTTTGTTTATTATAAAAAAAGGTGGGTGAACAGGAATAGGGGCTCCATTGATGGCCTGCGTGGCCTTTTCTACCACACATTTAAAACAGGGACCTGGAAGCCTCTATGCAGCCTCCGGGATAGTGTGTGCCAGCATTTGGAAATTCTGTTCGTGGGCTTTCTCATCTCACCATGGTACCTTAAATGCCACAGCTGAGACTTTTGCCTGTGGGGTCAGTGGCCCTCTCTCCAGATGCTTAAGTTAGCCCTGATGTTGGGAAGCTATGGGAGACATGAGGCAGATTTTATTCTGTATTCTTGAATTACGTTTTGTTTGTTTGTTTCTTTAGCTTTTGCTAAGTTTGTTCGTTTGAGGACAGCTTTAGGAAGACCCGCCAGGAGGCAGGTTGTAAACTGATATCTGACTAGAGAGCCATCTGGATTATTATAATCCCAATATGGATCCTGATCCTAAACTCATTTGCATGCATCCTAGCCTGCTTCCAGACCTGTCCATGCTACTCAGGGCAGCTCAAGAATGGGTGACAGAGTGCAGGTGGGAGCCACAGTTGGGCGGGAGCGGCCATCCCATACCAGAGAGCAGAGCGGAGGTCAGATAAGCCGAGGGTCTTTGGAGTCAGAGATTCCTCAGGTTCAGGTTGCACGTGGACAGGAGAGAAAGGCTCAGAAAGGGAGGGTTCAGGGGGCTGGGGACATGGCTCAGAGGGTAAGAGCACTGCTTGATCTTCCAAAGGTCCTGAGTTCAATTCCCAGCAACCACGTGGTGGCTCACAACTGGTGCTCTGTCACAGCACCAGTGTGGGTTTTAATGCGGTGGTGCAGTGTTATTCATTAAGCAGCGCTGTTACCATACAAGCTACCATAAATTCAAGAATTCATTGGTCATGCTATTTCCAGAAGACGGTGTTCCACAACAGTCTGTCCCCTTCTCATGATTCTAAAATTGTTTCTGTCCCTTCTTATGGAATGGATCCTGAGTCTTGGAGGCTTTGGCTATCTCCTCACCCGCTGTGAAGTATCGATATACTGCTCAGACTGGCCTCCACTCACCTTGCTCAAGTGTCCTCTTCCCTCAGTTGTCTAAGTATCTGGGCCAGTAGAGCTGCAGACACATGCACCACCCAGCTTAAAGCAGGCTCTTCAGGAGTTGTTTGAATATCCTTATTTATGACCTTAATTTTCAGAGAAGAATGGACACAGGAAGAAGACACACATACACTGTTCTATGGGTTGTTTTTTTTTTTTTTAAAGCCACATTTTGTGGCACGAATCCCAAATGGTCTTGTAATAAAAACCCAGAGCCAGATATCAGGGTAAAAGCTGAAAGATCAGAGAAGCAGAGCAAGCCACAGCCACCACCTCTTACCTCACCAACTCCTCAGCCTGACAGAGCGCGAGTTCCTGTCTAAAAAGATGAATGGCCGAAGAATCACAGACCATGGTTACCAGAAAGAAGAGGGGATAGGAGGGAGGACCAGGCCTGTCGGAGCGGGGGAAGCGAGGCAGAGCAGACAGCAGAGCGGAAACAGAAAAGGGAGGGTGGGGGCTGGGGGTCTGTGTCCAGCTTATTAAGGCTGGTATGTAGTCGCCTGCTGATGACATAAGACGTTAAACCCTGAAGAGTGAGAGCAGGATCCTAACACTGTCTCCTCCCACCTTATATTCCTTTGTCTGCCCAGCCATATCACTTCCTGTCTCAAGCTTCCTAGTGCTGGGATTAAAAGGCGTGTGTCCCCACTGCCTGGCTCTGTTTCTCTTTTAGACTGGATTAATCTGTAGCCCAGTGTGGCCTTGAACTCACAGAAATCCTCTGCTGGGATTAAAGGTGTGTGCCTCTACTGCCTGGCCTCTGTGCTTAATCTAGTGGCTTGTTCTGTCCTCTGATCTTCAAGCAAATTTTATTTGTTCAAAATATCATCACAACATTAAAAAACAAAAACCAAAAACACGAGTTAGGCATAGTGATTCACAGTTGTCACCCTAGGACTTGGGAGGCAGAGGCAAAGGATCTCTGCAAGTTCAAAGACCCAGGCTAGCCAGAGCTACATACCTGAGACCCCATCTCAGAAAAACAAAAATCAGAAATCATCAGGAACAAACGAATAAGCAAACAGCAAACTCAAATATATCCCCAACTTTAGAGCCATCACAGACATTTCATGGTCTCATCACGCCATCTTTTTATCTGTCTGAAAACTTAAAAACATGACAGGTAGTAATAGTCATCAGTTCTGAAGCTCTGTCAGCTGCCAGCAGTATCAGGTGCTTCGTGATTGGCTCTTGTTGAACATTTCTACTCATTCCCAGCAGAATTAGATAAGTGCAGATAAGGTAAATGAGAGATTAATTTGAATTATTCTTTTCTCCGCCCCTCCTTTTCAGATGTGACGATGAACAGATGTGCAGTGACAAAGAGCGGTTTGCCAGGTAATGCAGAGGATTTTTGTCCTGGTTGTGGGGTCAAGCCGTCTAAATGTGAGATTTAAATTTTATCTAGGTGAGGGTGAATTTCTCTGTGTAGTATCTTCCTCTTCTGAAAAGTGTTGAAACAGCCTGTCATTGATGCAGGTGACCTGACTTGAAGCTTGTGGTGGATTTTTCACAAAATGCTTTTCTCATGTATGCAAGGTATGCTAGTGTGTTTATTGTATCTACAGGAACACATATTATGGACTTCTTGGGGTTGTTTGTTTGTTTGTTTGTTTATTTATGAGACAGGGTTTCTCTGTGTAGCTCTGGCTGTCCTGGAACTTAACCTGTAGACCAGACTGACCTCAAATTCAGAGATCTGCCTGCCCCTGCCTCCCGAGTGCTGGGATTAAAGGCGTGCACCACCTCTGCCCGGCTGGATATAATTATTATATTGGTACAAATAATGGAAGAATTTTTATAGAAAATGGTTTTTACTCATTTAAATGAGTTTTTTTCTAGATAATAAACTTAAATTCGTTTAAATAAGTGTTAGATTATAAAATACACTTATTTTGCTTTTTATTAAAGAGTAATCTTTCTCAACCCAGAAACTGGCTTTACTTTTAGAAAATCCTTGCTATGAGTAACTCTTAAAAAAAAAAAAAAAAAAAAAAAAGAGGGCATGGGGCTGGAGAGGCAGCTCTGTGAGTAAGAATGCTTGTTGCTCTTGCAGAGGACCTGAATTTGGTTTCCAGCATGCACATAGTGGCCCACAACCACCTGTAACTCCAGCTCCAGGGAACTTGACATCGTCTTGGCTTCTGGGGACTTCCACATGCACACGATCATACATACATACGGATGCACACATAAACACATAAATACTTGGGGGAGCCATGATCCCAGCTTCCAAGTATAAGCCTGTGCCCCTGTCCACTCTCCCCAGTACCTTGGCCCTGCTTAAACAGGAGTGTCTGCTTCATTACAATGACCCCAAATGCTAAATGCACATCAAAAATCCTATCTTGACTGACTGGACCTAAGCAAGATCAGTAAATGTTAGCATAATTTCAGACATACTCCGAGGAACTCACTTTTAGGAGCTGAGGCAGCATTTGGGCCCCTTATCTTCTGATACTATGTTTTCAAAACAGACAGAGAGAGAAAGGAAAGACTTAGCTGGGAAGAAAAATTGCACCGGACATTTAACCTCTCATACTAAGTTTGGCACGGATGACTTTTATTCTTGTATAAGTATCTACTAATCACTGAAAATGAATAAATAAATACTTTAAGCTCAATCCCTAAATCCAACAGTGAAAGGAAAGGACTTATTCCCAAAAATTGCACTGTGTCACACACACTGTGACACTCAGGTGCCTGTACTTATACATGTACATCATATTGACACACATAATGATAATAAATACAAATTTAGAAAATACTAATTTTTGGCTGAAATTCTATCAAGCCATAAAAACACAACCTGGAATATTTTAATCTACCTATGTCCTATTTTGTTCAGAAATATTGGAGTAGAAAAGAGATTATGACTCTACTAATAATACTAAAAGGAATTTTAAAACAAAAATTCATTTCTTTCTTTCCTTTTTTTAATTGGTTTTTCAAGACAGGGTTTCTCTGTGTAGCCTTGGATCCTTGGAATTCTCTCTGTAGACCACGCTGGCCTCAAACTCTGAACTCAGAGATTGCCTACCTCTACTTCCAGAGTGCTGGGATTTAAGGCATGCACCACACCACCAGGCTAAGGAAGGTTTTGTAAATAATTTTAAAACATGGCCTATTAGTTGATTGTGTATATGTCTGTGTCCATGTGCATGTGGATATGTGCCTATGAGAGCATGTGCCCATGGAAACCACAGGATTCGCTGGAGTTGGATTTATAGGCAGTTGTGAACTGTCCAACACAGGTGCTAGGAACCCGACTCAAGTCGTCTTCCAGAACAGTGTGTGCTCTTAACCTCTGAGCCGTATTTCCAGTCTTGTTTGTTTGTTAAGGTCTCACCAGCCCTGGCTTTCCTGGAACCTGCAGGCATAATTTTGCCTTTGTTTTCCAAGTGCTAGGATTAAAGTTGAACTCCACCGCCACAGCCAGCTCTTCTTGTCTACTGACATCTTTGAGTTTGTATGTGTGCATGTAGAGACCAGAGGAAAGCTTCAGGTGCCGTTCGTCAGGAGCCTTCCTTTTTTTTTTCTCCACCCCCTAGGCAGGGTCTCATTTCTCTTTCTTGGAATGCACCAAGTTGGCTAGGCTGTTGTTGGATGAGCCCCTGGGATCCTCCTATCTCTGCCTTCCCAGTGCCAAGATTCCAAGGATTTTACGTTTCTATTTTATTGGAATTTTCCCATATATTGCAAAAAAAATAATAATCACTATTATTATTATTAAGCTCAATATTGTTATTAATAAAGCTCAAGTTTTACTCTTTTGCAAATTCCTAGGCACAAGCAGTTCTCCTATTTTATCTTCCCTAGTAGCTGGGACTACAAGGCCCCTGCTTTCTGCTGTGTCCATCATCCTAAGGCAGAGTCTTAGGAAGTCATTTTATTTGCATGGCTCTCTTTATTGTCTTGGTTTATATGAGACAGTCTCTCTGGCCTGTTGCTCAGTTCTCATGTTCATATGTGATCTACCATTGAGATACATACTTCTTGTCATTATCTTAAATTTTTTTTTAATTTACTTATATCTGTTTTTTCCTATTGCATGCATATATGCCTCTGCAGCCCGCATATGCATGCCTGGTGTCCATAGAGGACAGAAGAGGGCATCAGATCTTCTAGAACTGGAACAAGGGACTGTCATGAATTGTCATGTTGAACTCAGGACCTCTGGAAGGGCAGCCAGTACTCTTAACCACTGACCCATCTCTCCAGCCCCATTGTCATTTTTAATAGCCAGACTTTTTGACCTCTTAATATACTTTACTTAGATAATTTATTTGAGGCTTATCTCTCTTAAAGTAAGTCCTGATGCAGTAAATTAGCTAATACCTTGTTTTTTCAGTTGCTACGCCCACTCCTTCTTTTGGGGTGAGGTTTTTAAGATGGTCTTTCTGCATAGTCCTGGTTATGATGGAACTGACTATGTAGACCAGGCTGGCACTGAACTCTTCAAGGGCTGAAATTAAAGGCATATACCACCACACCTGGCCCCTGGCCCCTGCTACCCATTCTTAACAGAATCTTGGTTTTCTGGAAGAATTTAGTGATAACTTTTGTCTTTCTCCAAGAGAGAAGGAACTGATACTGGTTAAACTATAGAAAAAGTGCTTAGGTGACTAAACCAGAATTTATTAGATTAGGAATGTGTCAATTATAGGGGATATGTATGCAAGAAATGTAGCTCTTGGTTTAAGGCTGTAAACGTTATAGCCTTAACTTCCATGAGTAACATCTGGTCATGGTCCAGCTAGATGGCTCAGCATATAACTCTTACCATCAGGCCTGAGGACACAAGTTCTAGCCCCAAGATGAGATGATGAAAGGCTAGAACAGACCCCCCAAGTTGTCCTCTAACTTCTATCCATACTCTCTGGCACACATGTGCACACATGCAGATACACTAAATATTACAATGGGAAAATCTGGTCATAATTTTGTGTGTGTGTGTATTTATGTTAGCGACTTATATTTCTGGTCAGTGTAGTGGTATTTTCTCTGCCCATGATATTGGGCTATACGGCCCAAAGGAGGCGGTGCTTCTTGCCATTGTATGTGACTTCTTACAAGGGGTTGGAGAAGGGTCCCATGCCCTGCTCCCTGCTCCTGCCTGCGAGGTGGACTCACTTGGACTCACTCCTGGTCAGGTCAGAGGACGACTTGTGCTGTCCACTCCGTTCTGTAACCATGAGTGTATTTCCTCAATCTATATCTCAATACATTCTGTTACCATTTTAGTAGACTCACGTGGATTGATTGTAAAAAGTGGCGCCCAATGTGGGGAAGAGAGATGGCTCAGTGGTTCAGAGCACTGACGGATGATCTAGAGGACTTGGGTTCATTTCCCAGGCTGTCCGGTGTCTGGTCACACCAGGATAAAAATGGAAAAAAAAAAAAAAAAAAAAAAAAAGAATCGGGAAGCAGGAAAGGAAACCTGTGACCCCTCTCCCTCTCCTCTCAAGAGGTCACGCACAGCAGCAGGAAGCACCGCCCCCTTCTGGCCCTATAGCCCAAGGTCATGGGTGGAGCAGACACCACTGCAGGTCAGTTGTTTAAACTGCCTAATTTAGACGCTGCAGAGTATCTTTGTGAGCATGCTGTTCTTCCCAAGGTGGCAGCAACTTTTAAGAATGATCATCCTGAGTTCCCTGGCTGGCTCTTGTTCAAACTCTGTATCTTTGGTCTCTGTAGAGACAAAATGTGTTTTGTGTTGAGATCATATTAGTTCCTAACTGGCCTTGACTTTTGTCTTATAAGTTACTTTTTAAAAAAACATGGTTCTGTAGATTATGAGCAAGGTTCCTGCTTGTATTGCCATTTCCCCCTTTTCTCTGTATCCATTTTATTTCTTTTCTTCTTCCTATTTGTATTTCATTTCTCCTCCTTCCCTTTCATCCATACTTTCTCTCTTCTCTCCTTTCTTCCTTTTTATTTTAATTTTCGCTTAGTTCATCAATTCTGTTTTTAGGTCGGATGATGAGCAGAGCTCTGCGGATAAAGAGAGACTTGCCAGGTAGGAACTGTGTTTAGCATGAAGCAGATGCTGTTGCTTTTCTTACCCTTTGTCTTACCCATCTTTTCTTCCCCTTTCTGTAATTTTTCTTATCTGTGGCAAAAAAAAAAAAAAAAAAAAAAGACACAAATTTTTACAAGTTTGGGTGTAACAGGAACTTTGCCTACCTCATCAGAAAGTGGTTGTGTTAAGCCAGGATATGGTGGCGGACTCTTTTAATTCCAGGTGTGGTGGTGGTGCACACCTTTAATACCAATACTTGGGAAGCAGAGGCAGGTGGATCTCTGTGAGTTTGAGACTGCGTGGATCATAGAGTGAGTTCTAGGACAGCCAGAGCTGTTACACAGAGAAACTCTGTCTTGAAAAACCTAAAAAAAGCAAAAACAAACAAAAAAAAGAAATTGCTGTGTTCATTATTTTAAATTTTTTATATTCTCTTTATCTCATCACTAAATTCACAGAATGAAAAGGTTTTAGAAATAATGTGGTAGGGCTGGAGAGATGGCTCAGAGGTTGAGAGCATTGGCTGTTCTTCCCAGAGGTCCTAAATTCAATTCCCAGCAACCACATGGTGGCTCAAACCATCTGTAATGAGATCTGGTGCCCCCTTTTGGCCAGCAGGCATACATGCAGACAGAACACTGCATATAATAAATAAGTAAATCTTTAAAAAAAGAGAAAGAAATAATGAGGCTGTGTCCATTGATGCTTTAACAGGAAAAGACTCCATCAGAATACCTATAACTGCCATACTTCCCAGCATTAAGGACATATCACTTACTCTGCACTTCCTGTGTAGACTTGCAGACTCGATTACTCCGTCAGTTCTATTCATCCTTATCATTTCTGCGGAACGTTTGCTGCCTTGGTAACAGCTGTTTAAAACTTGGACTTTGGGCTGGAGAGATGGCTCAGTTTGTAAAGTGCTTCCTGTGCCAGCGGGGTTACCAGAGTTTGTCCCCAGGACCCCCGGAGAGGAGGGTGTGGGTTTATGACCCGCATCTGTTTGTAATCCTAGCACAGTGGGGAAGCAGAGGCTCACTGGACAGCTACGCTAGCTTAGTAGTCAAGTCCTGAGTCCCAGTGAAGAGATGATGTCTCAGAAAACAAGGTGGGAGGCGGCTGTCTTAAGAACTAACACCTGAGATTTCCTTTGCTTTTTACATACATGCACATGCATGCTCACACATGCCATGCAGTGTGCACATGTACACACATTACTTTGTGGACGTCAGTCTCAAATTTGTCAGATACAAAGAAAATGAGTGCTTTAAATTTGAGAGTAGATTTTTTTTCCTATGTCTTAGGCAAAGTAACTAAATATGAACCTATGAAGTGGGACCTTTTTGTGCTTTGGAAAGAGACTCCAGAATCAGTTCTTCTTTCCTCTTTCAAGACAGGGTCTCATGTACTTATGCTGGCCTTAAATTCACGATTCTCTTGTCTCTGCCTCCCAAGTACTAGGATTTCAGGTACGTGCCATCATGTTCAGAAAAATACTCTCTAGTCAGATTTTCTTCTGAGGGAGTGGTAGGGATTGAAGTCGGAGCTTTGTGTGCTGTGGGTGAGCACCATGCCAGTCCCACGTTAGGAGTGTAGGCAACTGTCCATGGTACAGAAATACTGCGTGATGCCCAAACTTTCCTGTTCTGGTCTGTGAGTTGGCATGCCTTATTAGTAACTGGATCATAAATACAAGTGTTTTTACTATTTTCTCCTGTATTACTTCTTTAAGCTGGGCCACAAATTAATTCTGTGGCTGTTAAACCCATGCCTGCTACTGCTGCTGCTGCTGCTGCTTCCACCCTGCAGAGACCTGACCGGCATGTTGGTGCTGAGGGAGGTATTGCACCGGGGAGGGCCAGCTCTGGGAAAGCCATCTAACCCTTGACTTCATTTGCTCATTGTATAACAAGGACGTTTGTGTTAGATTAGTGTGTTTGTTGTTTTTCTCGACGGAATAGATCCGAAAGTGGTAGAAGAAGTACATAAAGATGATACAGCCAAGCCGCCCAGCTAGGAGCCAAAATGCAGCCTGTTCGGTCTTCTCCTTGAGGCATCCTCGTGGAAGCCCCTGAGCAGCCTTTTAGCTTTCTAGAATTCCTGATTGTCAACTCTAGATGATTCCTCTTACGGTTACATCATAATTCTGCCTCAGTTTTAAGATCTTTGTTATCTCAGTTGAAATCTTTGTTTCCCTACTGAGATCCAAGTTTCCAGTTATCCACTCCCTGCTCTACCCCTATTCCCGCTGTGCATTTGCCCGGTCTGAGGACCACCTGATAACTGTACTCTCTTCAGTTCAGTGCACTGCCAAACCCAGAGAAGAAGGGAGGACTTGTGTGCATTAGTGTAGCAAATAAAATCCCAGAATCTCCCAGTTCTGCATTTTAATGTCATAAGAAATGTAAGACAAAGCAGCATTTAATACACTAAGAGAATTTATACTATCATGTCTCATTTTGTTCTTCCTTTTTCTTTCTTTCTGGGACAAGGGCTCACGGTGTAGCTGTGGGTGTCCTGGAACTCAGAGAGCCACCTCTACCTCTTGAGTACCAGGATTCAGGCAGACACCACCATGCATGGCTTCCCCTTTTTTCCCTTTACCTTTCCCACTTTTTTTTTTTTTTTGATAGTCTTATGTATTCCAGGCTGGCCCCAGACTTGATATATAGCTGAGAATGAACTTTTGATCCACTCAGGTGCTGGGATTACAGAGTTACACAATTATACATGTTTTATTGGCGGTTGGAGATCAAACCCACAGCTCTGTGCATGCTAGACAAGCACTCTACCAACTGAACTAAATTCCCAGTCTGAGGTGGTGGTTGCTGCTGCTTTTTCTTCTCCTTTAAAAAATGGGGGGTGGGTGGGGCAGGGGTAGTTTTGAGACTGATACTGCTGTGTAGCCCAGGCTGATCTTAAACTCACTTTTGAAGTTTTTGATGGTCTCTTGCCTTAGCCTCCCAGTTGCTGGGATTATAGACAGGCATGTGACACCATGCCTGGCCCCATTGGATTCTTTAGAACAAGATATCACTATGTAGTTCAAGTCAAAGCTCAGATTAGCCTCGAACTTAAAATTCTTGTGCCTTAGATTTTTTTTTTGAGACAAGGTTTCTCTCTCTAGTTTGGAGCCTGTCCTGGAACTCACTCTGTAGACCAGGCTGGCCTCGAATTCACAGAGTTTCGCCTGCTTCTGTGAGTGCTAGGATTAAAGGCGTCCGCCACCACCGCCCAGCTGTGTCTTGGTCTTTTAAAGTGCTGGAATTGTAAGCATGTGCTATTCATGTCTGTCCTCTGTACTAGTATTTCTTTCATAAGCTATTGATCCACTTACTTAAATTGGCAAAAGTTGGTCATTTTATTTTCTAGCCTCTAAGTGTTTTAATGCAGTCAGGGAAGCTGAGATTTGCCCCCTTAGGAACTTAAGTAAATGAAATTAACATTAAAAAAAAACTATTATTTCTTTTTTTGTTTGTTTGTTTGTTGTTGTTTGAGGCAGGGTTTCTCTGTGTAACAGCCCTGGCTGTCCTGGAAGACACTCTGCAGACCAGGCTGGCCTTGAACTCAGAGATCTGCCTATGTCTGCCTGGAGTTCTGGGATTAAAGGCATTCACCAGCACGCCCATCTCTAACTGTTATTTTTTAAAACATTTCTTTCCTCTGAAGAGATGGTGATGTAGAGGAAGTGGTTTCCCGGAGGGGCATTACGGACTTGTTCTCTGTCTAGACTTGGTTAGTTTGTTTCATGCCTACTGTGCATGAGGTCGACCTCTTTGGCTTCTGAGACCTGAACTTCATCAGACCTAAGTCCTACAGCTCTGAGCAGCTGACCTGGTGTCCATACCACTCCCCTCATGCCAAAGGACCAGACGCTCCCCTAGAACGGAGCCTCTCTCTCTTTCTCTGTGCAGGGAGAACCATAGTGAGATAGAACGGCGTCGGCGGAACAAGATGACGGCGTACATCACAGAACTGTCGGACATGGTACCCACCTGTAGTGCCCTGGCTCGCAAACCGGACAAGCTGACCATCCTACGCATGGCCGTCTCTCACATGAAGTCCTTGAGGGGGACCGGCAACACCGCCGCTGACGGCTCCTACAAGCCGTCCTTCCTCACGGACCAGGTCTGTGTGCGTACGCGGAGGGTTGTGGGTTCGGGTTTGAGGTAGGTCTCACGTAGCCTCCAACTCACCACACTGCCGGCAGTGACGCTGAACCGTCTCTTGCCTCCACCTCCCTCGGGCCACCATGACCAGCTTCAGGAGCTTGTTTCTTCAGGAGACAGCAGACGACATGGAGAAATGAGTTTGGTCCTTGGCGATAACTAAGTGTTGGAGTAGTGGAAGTAGACAGGAGCTGTGAGAACTGTTTAGAAGACTTTAGGTGTTTTAGAACCTGGCTCGTAAATGCAGCCTGTAAAGGAAAGAAGGGTGCGACTCCAGAGAGAGTACCACATTCATGGAACCAGGATTCCTGGGGTTGGAATTCTAGAAGATGGAAGAAATCTGTCTCACCCCCAAAGCAACTTCCAGTCTTAAGGGGAGTCTCACAGGCAGTCCCTGTTGCCCCGTGATACGTTTTGTTACATTTGATATACACATGAAAACAGATGGCAGAAATTCTTCTCATCATTCAGGAACTGCATCTGAGAGCTATGGCTGTAGCTCGTTGATAGAGCACTCACCTCCTGTGCTAGAGACCCTAGGTTCAGTCTCCACTTCTACCAGAAGGAAGACCTAAATTTGAACATAATAAATGTATGAGTGGTAAGATCCATAAATGGAAAATGATGAAAAGAAGCATATGGAGAGTAGGTGGCTTTTATTGTTAATATTTTGTGTGTGATCAATATATAATGGTGGTGGGATGTCTAAATTTATTTAGTCTCTCTAGACTTGATTGAGAGTGACTGGGGAAGACAAGTTATATTTCAATTAAAATTCCATGATTGGGCAGGGCATGGTGGCACATGCCTTTAATCCCAGCACTAAGGAAGAAAGCCAAGACCAGCCTGGTCTACATAAAGAATTCTAGGCCAGCCAGAGCTATGTAGTATTGGTAAAATTATTAAGGCCACTCCACGTAGTTAAAAGGAGATTTATTTAATGGTGCAACTTACAAATGAAGGAATAGGTAGGTTGAGGGCTCTGGGAAAGACGCAGCAGTAGTCTGACGATGTTCTCTGGAGAACTCTCCTCCATCCACCTCTAGCGTCCGGGCTCCCAGCAGCAAGAGGGCACGGCACTTCCCAATCTCGGGTCTTCAGGCTCTCCCTTGGCCCCGCCTTGTGGGCGTGATAGTTACCAAAACCTCAATGGGGGTTGGAGCTTCCAGACCAAAGCTGGAATGGCTACCCACTACATCTCCCCTTTTGTCTAAATAAGAAGGTTCTAACCTAATACAAGACTATATACAAAGGAATGGTTATTAAATATTGCCCAGGAGTAATGAGGGATAATGACCTAGATAAGATGGAACTACAACCAATGCGAACAATATCAAGCAAGAAACACATACTAATATCCAGAGAAGTCTAGAGCATAGGTAAATGGTATGTTACAAAGATCATTCCAAAGGGTGTCCTATCCTAAAGAACCTGAATTTAATACTTAATATGTTCTAAGATATTATATATATATATATGTATATATATATAATTTGTAACTATAACTGCTAATCTTCAATCCCATCTAAGACCTGGGAAGGAATATAATGGTACCTGAGAAATGGTAGATGGATGCAAGCAACTTTCGGGAATCTTGCAAGAGTAGACCGAGACAGCTGGCAGCCTGGACAGTCACCTAATGTTTCTCAGCATTGTTGGTGACTAGATAGTTGTAATTTCCTCAGTTATGATAAAAGATAAGTTAGATATAAAACCTTAAACTCATAAATATAAGATAGGACATCTTCTTTAATATTGTAACTGTAATTCTTGTTTGGTAATTGTTTTGTTATATGTAATTTTACTGTGTTAAAGTTAAAACTTTCCTTTTTAAAAAAAGAAGAAAAGGGGAAGTGCTGTGGATATCGCTCTATATAATAAAACACTGATGGCCAGTGACCAGGCAGGAAGTATAGGCGGGACAAAGAGAGAGGAGAATTGGGGAAACAGGAAGAAGGGAGGAGAGACACTGCAGCCACCGCCAGGACAAGTAGTATGTAAAGATGCCAGTAAGCCACGAGCCACGTGGCAAGGTATAGATTTATAGAAATGGGTTAATTTAAGATATAAGAACAGTTAGCAAGAAGCCTGCCATGGCCATACAGTTTATAAGTAATATAAGCGTCTGAGTGATTATTTTATTGTGGATTGTGGGACTGTGGGGCTTGGTGGAACCTGGAGAGAAGCCCTCCAGCAACAATGTAGCAAGACCTTGTTTCAAAAAATAAAAAAAGATACATGATTGTTCATACTTCAAAAGCACAAACCCTGAGTTTGATCTCCAACACCATATACAACTGGATGTGGTAGCTCATAACTGTAATTTCAGCAGTAGGGTAGGAGTAAAGAGAAGTTGAAGTCATCCTCCTAAGGGCCAGCCTGGTCTACATAAGGCCTTAACTAAAATAAATATATGTGCACATGTAATGTGTGATTACTGTGGAAAGTTTTAGAAAATACAGACATTATAAAGAATAAGACAAAGGACATTTAATGTAATGTCACCATATTCATCTAAGAATTATAGGAGTATGGCTTGAGAGAAAGGAATAAGGTCTCCAAATAGGATGGTCTATTTGCTAGCTATGTATGTACATAGAAATACTCAGTTTACTTCCTCAGAATACATGCAGGTATTGATTAAACAAATCCCAGGGATGCTCTTTTTGTGACGAATCAGGTACTTTGTGCTATGAGAAATACAAAGAATGGTAAAAGATAGGTCAATGGTAGAAACAGATATGCAGATTGATAACTAATAACACAAAACTAGTGTTACAACAGAGGAACAGTAATGAGGCTTATAGGAATATAGATACAGAAAGAGAGGAGGTTTGGAGAGAGAGCTCAGGGTTAAGAGCACCAGCAGCTCTTCCAGAGGTCCTGAGTTCAATTCCCAGTAGCCACATGGTGGCTCACAACCATCTGTAATGAGATCTGGTGCCCTCTTGGGACCTGCAGGTGTACATGCAGAACACTGAACATAATAAATAAATTTTAAAAAGATAAAGAAAGAGAAGAATTAAATACTGGGCATGGTGTCACTGCTTTAATCCCAGCAGTCAAGATAAAGGCCATTTCTATAAGTTACTTTCGATTAAATGATTTCAGGAAATCAGGAAATTGGTGGGGGAGGGGTGTGGTGGCCTGGTGGGAAGATTCAGAGGTATGGTTTGGAAGCATGTGTTTGGATTCTGAAAAGAGAAGATGAACAGAGAACAGGACGTAGGAAATGTCTACATGTAACATGTGAACAAAGGGAAGAGACCCTGGAACAGAAATGGAGTTTCAGAAAACCAAAAAAAAAAAAAAAAAAAAAAAAAAAAAAAAAAAAATTATAGAGTTCAGTGGGTAGTAGTATCAGATTGTGGAGAGAGATTGAATTAAAAAACAAAAACGATGAGGATCCAGGAGAGGGACCTGAATTGGCAATTGGGAGGACACAAGTAATCTACTTACAACAACAGCAACAAAACACGGATAGTGGTTTAGAGGGAAGATTGAGGGGTAATTGAAAAGCAAGAGAGAATAGGACCCTTGCGTGTAACGTGACCTCTGCTTCAATCTACCCTCAAATGACAGTGATCTATTTATGTTTTTATGGTTGCTTACTGCCTAAAAAGTAAAACCTAAGTTTTTTAATATAATAATAACAGCATAGGCTGGGCAAGTTGAGGGAAGATTTGCATAGAATTAGGGAGTTCTGTGTTTATAAGCTTGAATGGAAAGAGGGGAGGAGAAGTGATCCTGAAGAGAGCACAGAGGATGGATCAGCAAGTCGACCGTCAGAGACTGGCTTATATCTCAGTTGACAGTGCTGCTGGCGTGCACAAAGCCCTGGGTTTAGTGACATCACAAAATCAGGGTGGTGCTGCATCCCTAGGATCCCCGTACCTGGGAGGTGGAGGCAGGAGGATCAGAGATTCAAGGGCATCCTTCACTGTATAGGAAGTTGGAGTTCAGACTGATCTCTGTGAGACATTTTTTTTTTTTTAAAGCCTGTTTTTAGCTATATGTGTTAGTTCTAATTCCAGTACTTGAGAGGCTGAAGTTAGAAGATTGCCATGAATCCAAGACCAAAAAACCCCTGCCCCTCCCCCCAAAGTCTCATCATTGTAAGCCTTTTTATTCCCCCTTGAGTATTAAGAGAAAGGCCGGGCGGTAGGCAGAGCCAGGCGGATCTCTGTGAGTTCGAGGCCAGCCTGGGCTACCAAGTGAGTTCCAGAAAAGGCACAAAGCTACACAGAGAAACCCTGTCTCGAAAAATCAAAAAAAAAAAAAAAAACAAAAAACAGAGAGCTGGCTAGCAACTTAGGGACATAGAATAAATACTTATTGTAAAAAACTTTGCCAGTGGATATTTAGAATGGGAACCCATGGCTTGGCTGAGGTATATCCTGCAGTTCTTAATGGAGCAGTGTATATATACCAAAGACTCTTGCTGCTTACCATGACTAGAAATACATGGTTTTTCAGAGTTCACTCTTAACTTTGACTGATTTTCTTGACCAGGAACTGAAGCATTTGATCTTGGAGGCAGCAGACGGCTTTCTGTTTATTGTTTCATGTGAGACTGGCCGGGTGGTCTATGTGTCTGATTCAGTGACGCCTGTTTTGAACCAACCACAGTCTGAATGGTTCGGGAGTACACTCTATGATCAGGTGCATCCAGATGATGTGGATAAACTTCGAGAGCAGCTTTCTACTTCAGAAAATGCCCTGACAGGTGAGAGTTGGGTAGATAGAAAATGAGTGGGGGGAAAATGCCTTTGTTTTGCTGAGGCGTTAGAGATATTTGAGCCCTTAAATGGGTTTGTTGAATCTGGCAGAGCTTATAAATGTTACCTTAATGTTAAATTTTATTCACATGCAAATATCTACTCATTCTTAGAAAATGTTTCATCAGTGGTTGTGTTCTTAAGTTAACTTGTACCTTAATTATACTGTAAATAAAACAGGGAAATTAAAGTGTACAGTAGTTTCTTTCCTGTCTCCGCATAATAAGAGAATTATCTATTCTTGCGTTACCTGGCATTTCCGTCCACACTTGTGCCTGACTCTCTGCTATGACAGTAGATTCGCTGTTGTAGGAGAGTGGTGATTGGCCGGTGTCTACGGTGCCGGCCTGTTGTCACTGTATCTCTACTGTGTCGTTGTCCCCCTGCCCACTTCAGTGAGATTCAGGCCTTTGCCAACATTTGGGGAGTGGAATAAGACATCTGTTGTAGGCAACTGTGTAGGAAGTTACAAAATAGAAACTAAAGTAACTGTTGGTTAAAATACAAGAAGTCCCGATATCTCTGGAGTGGACATATTCTTATTAACTTTGTTTTTTAGTTTTTCCCTTCTTTCGTGATTTTGTACATTTCATTTCTCTAATTTTCCATGTCCCCAGAGGTTACTGATTTTTTTTTTAATAAAGGAGAAAAACAGTTTTGTTTTCAGACAGATAAGTTTCTTAGCATATAAAATTTCTCATACCCCACCCCCCAAGCTTGAAGATAATTCTTCACATGAACTCAGTGACCTAAGCTTGATCTGCAGAACCTGTGTGAAAGTAGAAGGGAGACCAACTCCACAGAGTTGTCCTCTGACCTCCCTGCATATGAATGGACACACGCATGCCACAACAGAAATAGGTCAGTTTTGTAAAAAATCAAGCGTAATAATATACCTTGCTTGGACAGGCAGTGGTGGCGCACACCATAAATGCCAGTACTTGGGAGGCAAAGGCAGGCAGATTTCTGGGTTTAAAGCCATCCTGATGTACATAGTGAGTTCCAGGACACACAGGTCTACACAGAAAAACCCTGTTTCGCCGGGCGTAGGTGGCGCATGCCTTTAATCCCAGCACTCGGGAGGCAGAGGCAGGCGGATCTCTGTGAGTTCGAGGCCAGCCTGGGCTACCAAGTGAGCTCCAGGAAAGGCGCAAAGCTACACAGAGAAACCCTGTCTCGAAAAACCAAAAAAAAAAAAAAAAAAAAAGAAAAACCCTGTTTCAAAAAAAAAAAAAAAAAAAAAAAAGGTGCGCTTTGCCTCTTGCTCCCTCCCAGTACTTTCCCCCTGCCTTACTCAGAGACATTTCCAGTGCCGTCTTAGAACTAAGAGTGAGAGCCCCAGGTGAGGACAGCAGCAGTCAAGGCTTAAACAGAAGCATCCCTGTCATAAACAGGAAGGCAGGAGGGCAGGGCTTCCCTTTCCCACCCACAAGAATTAACTTCAGCTGCTCTCCATCCTTCTGCAGGGCGAATCCTGGATCTAAAGACTGGGACAGTGAAAAAGGAAGGCCAGCAGTCCTCCATGAGGATGTGCATGGGCTCCAGAAGGTCCTTTATTTGTCGAATGAGGTGAGACATCTGAAGCTGAGGATTGTGTAGGGTAGGAGTACCAAGCAGCTGAGGCTTTCCTTTCTGTCCAAGGCATTAACATTTAATTTCTAAAGCTATATTCCTGGTCACAGTTGAATTGCATTTAATTCTCAAGAACCAGATGTTTTGTCATAGTTCTAATACAGGACTTAGTAAGAGAAACAACACTTAATGAATTACTCTTATAGCATAGTTGATAGGTCCTTTATTTCTCCTTATTTCTGTCTTCCTACTTTATTTTCACAGCTGTCCATAGGGTAAGATTCATAGTTACTACTTTATTGATTATAAAAATGGATTCCGGGGGCTCAGCAGTTAAGAGCACTCTGCTCTTCCAGAGGACCCTGGTTTCATTACCAACACCACATGGTAGCTTACAACTATCTGTAACTCCAGTTCCGGGGGACTTGATGCTTTCTTCTGGCTTCTGTGGACACAGACATGGAAGTGGTGCAGAGGCCGGCTCCAGAGTTACACAGAGAAACCCTGTCTCAAAAAAGAAAGAAAGAAAACATCTTCTAAAAAAAGAAAAATGGATTCAGGAGCTGAGGAGATAGCCCAGTACTAAGTGCTTGCTGCATAAGCTTGCAGAACTGAATTCATTCCCCAGCACCCACAGAAAAAGCTAGATATGATTGCTCTGCTCATCCCATTTCTGGAGAGGCCTAGCCAAATTGTTGAGCCCCGGGTCCTGTTGAGAGACCCTGTCTCAAAATCAAGGTTGAAGGGGCTGGAGAGATGGCTCAGCAGTTAAGACCTTACCCCTCCCCCATTTATATGTACTCAGACTTCAAACTCAGTGTCGACATGCTTCAGCATCTGAGTGCTGGGATTTCAGGCATTTTTGTTGTGTTGTTTTTCAGATTAAAAAAACAAACCTTATGTGTGAATGATATATGTGGATGTGGACTCGTGTGTGTGTGTGTGTGTGTGTGTGTGTGTGTGTGTGTGTGTGTGTGTGTGTGTGTGTGTGTAGAGGCAGGAATACAAGTAGTTGGAGGTGGCTTTCTCCTTTGACCATGTGGGTTGAGGTAATCCAGTTCAGGTCATAAGGCTTGTGTGGCAGTCCCTATACCTGATAGCCCATCTCACTGCTGAGGGCTGAACCCAGGGCCTTGCACTTGCTAGGCAAGCACTCTATCATTGAGCTAAATCCCCAACCCACTGGCTGTGTGTGTGTGTGTGTGTGTGTGTGTGTGTGTGTGTGTGTGTTTTTAAAGATTTACTTATTATGTATACAGTGTTCTGCCTGCATGTATCCCTGCAGGCCAGAAGAGGGCACCATATCTCATTACAGATGGTTGTGTGCCAACATGTGGTTGCTGGGAATTGAACTCAGGACCTCTGGAAGAACAGCCAGTGCTCTTAACCTCTGAGCCATCTCTTCAGCCCTGGCTGTGTTTTTAAGATGTTGGTTTGTTTGTTTTTTTGAGACAGGGTTTCTCCGTGTAACTGGCTGTCCTGAAACTCTATCCATAGACCAGGCTGGCCTTGAACTTACAGAAATCCTCCTGCCTCTGCCTCCCCAGTTATGGGATCAGAGATGTGCGCCACTAGGCCTGGTGTTTTTTGTTTTGTTTTCAGATTTTGGAATTTCATGTAGCCCAGCTGGCTTGGAACTTCAGCTCCTCTTGCCTATACCTCCCAAACTTTGGTGCTATGATGTCTGGCTCAGAAAAACCATTTATGAAAGTCAAAAAAAGTTTAGGCTGCATAATGGAGATAGACTACATCCTACTTAGATAATGTTTAGGAGAATGAAATTAAAAAAAAAATTTCCTGGCAAAGATACAAAATTTCATATTATATAGTTTAATGGTTTAGCATTCAGATTACTATAGTTTATTTTAAATGGCGTTATATTATGTTGTCCAGGCTCATTTCAAACTCCTGGACTCAAGTTATCCTCCCATTTGAGTTTTTAAAGTAGCTTTGGTCTAGAAAAGGTGTACCACTATTCTTGACGGAATGTTGGTATTTATTTAGAGACGGTCTCACTATGTAGCCCTGGCTGGTCTGGAATTGGCTGTATAGACTGGTCTCAAACTCACAGAGATCTGCTTGCGTATACCTCCCACAGGCATTGTTCTAATCCATAGTATTTCATGGATTTGATTCTAGTTTTGATATTATAATACGTGGTGCTTTGATTTCATCATCTAATACTGGAGGTAATACTGTAATAAAATTTAAAACATTGTTATAAAGATTAGCTGGATTGATAACAGGATATTTAAGTCTGTCTAAAATTTACTCATTCATTTCTTTATCCTTTGGTTCCCTTTTTTTTTTTTTGAGTCTCTCTTTTGTTTTTCCCCCTTGGTTTTTTGAGACAGGGTTTCTCTGTGTAGTTTTGGTGCCTGTCCTGGATCTCGCTCTGTAGACCAGGCTGGCCTCAAACTCACAGAGATCCGCCTGCCTCTGCCGCCCAAGTGCTGGGATTAAAGGCGTGTGCTACTACTGCCCGGCTACATAAAAGTCTTAATACTCTAAAACACTCTTCTTTTTAGTGGTCTACTAAATTATTGTTGGTGTGGTGGTGCTTCTGTTTAATCTCATCCCTTGGGAGTTAAAGGCAGGCAGCTAAGGAGTGTGAGGTCCTTCTGTGCTGCATGAGATCTGTCTCAAAAAGTGGTCTAGGTTGGCAGCCACAGAGATAGCGTGGTTTGATTATTGGAACTCACATAATGGAGAGAGAGCCAACTCCCCTAAGTTGTCTTCTGTTCTTCACATGTACACAGTGACACACACCCACACCAAATAAATAAATTACATATACAGATATATGTGTGTATATATGTTTTTAAATGGTCTGGGAATATGGCGTTTTTGGTAGAGGGCTTGTCTAAAATGCATGGAGCTGTGGCTTCAGTACCCAATACCATACAAAACTGGTGTGTTGGTACATGCCTATAATACCATCCCTCAGGTACTGGTGGCTCAAGGGTCAGTTCAAGGTACTCCCTGACTACTTAGATAGTTCCAGGCCAGCCTAGGCCTGAAGGTGCTGTTTCAAATTAAACAACACGAAACAACAAACAAAAATAATGGGAGGTTTCACAAGCTCAGCCAGTTTTCTGTATGTAATTGGATCCTCTCGTCCTGCTGTTACGATTTATCAGAGCCCTGCAACTTTTATTTTCTGTTTGTTGAACAGGTGTGGCAGTAGCTCCGTGGACCCCGTTTCCATGAATAGACTGAGCTTGTTGAGGAATAGATGCAGGTAAATCGTAAGCAGTGACGATCGAGGGATGGAGTGTTTTCCTTGTCTAGCAGCAGACTCTTCCTCTACCTCACTCTCACTTCTCTAGCAATCTCTCTGCACTCTGCTTACTTACTTACTTTGGTTTTCAAGACAGGATCTCTGTGTAGCCCAGGCTGTCCTGGAACTCAGAGACCTGTCTGCCTCTCCCTCCCCAGTGCTGGGATTAAAGGCGTGTGCCACTGGTGGTTTCCGAACTTGGAACTCTTGCCCATTCTGTTTAAGAAAGTTGCTTCTACTTTACCTATTTTCTTGTGTGTGTTGGTTTTCTTGTGTGTTTTACTTCAACAGGGGCTAGAAACTTGGTTATTTGCGGCGGGAAGGGCAAGCACTGATTAGATAGTTTGTGAATATCCAAGAAGCTAAAGTCAAAGGTACTTAGACTTTGCTTCTCTTTAAAATTTCCTTTGTGCGGGATTCTGGGATGGGTCATCGGATAAAGGTGATTGCTGACAGGCCTGAGAGCTCCAGGGGGAGCTCACGTAACACACACACACACACACACACACACACACACACACACACACACACACACACACAGATACTTACATACATAAACAAATGTAGGAAAAAAATTAAAGGGGAAAACAAAACAAAATAGTTTGGGGCCAGCAAGATGGCTTAGCAGACAAAGTCACTTGTTCTGAACTGAGTTCAGTCCTCACAACCCACAAAAGGGTGGATGGAGAGAACCGATCCACCGAGTTGTTCTCTGACTGGCAGCTCCACAGGTTTGAGGTGGCACACGCAACCTACACATAGCAGCAGCAGTAATAAATGGATAAATAAGTGAATGAACGAACACTTTGAAAAGATAGGTTTATTTCATAGAATTTCCCCTGATTGCTATAACTCTTGCAGGAATGGACTTGGCTCTGTGAAGGAAGGAGAACCTCACTTTGTGGTGGTCCACTGCACGGGCTACATCAAGGCCTGGCCTCCAGCAGGTAGGGAAGTGATGTAGTGATTTCGCTCCTGATGCACTTGGTTACAGTTAGAAAATTGTCAATAAAAAATTTCTTTTTTGGGTTTTTTGAGACAGGGTTTCTTTGTGTAACAGGTCTAGCTGTCCTGGAACTCACTTTGTAGATCAGGCTGGCCTTGAACTCACAGATCATTGGGGGCTAGAAAGAGGGCTCAGCAGTTAAAAGCATTTACTACTTTTGCAGAAAACCTGGATTCATCTCTCAGCACCCACATGTTGGGTTACAACCACCTACAACTCCTTGGGATCTGACACCCTCTTCTGGCCTCTGTAGGTTCCTCTACACACGTGGTGCCCCTAAACTCACACAGGCAAATACACACAAATAAATCTTTTAAAGTATGTTGCTGATACTTACTGCTATATACTTATAGTATGTAATATCATATATAAAATAGATACTTATTTTTTGCTGGTCTGGATCTTCTGAGTTCAAGCAGTTTCCCCACCTCAACCTCCCCCTGAAATTTCCAAACATGAACTAACATGGGTGGCTTAGAATTCAGTCTTTAGGGCCAAGAATATAGCTCAGGAGTGGAGTACTTCCATGGTATACATAAGGACTAAAAAAAAGAACCAAGTGAATAAGCAAGTAACTATTATAGTTTTAAAATATTCAAATTCCTAATAATAGTTTACACTGAGTACTATGTCTTTAAGCTGTTGTGGCAAAGACACACTGGAGATTTATTTTATTTTATTTTATTTGAGACAGGGTCTCTCTGTGTAGCCCTGGCTGTCCTGGAACTCTTTTTTTTTTTTTTTTTTTTTTTTTTTTTTTTTTTCCCATCACAGGCAATTTATTTTGTTCTATTCATTCACAGTTAATACAGAAAATACTTGGAAACATTTCCATATAATGTTTGACACAGAAATCATCAAATGAAGTATACAATGTTGACAGGAGGTAGTACATTTATAATTTATAACCCCAAATGTATTTATAAATTAGAAATGGAAAGATCTACAAATGAAATTATGAAGGTTCACCAAAGTCATTTAATCTGTCAGTTTCTCATTCATTTTTATGTCTTAATAATATTCTATTGTATGAATAAGCCACATTTTATTTCTCTCCAGTATTTGATAGCTATTTGAGTTGTTTTAACTTTTTTACTATTAGCAACACACTGCTGTAAACCTTCATGTATATGTTTCATAGGTGCACATTTTCAGTAGTTTGAGGTTATATTCCTAAGGGTAGAATTGTTGAGTAACAGAGTAACAATGTTTTGCATTTTGACCAACCACCAGACTGTTTTGCCAAAGTGGCACACCATTTTACAATCTCACCAAATCCTTGTTTTTAAGGCTCTGATTTTTGTACAAAAGCATTCAATCATTCTGTCAGACCAAACCAGGAAAAGTAAGCTATAGTTCAGAGCTGTTCTATTCCATTTACTATGCAAAGCCAATCTTGGCGTTTGCAACTCTCAGCCCTTTTGAGTATTCTTGCAGTGTTCACCTTTTCCTCCACCACTTTTTTTTTCTTCTTTTTTTCTGGTTTATTTCTATCTATTACAAATGTATAAGAAATCCTCCATCAATGCTGCTGATAGCAACAGAACCTTGAGAAATATACCTTTGGTTTGCCTCAGAAAAGGAACACATATTGTACTGTAAAGTTTATAAAATTGGTGCAAAACATTGTAATAATGTTACAATACCAGTTTTAAGAGTTCAGTGACTAATGGGGAGCCGATGGGATACATGCAGAACTGTGAAAGCGATCTCACTTAGCCAGCTGTACACGTAGACTGTAAATCTACATTCAGATCATTTCTGAACTAAGACTATCATCTCAGTTTATCTGTTGAGGTCAACCAGGAAACCCTAGAATATACCTTGATTCTTGCAAAAAAAACAAAATAGGGGGAGGGGTTTCTTCAGCATTTCAGTCCACGAGTAACAGTATCCTAACAGGCAAAGTGTTCTCTCACTGTCAACATAGAATGAACTGCTGCTGGAGGTCAACTTGGGCTTTAATTTGCATTAGCACTTACATGCATAGTAGTCCAAGTTGTTGACCTAATGACTTTAAAAAGTAACTCTAAAAAAGTAAAATGGCCCTTCTTGGAAGACTAAAGAAAGACATCCAGCCACAGTTGTAAAAAGTCTCATCAAAACAATATACCCTTTTATGAATTACGCCTCAATTAAAAAAAAAAGTAGCCCCAAATAAGAAGCAGCTCTGAAAAAGAAAATATAACTTAAGATATTTGAAAAAAAAAAACAAGGTGAATACAGGTTCAAAAGTAATTAAGATATATTTTCTTAAGGCTATCTAGAATTAGGCTTTAAAGAATTCTACCATTTCAAGTTTACCACTAGTTACTAGATACCTATTTACAAACAAGATGTTCACCTTTTTTGTTTCTTTATCAAGAGAAAAATCTACCTTCAGACTATGAGGGTGGTGATGGGGAGGGACTAGAAAACAAGATTCAAACAATCCTGGAACTCTTTATACAGACCAAAGTGGCCTTGGACTTGCAGTGATCCACCTGTCTGTGCCTGCTGGATGCTAGGATTAAAGGTGTGCCACCACTATATGCAGCGTGAAACATTAGAATTTAATGCAATTAATTTGAGCAAACTGAAATGGGAGCAAGACTATGAGGGATAAATGGAAAATGGCTTGATTACAGTAACTTTAAAAGGGGGCTTTCCTCTGGAAAGTCTAGATGTGAGGAGTAGTTTTGTTTGAGTTTGAGATTACATAAGGGATGTAGCAAAGGCGGCAGGGTGTGCGAATCAAGAGTTTTGTTTTGCTGGGCGGTTGTGGCACATGACTTTAATCCCAGCACTTGGGAAGCAGAGCCAGGTGGATCGAGGTGAGTTCGAGGCCAGCCTGGTCTCCAAAGCAAGTTCTAGGAAAGGCGCAAAGCTACACAGAGAAAAAACCCTGTCTCGAAAACAAACAAAAAAAACCAAAAAAAAAAAAAAAGGAGTTTTGTTTTGTTTTAAGACCTTGAACTCAAGGTAGTCTCCTACCTCAGCCTTACAAGAGCCAGGATTCCAGGCTTGATTTTCCATGCCTAGCAAGAGTTTCCAAATCTTACCTTCTTTATTACTTCCCTACTAGAAGAGTATTATTGGGAAATGGGGATTTTCAGAAGCCAGAAATGCAAAGAAAAGAGAGACAGGTTTTCATTATTATTTATTTTATGTGTATGGTGTTTTGTTTGTATGTATTTCTGGGCACCACTTGTTTGCCTGGTGCTCACAGAGGCTAGAAGAGGGTGTAAGATCCCCTAGGACTGGAGTTACAGATGGTTGTGAGCTGCCATGTGAGTGCTGGGAATTGAACCTGGGTCTCTGGAAGAGCAGTTAGTGACCTTAACCATGGAGCCTTTTCTCAGTCGCTGTTGATATATTTTTTAAAAGATTCATTTATTATGTGTACATTGTTCTGTCTGCTGGTATATTTGCATGCCAGAAGAGAGCAGCAAATCTCATTACAGATGGCTGTGAGCCACCACGTGGGTGCTGGGAATTGAACTCAGGACCTCTGGAAGAGCAGCCAGTGCTCTTAACCACTGAGCCATCTCTCTAGCCCATCTGTTGATATATTTTAAGAAGAAATTAATATTGATTTGGGAAAACCTACATTTGCTTCCTGACATTGTATTAATAGTTTAACCTATGGTAAGTTACTTGACCTTTACATCAGTTTTCTCATCTATAATATGAGATAACATATCTTGTATATCATTATTGTGAGAATTAGATTTAATGTAAGAAAAGCAGACAGCCCAGTTCCTGGCACATGCCATGTAGCCAGTAAATGGGAATTAATATAATTGAGAAAAGTTAATTTGAACTATTATACATATAAATCATATAGTTAAAGTATGTATGGTCTTCATACTTATGTATAGCTATTAAGAAACTGTCTTTTCCTGGATAAAAATGAGAGATAAAGAAGTTGAGAGGGATGCATTTTTCTTCCCTTTTTCTACAAATATGAATACCTTTTTGTGTTTGGGATAATTAATTTTTGTTTATTTTAAAAATCTCTGGCTGGGCGGTGGTGTCGCACACCTTTAATCCCAGCACTCGGGAGGCAGAGGCAGGCGGATCTCTGTGAGTTTGAGGCCAGCCTGGGCTACAGAGTGAGTTCTAGGAGGCTCCAACGATACACAGAGAAATCCTGTCTCAGAAAAACAAACAAACAAACAAACAAAAAACCTCTGATTAGGCAGGAATATTTACATCTCTATGTATGATATAATCCCATAGCATATATAAAGTTTATGTTTTTAGACGACATTCACTGGGACTTGTATTTTCCAGTTTGTTACAATTAAAATACTGAAGCTAGGTAAGCTGGTACATGCATGTAATCCCAGCATTGGGAGGCAGGTGAAGAGTCAAGGTCACAGCTACAAAAGTTCCATTTAAGACAGTTATACTCCATCTTAAAAATATAAAACACACAAACATGAAACAATGTCTGATGTATTAATAAATCCTGTATAATTGATTACCTTTTTAAAAATCATTTTATACTTAGCACCTTCGAACTGAAATGTATCGGTGAGTCTTTAGTCACTTGCCTTTAAAGGATTTGAGTTTGAGATCTGAGTCATTCTTCTTTTCCTTCAATGAAGGTGTCTCCCTCCCAGATGATGACCCAGAGGCTGGCCAGGGGAGCAAATTCTGCCTAGTGGCCATTGGCAGGCTGCAGGCAAGTATGAGTCTTCACATGTGTGTCCCTTTCAAATTAGGAAAAAATCTTTTCAGGACTTATTTGTGTTATTTTTTATTTTATTTTATTTTACTCTGTGAATACATAGGAAATTTCCATAAATCTAAAAATCTGAAAAAATATTTATAGTAAACTTTGCTATTATCAGATTTGGCAAAAATCAAGAGCATGAAAGAAGGTGGTAATCTTTTTGTTGTTGATATTGCTGATGACACTTCCCTGTGTTGCCTAGGCCTCCAGCTCATTGATTCAAGGGGTTCTCCCACTTTAGCCTTCTGAGTCCTGGGAGTTTAGGCAGGCAACACCATGACAGGCTCCCCTTAACTCTGTTATTTTTAGCTTTGTAGTACTTTTTCATTTCCAGGTAATTTCTTTTGTCTCTATGTAAAATAAGAGCAATTTTTTTCTTTTGTTATTACATGCTTTATGATAGTTTTTTTAAAAAAATATTTTAAAGTTTATTTTTATTTTATGTTTATGAGTATTTTGCTTGCATGTGTGTCTGTGCACCATTTGCATGCCTGGTGCCTGAGGAGGCCAGAAGAAGACATTGGATTCCCCTGGAACTGGAGTAACAGAAAATTGTGACCTACCATGAAGGTGCTAGGACTTGTGTAGGTGGACTTTTCTGTCCCACCAGCCAGTTCCCAAATAATCACACAGAGACTTAATAATAATTATAAATGCTCAGCTGATAGCTCAGGCTCATTTTTTGATTTTTGCTAGCTCTTGCAGCTTAAATGAACCCATTTCTATTAATGTATGTGCTTCCCTGAGGCTCATTTACCTCATGTATGTACTTCCCATTCTGCTCACTCTGCATCTCATGGCATCTCCTCCGACTCCGCCCATCTTCCTGGCATCCTAGTCTGGGTTTCCCACCCAATCTCTTCCTGCCTAGCTATAGGCCAGTCAGCTCTTTATTAACCAGTCAGAGTAATACATATTTACAGTGTACAAAGATTGTTCCACAGCATTTCCCCCTTTTTTGTCTAATTAAAAAGGAAAGTTTAAGTCCCCCCCCCCCCCAAGACAGGGTTTCTCTGTGTAGTTTTGGTGCCTGTTCTGGATCTCGCTCTGTAGACCAAGCTGGCCTCCAACTCACAGAGATCCACCTGGCTCTGCCTCCTGAGTGCTGAGATTAAAGGCATGTGCCACCACCGCCCGGCCAGGTTTCAACTTGAATGTAGTGAATTATATACAACAAAACCAGTTACCAAGTAAGAATTACAGTTACAATATCCAGTTTATTTGTACTTGGCAAAATTAGAGAAAGTACTTTATTATCTATCTTATATTTGTGAGTCTAAAGATTTATACCTGATTTGCCTTTTATCATAACTAAGAAAAACTTTAAGTCTAATTATTTAGTCTTTGACTCCATCAAAGACCCCAGAAGGGTGTAATGTTACCAAATGACAGGGACATCTGGCTGCCTGGACAGTTACCCAAAGTTCTTCTGTAGTGTTGAGGCACCACCTTTGGCCTACAAGCCTAGAATAATCTGATAGATATTTCTGAGAAGCAGGGAATTTTGAAGGACTGGCCTACCCTGTCTTGGCAAAGTTTGGTAGGCTCCTTTTTTACATCCTGCTCATCCAGTTTGGACAGTATAGTGTCAGCAATTGAGGCAAGGGCAGTCTCTTGCCCAAACAGCTAGCTTTTTGCCATAAGGAAAGCAAACTCCATATGGAGTTTCTTTGATGCCCATCTTCTTTTGAAATAAATTGGTGCTACCAGGAGCCAATGTGTCTTACTATCAAGAAAAGCCTTACATTATTAAAACATTGTAAACACCATATTCTGTAGGTCTTTGAAGTGTTTGAAGACCATCTGTCAATCTAAATATATCTGTTTAACTTTGAAAACATACCTAATATGACTACAAGTTTGATTATTATAGATGATCAACTGCTAACCTGTCTTTGTTTATTATCTTAAATAGCTTTCAAGGACTAAAACTTTACATTTTCAAATGAGCTGCATAGGTACAATGCTTTAAACAAGAGTAGTAACATATATACAATATAACGAAAATAACCTTAAATTTTTATAGTATATAAAAATCTATACCAATGTAAAATATTTGAGACTAGTGGTTGTTCAAAAGTAGACTCAACAATCCACTGTACTATACTGTATCCCTCTTTTTCCCTTCAGAAAGAGATTCCTGAATCTAATCTAATTCCTGAATCTAATCCTAATCTCCTTGGTTTAGCTTTTTTCCTGACCATGACCAATAACAACTTGTAATCAACTCCCTTAAATGAGGACAAATATCCATAACCCACCAATGACCAAAAACCATCCGCTACACCTATGGAAATGTGGGCATTGTGTTCTCTAAACTGCTTCCTGTTGTGGGGGCAATGAATCTTTAGGGGACCCTGACAAAATTAGGATAATCGTCAAGTCCTGGGAGAACTAGCTGTATTATTAATTCTTGTTGTTTGTTTTTGTTTTTTCGAGACAGGGTTTCTCTGTGTAGCTTTGCGCCTTTCCTGGAACTTTGTAGCCCAGGCTGGCCTTGAACTCACAGAGATCCGCCTGACTCTGCCTCCCAAGTGCTGGGATTAAAGGCGTGCTCCACCACTGCTGTATTAGTTTTTCTTTAGTCTCTGTGTGATGGTAAGTGTAGAGCTTATCTGACATCTTGGCTGGAGTAGTCTTTGAAGCTGGACCATCTCAGCTAGCAGCTTTGAAGTTGTTACGGATGCAGAATTTTGATGAAACTGCAACAGAGGCATTCATAGAGGCTAGATCACCTGAGCTACTTCTCTTCATTGGTGTCTGGTCCTTTTTTTCTGAAAACACATAAACTTTTAAAGGTAACATACATCTGCATTAACACAAGTATGGAATGTGCAATGTGTACAAGTCAGCTAAAGATGATTTTTTGTCCTATGTGTGAGCAGGTAAAAGGCATCTGTCAATTTTATATTTCGACTACATAACCAAACCTCTATCCTTGCCATATGAAAGGTGGCATGTAATGATAAGTCATGAGAACTCTGTAGCCAACAAGATTTATCATGACTCATCCAGTCTCAGAGCTGTTCCCACAGTAGAGGGATCAGCATATACGTCACCTGTCCTGTAGTCTTTCTTAGTTTCTTTCTTCATGTCTGTAGCCAAGATTTTCAGGAGGTTTCCCCCAAGCAAATTTGATCTTTTGAAGAGAACCACAACTTTTTGTTTTCTGTGGAAATAAAGGTATAACCTCTCCCCCAGTGCAACACATTTCCCAACTTCCATTCTGAAACCAAGACTTCTCTAAAGTATATAGGCTGGTTTAATCCAGTAACCCCTTACATAATCCATTGTCTCTCAGCAGCTGCCATTTGCTCATCAGCATTTACAGAATTCAAAGTGAACAAAGTACCATACAGGATCCAGATGCCCTGTGTATTTCCCATCTTTACGTGGCTTTTCTTCTTTTATTACTTTATGCTCTCTTTAAAGACTTTATTATTTTTAAACTATTTTTTCCATGACTGTCTGTACCCGGTTTTTACTGTATCTGTTTAAAGGTTTTATCAATCTGGACTGCTTTACTGCACCTGCAGCCTTCTCTGACCACGTGAGCCAAACCTTAAATCCACCACGTGGCTCTGTACATGGAGCTGGTTGGCTCAAACTCACAAGCAGCTGTTAGATGCATGTCTCTGTATGCTACAGCCCGCCTGAGAGACTGTCCACTAGGAAACCCTATCTGGCTCCATGTTTGTGTGTTTGGAACTTTTCTTTCTGAGACAGGGTTTCTCTGTGTAGTTTTGGTGCCTGTGCTGTAACTCCCTCTGTAGACCAGGCTGGCTTTGAACTCACAGAGATCTGCCTGGTTCTGCCTCCCTAGTGCTGGGATTAAAGGCGCGCACCACCACTGTCTGGCTGGAACTTTCCTTTTTAAGCTTTTTCATGTCCTGTGTGGAAATAGGTACCCCAAATGTTGGACACCATATGTAATGAGTCTTTCTCTGTCCCACCAGCCAGCTCTTAAATAATGACACAGAGACTTATTGATTATGAAAGCTCAGCTGGTAGCTTAGGCTCATTTTTAGGTAGCCTTTATAAATTAATCCATTTCTATTAATGTGAGCTGCTGGGTGGGTGCTGGGAACTGAACCCAGGTCCTCTGGAATAGTAGCCTGTGCTCTTAACCACTGAGCCATTTCCAGCCTCTTGGTTTTTATTCTTTTCCTGAACACAGTTAAGTTTCTCAGAAAATTGAACCATGCTAAATAATGAATACATACTAACCAAAAGAAAAAGTAGGTGGTTTAGGGTTGCATTCATTATTTTCTTCCTTTACTAACTTGGTAAGGAGAACATGTATGGGGTAGAGCTAGACTTTATGCCTCTCACTGGGATTGCCATTTTTGCATTTCTGGTGAAACACTTATAAATTTCTAAATCTGATAATCTACGCTGATACTCATAAAGAAATTGAAAATGTTTCTGTAAGTAATGGTTTTATTTTGGCTCATTTTTATCTCTCCACTCGTAGGTAACTAGTTCTCCCAACTGTACAGACATGAGTAACATTTGTCAACCGACAGAGTTCATCTCCCGACACAACATTGAAGGGATATTCACTTTTGTAGATCATCGTTGTGTGGCTACTGTTGGCTACCAGCCACAGGTGAGAGAGGAGCTACTATATTGTTGATATTTAGGCCTCTTTTCTGTTGCTAGTGTTGAGGTTACATGACAGTCTAATCCCAGGGATGACCAAAATATAGCTGTCCAGTTCAGAAAAAGAGATGCTCCTATTTTGCTAGTAGCAAAATATAGTCTCAACTTCCTACCGAGGCTATCACCCCATATAGAGAAGTATAGTTTGTGAAACTACATAGAAATAGTAGTTATAAATGTATACTTACTTTTTATTTCTGACGTTAATACAGATAATCCAAAACTACTTATTTTGATTATTCTAGTGTAACTACCCTTACTTGGGTAATTTATATAATTCCCAGTGGAATAGTAGCCTGTAATAAATGTAAATGTAGCACTGGTTATTATAATGTTCTCATACAGTAGGTTAGTTAACTATCCCTGACTTATATGACCTCTGCGGTCTGTTAGAGCTGGCTATAAGTATATGAAATGGTCAGTGAAAAAGTAGTCTTGAAAATGAAGAACTAAGTTGGAGAATCCAACACATCCTGTAAAACTGTTACCAAGGCAGTGTGGCATTAATATAGGAGGCATTAATTTACTGATCTATTCTGATGAGTAGGCCAAAAGAGAGCCTTTTTTTTACATTCACGATCATTGGATTTTCAACAAAGATGCTAAGACATTTCAAGGGGAAAAAGATCTAACAAATGGTAGTATAGATATCAGATTCCATATGTACCACCACCACTCCCCCTAAAAGTCATTATACCATAGACAAAAATCAACTCAAAGCCCTAAATGTGTAAGTATTAAAGTTGGAAATAATCTTTTAAAAGAAAATCTTTGTGTGTGCACAAAGGTAAGAAGGCCAGGGTACAACCTTGTGGGATTCACCAGGTACTATTTGTCTTTTCATTTTGAGGCAAGATCTTTCATTAGCTTGGAACTTGAGACGCAGTCTAGGCTTGCTGGCTACCGAACTCCCATAACCCATCGGTTTCTGGTTCTTCTGGGATTGTGAGAATGTACCACACTTGATTTTATTTCTTATTTTTATTTTTGAAACAGTGTCTCACTGTGTAGGCTTGGCTGTATTGTAACTCTCTATGATACCAGGCTGGCCTCAAACTTGGGAGCTTGCCCTCTGCCTCCCAGTTGCTCAGATTAAAGATACATACTACCATGCCTAGCTATTTTTTTTATTTTACATCTATGTGTGAGTGCCTGGTATGTGGACCATGTGTTAACCTGGTATCCCAGAGACCAGAAGAATGCATTGGAGTCCCTGGAACTGGGTTCCACCTGGCTAGAACAGTCTTGATAGCATCTACTTTATAGGAAGTGTTGGATCAGGGATTGTAAATCCTCCCGCTTGGTTCTTCATTTTTGATTGCCTGGTCTCTCATCTTTTCAAGAGCAGGAAGTGCTCTTAAGGGATGAGCCGTTTCTCCCGCCTCCTCTGCATTCCCCACTTTTTTGAAAACATATATTCTAACGACCAAACTCAGGTCATCACGCTTGCAAGATATGAATGTTATCTACAAGGTTAGCTTTCTTTTCCTGAGATATGTTCTCTCCCTAGGTTAGCCTCAAACTGGAAATCTTTCTGTCCCAGCCTCCTGAGATGCTGAGATTATAGAGTATGCCTGGCAAAACTTTTTCCTGTAAACTGATATCATTAAGAAAGTTAGTAAGATGGCTTTGTGAGAAAAGCTCTTTATTTTCAATTGTTCTGTTACAGTCTACAAAGGTAAGTATATATGCATGCCCCTTAGAATGCAGCTGGAGTTAAGAGGACAACTTGCAGGAGTCAGTTCTCTGCACCATGTGGGTTCCAGAGCTAGAACTCAGGTCATAGGCTGGGTAGCAAGTACTCATTGCACTGTCTCTCTGGCTTGGTTCTGTCTCCTTTGTTTGTGTTTACAGAAGGATGAAGAAAAGAAATAACATTCACATCTCTAGCTGACAGAAACGTTAGGTGACCATAAGAAGTACATGTTTTACTTCTCTCTCTCCTAGGAGCTCTTGGGAAAGAATATTGTAGAATTCTGTCACCCTGAAGATCAGCAACTTCTAAGAGACAGCTTTCAACAGGTGATGTGTTTCCTGGTTGGGTCTGAGTACATATTTTGATCAATTCCTTATGTTTATTCTAGATACTTACTGATTATTGTTCATTTGAATACTGTGCTGGGTACTATACTTTTCTTTATACTGAGCTTATATTTTAAGAAGTAGAAAATGATAATACTTTGAAACTAGATAAAGTTCAAGCAGGGCTTTAGCTAGTTAATGTCTTCTAGTCAACTAACTGTATCCAAAAAATTGTCTTCACTGACCTTAGATCGTAGCAGGAAAGTTTCCTCAGAACTCTTTTATAGATAACTTTAAGTTAACTCACTTGTAACTAGTTGGAATTTTCAGGCCTGAGCTCCTGTAAATACTTGGTGAAAATAATGGACATAGCTTTATATAACTCTTCTTCTCCTCCTCCTCCTCCTCCTCCTCCTCCTCCTCCTCCTCCTTCTTCTTCTTTTTCTTTTTCTTTTTTATTTTTTTTGAGACAGGGTTTCTCTCTGTAGCTTTGTGCCTTTCCTGTAGCTCACTCTGTAGCCCAGGCTGGCCTCAAACTCACAGAGATCCGCCTGGCTCTGCCTCCCGAGTGCTGGGATTAAAGGCGTGTGCCACCACTGCCTGGCTAACTATTCTTTATATTTTACAAGTTAGTTATCTTACTCATACAGTGGGTAGAAGAATACTTAAAGGTGGAAGCTTGTGGGAAGGTTAAATAAGGTAATGCCATAAGGCACACATAGCCCAGCATTTGACACCTAATAAAATAACATTAGTTGCTAGTATTCTCTGTTATTAGAAATGGTGAACTAGAAGATTGTCTTCTGTTCTATCTGAGCAGGATAGATAAAACATTAACAAAACTCAGGCTTCCTGTAGGGCTTTTGTGGAAACCAGAATTCTCAAGTTTTGGGTAGAATAGCTGGGATTGATAAGTACTGTGTAAAATGTATTTGGTGTCACCAAACTGGAGTTCCTGGTACAGACTTGCAAGGCCAGTTCATCTGGTGTGTCTGCAGTGTGAAGGGAAACACGGAGACGTCTCTTCAGTGCTCCCCTTGACTGTACAGTCAACAGTCTGCAGCTGTGGGAAGATACCTGACACCTCTGTCCCCTTCATTTCCTCCCCCACTTTTGGACGTTGAAAGCCTGGTGCTTCCGAGGCAGCAGCACAAGGGTCCTGAGGGTGCAATTGGAAGGCTACTGCTTCACTTGCTCTTCCAAGTCCACTGATGGATGGCAACCCTTGCAGGTGGTGAAATTAAAAGGCCAGGTGCTCTCTGTCATGTTCCGATTCCGATCCAAGAACCGGGAATGGCTCTGGATGAGAACCAGCTCCTTCACTTTCCAAAACCCTTACTCAGATGAGATTGAGTACATCATCTGTACCAACACCAATGTGAAGTATGTACTCCTCTCTCTTTTTCTCATGTTGGGGTATTTCTCGTGTGGCCATGCCTGTGCTGGGGTGGGGGGTACGACAGGGCAAGTCTTAGCCTTATCAAGCTATCTCTTTCTCTTCAATTTTGACTTATAAAATACCATCAGTTTGAGATTCCTCGTTTAACAGCTTTCTATAGGATTTGGTATAGTTGAGGTAGAGGGTAAGGTCAGTTGTGTTTGCTGTTGACATCTACTTACTAATTTGTGTCTATCACTCTGGCATGTAACAGAGCATGTACGAACATCAGAGGTCCCCTCCTTTTACCAAGTGGGTCCCAGGCTTGGAACTCAGGTTGTCAGCCTGGGAAAGCACCTTTTCCCACCAAGCCATCTCCCTGGCTCACAGCAGAGTAAGTTTTAGTAAGCAGCAGAGTTGATGCTGTGGGCAGTGCCTATACCTGCTGCCTGCCTGCTGCAGTGTACTCAGTGAACTGCTTTCCTTCTGTGAGAGACTGCAAATAAAAATAAACGGCACTTTACAGATTAGTGCTTGAGATAGACGGATTCTCATTTCAATTATCCAAATTTTATTCACTTTTTCTTAATTACTGAATTGACTTAGTGTGCTGCTGATGGTCAAACCAGGGGATTTGCAGAAAGTAGGCAAAGTCCTGTACCACTGAACTGTTTCCAACCTCAGGATTTTGGGGAAGGGTTTTGTATTTGTTTGTTTTTGAGGCAGGGTCTTGGTATGTAGTCCTGGCTGATCTGGGACTCTGTTTGCAGTCCAGGCTGGCCTTGAATTCACAGATACCCACCCACCTCCCTGAGTTCTGGGGTTAAAGGTGTGCTCCACTTGGCTCCAGGATTTTGTTACCCACCAATGTTGTACCCTAGTCTAGGAGGATTTTCGTCTAGAGGAAAGTTTGGCAAACTTTTCTATGAAGGACAGGATAGTAAATATTTCAGCCTTGTCTTGACCATATGGTCTTCATAGCAACTCCTCACCTCTGCTGTTGTGGTATGAAAACAGGTACATGGCTGTGTTCCTGTAATTTTTATATAAAATAGGTGATGGATTAAAGTTTATCTATGGATCAAGGCTTACTGCAGAGCATAGTCACATCACACTCTTTTATTTCTATTTGATTAATCTTTGAGCTTGCTTTTTGTTATTAGTCCGGCTTGGTTTGAGTTTTTTGAGACAAGGCCTCTAGGTAGTCCTGAATGATCTTAAACTCATTAGGTAGACCAGGCTGGACTTGAACTCACAGCTGTCATTATTCTTTTGCCTCATGAGTCTAGGATTACAGGTATGCACCACCATCCCAAGCTTTCGGCTTTATTATGAGTGTTTTGCCTACATCTATTTCTGTGCACTACATATGTGTCTGATGTTCTCAGAGATCAGAAGAAGGAGATCAAATTCCTTGGAACTAAGAGTTGGAGACAGTGGTGAGAAGCCACATAGGTACTGGGAACTGAACCTGGGTCATTTGCAAGAACAGGAAGTGCTCTTAACCACTGAGCCATCTCTCTAGCCTCTAGCTCTCAGCTTTTTAAAAAGTTGTATTGAAATACATTGCACAGGCCATATATCCCACCCATTACTCAGGCACTGTTTGTAGTCTTTTACACAGTTGTGCAACTCTTAGAACCATCTATTTTCAGAACATTTTCATCCCTACTCAAACCCTGAGCCCACTAAAATTGTCCATTCTCCCCTTTCCTGTGAAGTCTTAAACATCTAATTTACTATCTCTATAAATCTGCTTATTTTAGAGATATGTCAATCACATAATGGTTCCTTTGTGAGTGGTCTCACTGGTTCCTGGGGGGAGCCATGTAGTAGTATATATTAGTACCTCATTTTATTGTTGGTGCTGTGAATTAATACTCCATTTTATGGACATTGCTTTTTTTTGTTTAAAATTTTTATATATTATATTCTGATCACACTCCCCCCAGCTCCTTCCAGATTCTCCCCACCTACCCAACTCCATGCCCTTTCTTTCTCTCTCTCAACACACACACACACACACGCACACACACACACACACACACACACACACGTGCACGCACGCGCGCACACACACACACACACACACACACGTGCACGCACGCGCGCACACACACACACACAAATCAAAATATATAGCAAAAGATGAATAAGACAAAAAATGGTCAGAACAATATGAGACAAAAATTCTACAAAATACCACTGAGTACACTTTATGTTGGCCAGCTACTCATAGACGGGGGTCCTACTTTGAAGTGAAGTGTGGTTAATACACCTTAGTGAGACTTCATTGGAGAAAACTGATTTTTCTTTTCCAAGTGAATATCTGTTACAGATAGCTTCTTGGTTGGGGTGATGTATACTATACAGAGAGCCCATTCTACTTATTAATTGATGGACATTGGATTATTTCTACTTTCTAGCTGTTCAGAATGAAGCATAAATATTCCTACACTAGTTTTATATAACATAAGAATGCTGCATAGGCCTGGTTGTCTTTGAACTCACTATGCAGACCAGGCTGGCCTCAAACTCACAGAAATCCCCCTACCTCTGCAGACCTCCAAGTGCTAGGATTAAAGATGAGCACCACCATGCCTGGCTTGAACTTATTTTTTAAAGATCCAATTTTTAGCAGGGTATAATGGTGCACAAGTGGATCTCTGTGAGTTTGAGGCCAACCTAGTCTACTTAGAGTAGTGGTTTACTCTAAGTAGACTAAGTTGACCCTAGGGGTCAAATGACCCTTTCACAGGGGTTACATATCAAATATTTACATTACAATGTATAAGTCACAAAATTACAGTTATGAAGTAACAACAAAAATAATTTTATGGTTGAGGTCACCACAACATGAGGAACTGTAATAAAGGGTCATAACATTAGAAAGTTTGAGAACCACTGACCTAGAGAGTTCCAGGATGGTCAGGGATACATAGAGATACCCTGTATCAAATTGTTTTAATGTTTACATTCGTTTCAGTTTTTACTTACAAATTTAAAAACACAGTAAGCTGGGCAGTGATGGCACACAACTTTAATCCCAGCCCTTGGGAGGCAGAGCCAGGCGGATCTCTGTGAGTTCCAGGCTAGCCTGGTCTACAAAGGAAGTTCCAGGACAGACTCCAAAGCTACACAACAAATAAATAAAATGAAACAGTGCGTGGGCACACACGTCTTCACAGTACCCAAGTGTCCAGTACTTGAGAGTTAGAAAGCATGTGATGCTGGGCTGTCGCTCCGCTGGTGGAGTGCCCATCAGCATGTGACCCTCAGCTTGACCCCGTCCCTCATAGACTGAATGTGGTGGGGGGGTGCATGTTTGCAATCGCAGTCCTTGGAGGTAGAAGCAGGTGATCACCGTACTCTGAGTTTAAGCTAGCCTGGGCTACGTGAAACCCTGTTTCAAAACAACAACAAATAAAAAAATCAGAATGAGCCTGTGTTTTTTAGGGCATAGTTTTAGTTAGTACTATGTTGTTCATAGCATAATTGGTTTTACTGAACCCAAGGTCATTGGCTTGCACCTATGGGACTGCACTTTGTAAAGATCCGTTGGTGATTGCCTTCCCTCACAGGTCGATAATATGGAATTTATTGTATTGAGTCATTCCTTGTTTCTCCTTTCTGTGTTCTTGTCTACTTTATTTTCCTAGGAACTCTAGCCAGGAACCACGGCCTACACTATCTAACACAATCCAGAGGTCACAGCTAGGTCCTACAAGCAATTTATCCCTAGAGATGAGTACAGGGCAGCTGGCATCCAGGTAAGAAATGGTGAAGTAATTAGGTTTTAAGCAATCACTAGCCAGAATGTGGTGATGTGCAGTCATATTTTTATTGTTGCTACATGTGGTTTATGTTTTTCAAGGCCTTTTCTCCAAATTCTTTGTTAAAAATCTGTTTTCCCTATTGCTTTCCACACTGACTTTTGACATACAGGCAGCAGCAGCCTCAGCAGCAGCCTCAGCAGCAAACAGAATTGGATATGGTACCAGGAAGAGATGGGCTGGCCAGCTATAACCCTTCCCAGGTGTGTGTGTGTCTTTTTCTGTAAGAGGACAGTGAACATTTCTTTAAAATGTATCTTGAAGCTGGCCGCCTGGCTTAGTGGTTAAGGGAGTACTGCTTTTGCAGAAGACCCAAGTTCCGTTCCTATTACCACAGTGGGTGGCTCACAACCACCTGTAACTTGAGTTCCAGGTCTGATGCCTCTGACCTCTGGAGGCACTATATTCATGTATATATACATACACATAAATAAAAATAAAGCTGGCCAGTGGTAGTGCATGCCTTTAATCCCAGCATTTGGGAGGCAGAGGCAGGCGGATCTCTGTGAGTTTGAGGCCAGCCTGGTCTACAGAGAGATCCAGGACAGGCACCAAAACTACACAGAGAAACCCTGTCTCAAAAAAACCAACCAACCAACCAACCAACCAACCAACCAATCTTAAAAACTCCCAGTACCAGTGAGAATGTGTTTTATATGAAATTGAATGTTATTGAGTTGCCACATTAACCATTTATTGATTGATTTCATTATTTTATTCCCTAGGTTTCTGTCCAGGCTGTGGCAACTCCAGGAGCAGAACACAGCAAGCCCCTAGAGAAGTCAGATGGTCTTTTTGCCCAGGACAGAGACCCAAGGTTTTCAGAGATCTATCCCACCATCAGTGCAGGTACAGCTTTCTCCTGCAGACCCTTTACAGTCTGACTTGATCACCATGATGGACTGCTGCTGCCCAGTCAGTGGTCGTCCAGCATCCTTCCACTTACATTACGTGCTTCATGAGTAAAGAGGAATTCTAAACTATATACTGCAGCCCCTTGATGGCCCCCCGCAACTCCTTTTGGTCCACAGATCAGAGTAAAGGCATCTCCTCCAGCACTGTCCCTGCCACCCAACAGCTGTTCTCCCAGGGCAGCTCATTCCCTCCTAACCCCCGGCCGGCAGAGAATTTCAGGTGAGCCCATATGTGTGTGCTGCTTGACAGGGCTCTGCGGATTCAGCTGCTGAATCCACCTGCCATTCTTCCCTTGCTTTCTCTGGTCATGTCAGACAAAGCAGTAGAACTTATGGACCTAGGGGGAGACAGAGAAGCTGCTTTTTCCTCCTGGTTTTTGCACCTATTCTATTGCCTTGTTGTAGGTTCCATCTCTGTGTGGTCATTGTGTGACTGTCAGTCTTTCTTATGTTTTTCAAATTTATCAGGTTTTCCTTAACTCCAAGGAAATCAAAGGGATCTAGGGATAGAATTTGGTTGTCCTTTGGTTCATAGCTTCTTTGATAGTCACCTTTTAATCCTTTACCTCTCTATTTATTCCTCCTAGGAATAGTGGTCTGACCCCTCCTGTAACCATTGTCCAGCCACCGTCGTCTGCAGGGCAGATGTTGGCCCAGATTTCTCGTCACTCCAACCCTCCCCAGGGATCAGCTCCAACTTGGACCCCTAGTACCCGTCCAGGCTTCTCTGCCCAGGTGAAGCCTCTGACCTGTCTGACCTGTATGTTGTTTTTTTGTTTGTTGGGGTCTTTTTCCCTACAGGTAAATTTATTATTATCATCTTAGATGCCTTCTCTCCAATTCCTGTTCTTGATCTTACTCACACTTTACATGTTTGTTGAGAGCAGCCAGAAAATTAAAATACTAGAGATACTTACAAAAATCTTCTTAGTGCCTATGGTCTTCACATACTCATCTTAAGTCAGAACTGCTCATTCAGAACAGTTTGAACAGCTTTGATCTTGGGCTTGTTTAGAGTAAATTCAATGAGTTTGTCTTTGTTTAGGACTGTGTAATACAATACCAAAGTAGAAAATCAGTAATTATATTCATTGAGTGTTTATTTGTGAACAATCTTGGTATAGTATCCATGCATATAATATATAGTGAATATGTTAGACTTATTTCTGTTGTGTAAATAATGTTTTAGAAAAGTAAAAAATGAAAACTCAAACCAGACTCCACAATTATTCCATATATATATATATCTTATTGTGTAAAAAATACACAGAAGGTCATTCATTTCTCCATTGGCCAGGATGAGCATTAATGTTGAAGACAGTCACTACCATAGTTTTCAGTGACTTGATATGATCAAGGATGCATATGCTGTCTTCCTAGGAGTTACTTTAAAAGTTGTGATGTTTACAAATATCTGCAGAAATTATGATTCCGTGCAGGTGGTGGTGGCAGACACCTTTAATCACAGGAGGCAGAGGCAAGCAGATTTCTTTGAGTTCGAGGCCAGCTTGGTCTACAAAAGGAGAGACCCTGTCTCAAAAAACCAGAGGGGGAAAAAAAAGAAATTATGATTCCATAAAAAATGTTGAGGCGATGACTAGTTTCTTAGTCAATAAACAGTACAACTGAGTGAGACAGTATACAGCTTTAATCCCAACACAGAAGAGGCTGAGGCAGGAGGATGGTGCATTTAAGACCTGCCTGGGCCACATAGTGAGATAAACCTTCTCCAAAAAAGGAAGGACAGAATGAGAACTGAAAAAACTACAATGGAGAATAAAAGCAGGAAGACATTGTCCAAGTGTTAGCCGTGAGTCTCTCCTGGTGAGGTTAATTATGAGGCGTCTTTCCAGTTTCTTTTTTCTAATTGATTTTGTTTCTTTTTGAAGCAGATCTAGAGTTTTTATTAAAAGACACTTTAAATACAGATTTAGCCGGGCTGTGGTGGTGCATGCCTTTAATCCCAGCACTGGGGAGGCAGAGCCAGGCTGATCTCTGTGAGTTCGAAGCCAGCCTGGGCTACAGAGTGAATTCTAGGATAGGCTCAAAGCTACACAGAGAAACCCTGTCTCGAAGAAAAAAAAAAAAGACATTTAAAAAAAAATACAGATTTAAACTGAAATTCAAGAGCAAAGGAGAAGCACTCAAAAAGACATGACTGAGGACGGTGTGAACTTCCCAAAGAGAGTTGTTGCCAAGTTCTTCTGTAATACACATACATTCCTGTGAAAAGAAAAGTGGCTGCTCTTTTAGGAAAAGAGTCTTGGAACAGATGGAGTGCAGACTGAGTAGAATGATGCAGTGGTCTTTCTTTTCTAAAACTCTACTTTGAGACTGGGGAGAAGACTCTGTTGGAAAGTGCTTGTCCTGCAAGCCTGGTGGCCTGTGTTTAATCCCCAAGACCCACATAGTGGGAAAAGAGAACTCACTCCTACATGTTATCTTCTGACACTATGCTCGTACATGCATGTGTTCACATGTGTGTGCATACCAATGCACACTAAGTAAATGTTAAAATAAATAAATCATGTGTGATAGAACAGACCTATCTTCCCAGCACTGGGAAAGTGGAGACAGTTGGATCCCTAGAGCTTGCTAGCCAATTAGTCTAGCCAGATGGGTGAGCTCCAGGGTCAGTGAGAGACCCAGTCTCATAAAATAAGGTGGAAGCCTGGTGGTGACACACACACCTTTAATCCCAGCACTCGAGAGGCAGAGGTGGGTGGGTCTCTGAGTTCTAGGCCAGCCTGGTCTACACAGAGGAACCCTGCCTCAAAAGACAAAATGAAAGATAAGGTAGAGAGTAATAAAAGAAGACCCCCAACATTGACATCTGGCTTCTCTACATGAGTGTATTTGGCACCCCTTACCCACCAACATGCACGAGGTGGAGAACAACGGAGGAAGACACATTCATTGATCTCTGACTGCTACGTTTGTGCACATGTACTTGCCCATGCATGTTAGATATGCACACACATGCAATTTATAACATGCTGCCCGTTGATACTTAAAAACGTATGAGTTCATTATAGATAAGAATGGTTTTGGTACAGTGTTTTCATGTATTTTAGGTCTGCTCTAGCCCTACTGATACTTCTTATCAACCAGGCCCTGTTCCTCTTTAATGTCTTTTTTTCCTTGTTTCATGACCTAGTGAGCTTAATTAACTAATTACTATGATTTTTATTAAACTGTATAGTTCTTTGCTTTTTGTATTTTTAGTTGCCTGAAAAAATAGTTTGAGGAGGACTTTGGAGTTAGTCAGAAGTACAGTTAGGGACAGGTGATGAGTTGTGTTCAGAAGAATATAGCGGTTGATGAGTATTGTCTTCTAAAAATGAAGTACACAATTAATATTTCCCTTATTCTGTATCCCATTTTCGTTATCAGGTGCCCACCCAGGCTCCAGCCAAGACTCGTTCTTCCCAATTTGGTGTGAGCAACTTCCAGACTTCCTCCTCCTTCAGTGCTATGCCGCTCCCGGGCGCTCCCACTGGGTCACAGGGTACTGCTGCCTACCCTGCTCTCACCAGCCGTGGATCCAGCTTTCGTAAGTTCAGATGAGAAGGATAGCAGGAAAATCAACTGCTAAAGAAAGAGGATTTGGTAGTTAGAATTGTTTCCCTGTGTCCTTTATGTGCTAATTATAAGGAAATGCAAGCTCCCAGGCTGTTTGAAATTTAAAGTTTTGCACAGGGGATGTGGAAATGGCCCATTGGGCAAAGTGCTTTACTCAGAAGCCTAGATACCTGAGTTCAGTCTCCAGAACCCATGTACAGGAGCAAGCTGACTCCACCAAACTGTCTTCTGACCATCGTGAGCCACAGCCCATACGCTCACATGCACCATACACAGAACAGTAATCAGTTTTTCAAATCTTTATAAAAACTTGCTGCAGGAAAACTGTTTGAACACCTGTAATAAAAACCACATAAATTATTGTAATATTTACAACAATAGTACTACAAAACCACATATACTTAATGAAATGCATATTTAAATGAGCAAAGAATTCTTTAGAAATGCTATTTAGGGAATGAAACTTAATTTGAGACTGGGCTTTGAAATTGAGGCATTAGTTAGCAGATAGAAGAGCAGAAGGTATTGTAGATGTAACGGTCTTATTAAATAAGAAACACAGAGCCAGCTGGGCGCTGGTGGCGCACGCCTTTAATCCCAGCACTCGGGACGCAGAGCCAGCAGATCTCTGTGAGTTCAATGCCAGCCTGGGCTACCAAGTGAGTTCCAAGAAAGGCGCAAATCTACACAGAGAAACCCTGTCTCGGGGGAAAAAAAAAAAAGAAAAAGAAAAAGAAACACAGAGCCAAATGCAGAGTTAAAAGCCCAAGAGGTCAGAGCAGTAGCTAAGAGCTGAGACTTAAAACGCCTTTCTTACCTCTCATTGCTGTCCTTCCCCTCCAAAAGAGACCTACTTCTTGTGTGTCTTTTTATTGACTTTCTGTTCTGCCTTCTCATTGGTTATAAACCCAACCACATGACCTCCTCGGCACTGCCTGTCTGTACAGACCTCCAGGTCTCTATGGTTGGTATTGAGATTAAAGGCCTGTCTCCATGCTGGCTGTATCCTTGACCACACAGAGATCTGCCTGTCATGTGATTGGGAATAAGGGCGTATGCTACCACTGCCAGACTTCTGCTAAATGGCTTGCTATGAGCTCTGACCCCCAGGCAACTTTATTTATTAACATACAAATAAAATCACATTTCAGCACAAATAAAATATCACCAAGGTATCATGTGTAAAATGACTGACTTATGTAGCTGTGTGTTGGTTTCTCCCTCCATTGAAATTAATAAATTCAAGCTGTTTATCTTTACTATATTTCTAGCTCCTGAGACTGGACAGACTCCAGGACAGTTCCAGACCCGGACAGCAGAGGGTGTGAGTGTCTGGCCACAGTGGCAGGGCCAACAGCCCCACCATCGGTCCAGTTCCAGTGAGCAACATGTCCAGCAGACGTCAGCACAGCCACCTAGCCAGCCTGAGGTCTTTCAGGTGAGCACATAAAGACTTCAGAAGGGGAGAGAGGGAAGCATTCGTGGTATTGGTTGGGGTGGTGTGAGATGAGATAACAGGGCAGACGGGACGCGTAGGGATGAATGTCAGTAATTGACATTATTAATTATAAACACACCCGTTAATCAGACCAAAGTTACTGGTATGAAGCCATGTAAAGATGCTGAAGAAAGTTATTTTAGCTCGTGTACAGAGATCCACATCTCAAAGCACCTTTGGATTTAAATAGGATAATTAAAAAATATATAAAATAGAACACACTGATTATAGCTATAAATATCTGTTTTCCCCCGAGGGGACTGCAAGATTGAATGGGATAATCTTAGACCGAATAAGCTAGTCAAAAACAGACTGAAAAGAAGGCAAGACGGGGTTTGGTTGGAGACAAATGTGCTTAGATAAATTTCAGATATGACTGTAGGTGAAATGTTGGCATGCGTATTTTCTTCCTTTGAAAATATCAAGAGGGGCTGGAGAGATGGTTCAGGTGTTGAGAGTACTGGCTGATTTTTCCAGAGGACCCAGCACCCACATAGCAGCTCACCCCGTCTGTAACTCCAGCCCCAGGAGTCCCAACACCCTCACACAGACACACATGAGGCAAACACCCTCACACAGACACACATGAGGCAAACACCAGTGCACAGGATACTGAGACTCCTGGACAGAGACAAGGAAGCAGAGGGGCTCTAGGAGGAGGACGGGAGAAGACCAGGCAGAGGCTGTGAGAGCCGTGCTGGGTTGTGGGTGCGGGGACAGGAATGGGGGGTGTGACCCGGAGCTAACCGTTGTCTCTCCTCAGGAGATGCTGTCCATGCTGGGCGAGCAGAGCAACAGCTACAACAATGAAGAGTTTCCTGACCTGACAATGTTTCCCCCCTTTTCAGAATAGAACTGTTGGGGTGAGGATAAGGGTGGGGGAAATCACTGTTTGTTTTTAAAAGCAAATCTTTTGTAAACAGAATAAAAGTTCCTCTCCCTTCCCTTCCCTCACCCCTGATATGTACCCTTTCATCCCTTGACTCTGAAGTAACATGTATAGAAAGAAATGAAATGAATTCCAGGCGTTTAGGGTCCTCTGAAAATCCGAGGACAGGTGAGGTTAGCGGTCCTGTCCTTGTGTCTTCTTCCTAGAAGTGGCACAGAAATGATCTGTGCTGGAGTCAAGGGGCAGAGTGGAAGCACCTGGCAGCCACTAATGGCCTTGGATACTGTGGCAGGTTTCGGTAGAAATTCTGAAGAGAGTGGAGGAGAAGAGAAATGTCCTCGTAACTGAGGATCCTGAAATATGATAGCTATATGTAGAGCTTTAGGAAGTGAGCAGTCCCCTGGAAAGAAGCATGGAAGAGCATGAATGTGTGTGAGGTGTGAGTGTGTGTGTGTGTGTGTGTGTGTGTGTGTGTGTGTGTCCCCGTCTGTCCGTCCATGTGTTTGAGCGTCTCTGTTTTGTTCTTTCTCCCTATTAGGGAGTATATGCAGAGTTTGTCCCAGATTTTCTTGTCTTTCTCCTTGCTCTTCAAAGAGTCCCAAGAAGTCAATTTTTCCAGGTATTTTTGTATTTAGTGTTGCAGCCAAAGAGTATTTAAATTAAGTCTTTGCTGCACTTAAACCCATGCCGGCCAAAATGGAACTATAGACCAACATACACTCTTCTGTTGACAGGGTTGGTCTCTTAGGAAACACATTCAGTGGTCAAGCTGGATTACTCCTGCTCTTTGGTGCTCTCAACTTACGTGGAAGATCTGCAGATACTACCAAAATAGGCTGGCCAGATAAAACACTGTCCGAAACCCCAGACTTGCCCGTAGGCTAATGCTGCATTTCCTGTCAGAGTCACACATGTGTTCTGGAGAGGTTATTTCTGCGTGGAAACTCAACTTCTTGGATTAGCTGTCTGAGTGAAAGTCCTCACTGACAGGGTATAAACCAGATAGAAAGGCCATCTGCACTGGCCCCTGCGTCCCGTTGTCAAAACGACGCTTTGGTCTTCCTGAAGTCTGCCGTTCTGGGCTCCCTCTCCGAACTTGGATTTGGGTTTTGCTTTGGAGCATGAATGTGAGTCTACGTGTTAGTTGGGTCCTGGACTCAAATCCCCACAGGGTCACTTGATAATCACAGCCATAGAAATGCAGATACAAGCTACTGCTTTCACCCTTTACCGTCCTCAGGTGCGTCTCATATATCAGCCGTCTTTTTTTTTTTTTTTAACTGGCTTCTGTCCATATCTGAGTGAAAGATTATACTAATATGGAAAAGATCTATTAAGTGTATTCATAGGGGATAAGGAACCCAGATGGAGAGGCCGAGGGAATGTTACGTACTAAATTTCCCTCCGTCTGTCTCCAGGCTGGTGCTAGGCAGTAGAGTGGAGAAAGGAGGCTATTTTTTTATTCTATGTGCACACATACAGTATACATATATATTTATATCACAAGTACAGAACCAAAAAGTTGAGTTTCCAATGAAATATTTGTTTTTTAATAATCAACTTGTTTTTCAATGTGATCGGAACTATAATGTACAGTTGTTACAGGGCTTTGAAGAAGGGGTGGGGGGGAGAAGCTACTCTGAGGGGTGTGTTCTGCTTTTCCTTCAGGGTTTTATTTTTGATTGTTGTTTTCTTGTTGGCCATCTGTGCTAAGCCTTACAGTGGCAGAAATAATGACATGTAGCAAAGATTTTAAAACAAAGTATTTTTTCTTTTATAAAGTTTATCGTGTTGTGTGATCTTGATTGCGGCTTCCTCATCCCATTCCAGTCCATAAGTAACAGACATGCAACTCAAAGACTCCATAGTTGGGCTCCAAACACACAAGGGTAAAACGTAGTTGAGTCTTGATTTTGGGAATTAGAGGTCATGGGCCCCGATCACTCAGAACCCTGTTCCTCACTCTCTTCCCCTCCTGACCCTGACACATGGTGAGTAAAGTCTACAGTAGACACTCTGGGGGTGGGGGTTGTCTAAGCTCTTACAAGTGCCTGGGAAGAGCTGGATATTGAAGCCACTAGGGGACATCTGGATGTCTTTTCCCCAGTACATTTTCCCTATTAAAAGGAGATATGGGGATTGTGAACTTGAACCTGTTCAAATGTGGATCTGGGCTCCCTCTCCATGCATGGCTCATTGGTACCTCTTGAAATCCAAAGGCAAGCCTGGGCTCTAGAATTGGGGGTCTGTGTGAGGAAGACAGCTAGAAACTGAATCTAGATTTGTGGTAATATCCTTTATATTCCGGGATCCTTCATTTTCTCATTCCTCACATCTGTTTATGGGGAAAAAATGAGTTTAGGGTTGTGGTTGGCTGAGCTAGAATCTTGTGATCTGCCACAAGCATGGATTTTGGGGAAGCATTTGAGATGATCTTGTGACTGGACCTCATTGGGGATGTGAGTGATGGAGATGCACTACTCATCATACCCTACCATCTGAGAGTTGAGCAGTGGGGTCACGTGTGTGTCCTCCAGCCCACTAGTGTTGATTCATTGTCAGTGACTAGCTGCTATATTGGGTCGCTTGCTTTCTTTCCTTAATGCTATGTTGGGCATTGAGCCTCGGGCCTCATAATGTTAGGCAAGCACACCACCACTGAGTTATGTTCTCGATCCTCTTTTGTAGCTTTTTAGTTTTAGACAGGATCTCACTAAATTACGTAGGCTAGGCTTGAACTTGTGAATCTACTCTTACTTATTTAGAGACAGCATATCACTGTATAACCCTGGCTGGCTTCAGACTCACTCTGTAGACTGGTCTGGCCTAGACCTCACAGAGAACACCTGCCCCTGCTGCCCTGTGCCAGGGCTAAAGGTGTGCCCACAGCCAGCTGTGATTTTTCCTTTAGCTTCCTGAGTGCCTGCACCACCACATGCCCTCAACTTTCTGGCCATTTTTAAACCATTTCACCCTGACTTTCTGCACAGCCATAATGCGTTAGGACAGCTGTTCCCTGCCCAGAAGCAGTAGCACTAGCCAGTAGTCACAAAAACTTTTAAAATGTTTAAATTGGAGCCCTAGATGCCATGTATTACTCTTTTCTAGCCTTTGGTGTCCCCCCCCCCCCCATGTGCACACAGACCACTCTGTGCCCCCTGTCATCTCAGAAGAGGATCTGACAAAGTTGAACATGGTTCCGGGTAAAGGGGCGGGCCATGGCTGAAAGGATAAAAAAAGATGGAGTTCTCCAATTAGACATTTTGAGAAAGGGTGGAGACAGCTAGGGCTCTGTCCTTTCATGTCCTCACCAAAGCCTCAATTTGAATAATGTGCTGTCTTATTTTTTACCCCCAAGATGAAAGTAAACACTTATCAGCTCTCGGGAACGTGGTGCAGATGTAAATGTTGTTCATCCTTCCTCCCTAACCCCCCTTCTCATCCTATCCCCGCCTCCCTCCCTTATCCAAATTTTCCAGCCACCGCTGGAGTTGACTTCCGCAATCCTGATGGAATAAATCTAGCACCCTTAGTCTTCTGCTCACAGTAGCTACACTTCTCGTCTGAAAGGAGCCTAGACATCAGATTCTCAACAGCAGGTAACGTTTTTTTAATTTGTGGATCTTTTAGCATCTCATTCCTGCCAGTTACCTTATTTTAAGAAGAGAAAGGATATAGTGAGTTAGGGATTAAGTAACTCCAGTTCCCTGAATAAAAACAGAATCTTTAGTTCATTTTCTGCCTAAAGTCTGTCTGGAAATCTTAAAGATTCTGTGTATGGTTGTGTATGTGAATGAGTATGTGGTTGTTGGTAAAAGCAAAGGAGGATTCTGTGAGCCTGCTTCAGAAGTGGATTCTTTCTGGATTCTGCTTAACTACAGGGTTAACTGACTCCTGAGGAAGAGGACTAGTTAACGGCCACCTCCAAGCCTGCAGCACCCCAGTTATTAAATACCTGCTGGATATTTGTTGCTTTGCAAAAAGTACATAAAAGTGTTGTCAGCGTTGTACAGGTCATATGATGTGCTGGAGACAGGAAATGGTTTTCAAACTTAAGAATTTGCAATTCAGCCAGTGCAAGAAATGAATGAAACCAGAGCAAATTCCTGCAAAGCTGTGAACTGTAAGCTTGGTCAGTACAGAATAGTGTCCTTCTGTCCTGCAGTTTCCTCTTGTGCATCTGACGCTTTTGTCCTGGGAAACAGCCACGTCAGTGTTTGGGGAAGAAAAAAAAAACATGGCATCTGGTTAGGATTAGAGCCGTTTCCTGCCTAAAGAGGGAGGGGGTGAGAAAGAAGAAATGGATAAGGCAAATGAAGACACCGTGAATGCATCATGGATAAATACTGCCAAATTAGTCCTGTTCTCTGCTGGCAAGATCTGGGTGTAGGCAAAGAAGGAAGGGTGCCACGAAGAAAGCTAGACCTCTAACCACCTTCCCACGGCTCGGTGTGCACCCTTCCTGGGGACACGGATAGTGGTGCCGAGCCTTTCCCAGTTACCCACTCCGGTTGTCTGCAGTGTGTGCGATGTTGGTGGAACAGCCTTGAGTTGCAGTAATTGAAATCAGATGTTCCAGCAACCCCCCCCCCCAGCTTCTGCCCATTATTGCTTTATGAAAATGGCCTGCAATTCCTTGTCCACTTTCCACGTACAGCCAAGTTTGCCAGCCTCATAGTTTAAAAGAAGGGATTCTTGGGCTGGGCATAGTAGCTCATGCCTCTAATCCCAGCACCGGATGGAAGGGGGTGGGGTGGGGCACAGATCTTTGAATTCAAAGCCATTCTGGTCAACATAGTGACCTCAAGGCTAGCCAAGACTTAAAGACTTACAAAGCAAGACCATGTCTCTAAAATCAAGAAAAGTAAGTTTGTGTGTGTGTGTGTGTGTGTGTGTGTGTGTGTGTGTGTGTGTGTGTGTGTGTGTAGTTCTTTTGGGTTTATGGATCCCTTAGGATTAGTGCATGTGTGTGTAATTTGCTGGTAGAAGGAACTTATTTTTATAGCTCCTAAAAGGTTAAAAGTCACCTTCCTGATAATGTGTCTGCCATCATTTCCACATCCACAGGCTGACTTAGCCTATGAACATCCTGCTGTAGAAGTCTCCCCTAATTATTCCTTTCACAGGATGTGGGTGTTCAGGTTTCTGCTGCTACCCGTGTTGAGCTTTGCTCTCTACCCCGAGGAAATGCTGGATACCCAGTGGGAGCTATGGAAGAAGACCCACAGGAAGCAGTATAACAGCAAGGTGCCGGGGACCTGCAAGGGGACACACGGGAGGGCTGGGACCTGAGGCCTCTGCTTTAGCGTCTAGATTCCCTTCGATCAAAACACAGTGCTTTACCCCGAGCAAAGCAGGCGCTGTCCCCTAACTCTCCAGCTGGCCTTTGTCTTATGCTTCAGTCCCTCGGTCCGCTTTACAGATGGTTAGCTGGGAGGGTGGCGCGGGAATAGCACTGAGCCCAGGACCCAGTTGTGGCTGTGCAGTGGGAATGTGGGAACGCTCTTCTGGGGTACTTCTCACAGTAATGTTGTTGCTCTACGCTCTCTCTAGACCTTCACGTGTGTTTTTGTGTGTGCACTCTTTAGATTCCCCAGCTAGATTGTAAGCTTTCTGGTTACGGTGCATCTTTCCTCCTAAAGCCTACCTGTCTAACTGCACAGTCTACGAATTTATTGACTATTCTATTTAGGTGGATGAAGTCTCACGGCGTCTAATTTGGGAAAAAAACTTGAAGCATATTTCCATCCATAATCTTGAGGCCTCTCTCGGTGTCCATACATATGAACTGGCCATGAATCACTTGGGAGACATGGTGAGTTGCCTCTCAGATCCAGGTCCACCCACTCTATCCTGGTCCCTGCTAATGCTTGGCCTCCTCTTTTGTCTCAGACCAGTGAAGAAGTGGTTCAGAAGATGACTGGACTCAGGTTACCACCCTCTCACTCCCGCAGTAACGACACTCTCTACATCCCAGAGTGGGAAGGCCGGGCCCCAGACTCCATCGACTATCGAAAAAAAGGATACGTTACTCCGGTCAAAAATCAGGTGCTTCCGAATTGTGTGTGTGGGTAGTCTGGCCTGAATGTGGTGTATCTCAGACTACAGGAATATAGCATATCCTATTATTTAACTCCTCGCTTATTTTGTACATTCAGGGTTTTTCTACTTTTAAAAACTTACAGTGTTACCACAAGCACCTTATGCATACATTTTTGTGCTCATGTAGAAATATTTGTGCAAAATAAATTCTGAAATTGTAATTACTAGGACAGAGAATCTTCCCCCCCAAAAGGTTTTTACAATATTAGATTATTTTCTGCAGGAGAATCTCAGTTTCTCTAGGAACTTAACAGCACAGGGTTGTGTCGTCAGTAAGATGAACAACTGATGAACATTAATTCAGCAAATACCACCCCTCTCCTAGAACCAAGCAATGCCAACGCTAGCTGGCTACCTGGTAAAGATTCAAGACTACTTCCTCAAGAAATTCTCATTCTTAAAAAATAGTAAATCTGGGGGAAAGAAAATCCTACAATCCAGGAGAGCAAACGTTGACAACAGCTGACAGTTTCTGAGCGATGACTGTGCACAGGGAGCTTCCGCGGTTTACTTGTAAATGAAGGCTCCCAGTGCTCACGAGAGCCAGTCCATCAGCTATCGTATCACTCCCTCACTCCCTTTTCTGTCCTTGTTTGTTTGTTTTTTGTTTTGTTTTGTTTTCGAGACAGGGTTTCTCTGTGTAGTTTTGGTGCCTGTCCTGGATCTCGCTCTATAGACCAGGCTGGCCTCGAACTCACAGAGATCCGCCTGCCTCTGCCTCCTGAGTGCTGGGATTAAAGGTGTGGGCCACCACCGCCCGGCATCCTTTTTCTGTTCTTTTGAAATGAGACAAGCTCTCATGTTGCCCTGGCTGGTCTCCAACTCAGTATATGGCTGAGCCTGACCTTGAACTCCTGTTCCTCCTGCCTCTGGCTCTCAAGTGATAGACATACAGGTGTGTCCCAGCAAACCCAACTTATTCTCATTTTTAAAGGTAAGGAAACAGGCACAGAGAAGTTGAGTAACAAATTTAGCCATAAAGTTCTGTACTTGACTTCAGTTAAAGGAAACAGTGATTGCAGTTGTTATCAATGGGAATGATAGCAAGGCCTCACAACAAAGGCAGTGTTGAATTCATAAACTGCTTGGGATGTTTTTAAGCTGGTAGAGAGATGCCCCACCCCCATGTGAACCGTGATGACTGACCGTTTTCTGTGTCTCTCAGGGTGAGTGTGGTTCCTGTTGGGCCTTTAGCTCTGCGGGTGCCCTGGAGGGCCAGCTCAAGAAGAAGACAGGCAAACTCCTGACTCTGAGTCCTCAGAATCTGGTGGATTGTGTGTCTGAGAATTACGGCTGTGGAGGAGGCTATATGACCACTGCCTTCCGATATGTGCAGACGAATGGGGGCATTGACTCTGAGGATGCTTATCCCTATGTGGGCCAGGTGAGACTGCGCCCACCGCGGTGTGGAGCCCTGTACCGGCTCTGCTCAGCATCACTTTGTTTTCTGTTACTGTGTCCTGCTTTCTGTTCGTTCCTTCTTCTTTTCTCCTCCCCTCCCCCTCCCCTCCCCTCCCCTTTCCTTCCTTCCTTCCTTTCTTCCTCCCTCCCTCCTTCCTTCCTTTCTTCCTCCCTCCCTCCCTTCCTTCCTTTCTTCCTCCCTCCCTCCCTCCTTCCTTCCTTTCTTCCTCCCTCCCTTCCTCTCCCTCCCTCTTTATTTCCTTTCCCTTTTTTTTTTTTTTTTTTTTTAATTTTGAGACAATATCTTACTGTGTAACCCAAGCTAGTCACAACTAGGTATCCTAGCCCCCCCCTCCTTTTTGTTGAGACAAGATCTCATGTAGTCCATGTTGGCCTTGAACTTACTATGTAGCTGAGGATGACCCTGAACTCCTTTGGCCTTGACCTTCCAAGTGCTGGGATCACAGGCCTGGGTTCCACACATGGCTATCCTGCTTTCTTAATAGAACTGCCATAGAAAGGCAAAATTTCCATAGTGTAGGAAAACTTTGAGCCATCTCTCTAGCTCGTGGAATTTTTAATGTAGTTGGAGTTGATAGGCAATAGTATTCTTTGTGATATGGACTTCTGAAAGAGGAACCGCGAGTTTCAGTGTGATCAAAATGTTGGCAACTATCTGCTAAGGTGTGTGCTCAGTGTATTTTCTTAAAAGGTTGGCTTATCCTTGATATTTAAAGAGATATCACAACATACTCAAATTCATACTGCAGTCTATAGCAAAACTAAGGTTTTTTAAAATGTGTTACTGTGTGTATTTGTGTACATGGTGCATGTTCGTATGTGCAGATGGGCTGTGCTATCTTACACATGTGAAGGCCACAGAAAAGCTTCCTGGATTCTCTCTCCCCTTCCACCGTGGGCCCTGGGGATCAAATTCTAATTGTCAGGCTTATTTGGCAAGAGTTTCCCATGTGCTCATGTGAGACTTTTATAATATGGAATGTTACTTTGGAACAGAATCACCTGAGTTTAAAGGCACTTGTGTCTTGAAATTTACTATATAATGTCAAACTGTTTGCCAAAAATTATACTCCCACCTGCAGTATGTAAGAAACCCCACTGATTCAGTCACATCGTCACCAGTAGATTTCCCTGGTGGGTATGCCTGTAATTTCAGCACATGGGAGGCGGAGGCAGGAGGATGAGGAGTTCCAGGTCCTCCTACATGGTGACTCTGTAGCCGGCCTGAGCTACATGAGCTCCTCTATCAGGAGGATGGGACAAAACACCAAAAACCAAAATAAAATAGTAAAGAAGAAGGGACACTCTAGAGAGTCTAGTCTGTTGCCTGTTAATTTACTAACATTACTTAACATACTTCCCACTCACCAATTAAAGGATACATTTGAGAAAAGTATAAACTAAAAAACTAATAATTAAGTCACTTAACAATTGACAACTTGCATCTTTTTAGAAGATGCAAGTTTTTATTTTATGTGTATGAGTGTTTTGCCTGAATATATATATATATCATGTGTGTGCCTGGTGCCCTGAGGTTAGAAGGACATTGGATCCTCTGGAACCTCTGGAGTTACAGATGCTGTGAACCACCACGTGGCTGCTAGGAACCAGACCTGAGTCCTCTCCTTCCAGCCTGGCTTGCGTGATTTGCCCAGCACTATATTAATCAATTTGTTGAGGTTTTTTTTTTTTTTTTTTTTTCTATCCTGGGGTTGGTTGGCTTTTTTGTTTGTTTATTTGTTTGTTTTGAGATTGTAGTCCAAACTGGCCTGGGCACACAGCAGATCCCGCTCTGCCTCCTGAGTGGTGGGTCAAAGTTTGTGCCATGCCAAGCCCTGATAGTCTTGAGTCCATTCACAAGACACCTCATTTATAGATGGTATATTTCACTTGCACAAGCTCTTCTCTTTTTCCCTCTTCCTTCCTTCCTTTTTTTTTTTGCTCAGGTAGCACCAGGCTTACTGGGGTTTGTGATCCTCTTGTACCATGCTGAGATCGCAGGATGTGCCACACACCTGTGTCTTGTTGACCTGAGAAATTGAACACCGGAATGACAGGACAGAGAGCAAACAGGTTTTGAGAAATTCAGGCAGCAAGTCACTGTGACCGTAGACCAGCACTCCAAATGCTGGCAGGACTTGTGGTGTAAGATAGTGTTCTCATAGATACAACCTGGGGGTGTTAAAGGTTTAGTATGTAGGAGAAACGTTGCCATAAAGAGCATCTCGCCTTAACAAGACCTTATATCGTTGGTGAGGCTGGCAAAGCATGCTTGCCCTTGGAAGTTCACAGGCCAAATTACTTAGTTTTGAATTTATTTTCACGTCATGTTATGTACTTACTTCTGTCTCCAGCTAAAACTCCTTACCTCATGCTCGCATCCCTGAGTTGTGTACAGAGGGTCAAGGCCCTCTTCTGAGCTGGGCTTGGTGTTGGCAAACTCCCCACAGAGCAGTGGGTCCGTCCCGCTCCCTGAGGCTTAAACTACACAGGCAGAAGATAATTTGCATTGAAAAAAAACCTCTTATTTGAAAAATCTTTCTATATCCTGCATTAGTAAAAACAGTCTCTCAAGTTGGGAGAGGCAGGACATGCTTCTGTTCCCAACACATGGAGGTAGAGGCCAGAAGGTCAGGAGTTTAAGGTCATTGCTGTATGGCTGTGCAGTGAGTTCAAGGCCAGCCTAGACTACATGGTACACAGTCTCAATAAGAGAAAGAAGATGCTGCTGATGGTAAGGGGCTGGAGAAATGGCTCAGTGATTAAGAAAAAGTCTTGTTCTTTGGGAGTTGATTTTTGTGAGCGCAAGAAAGCAGGAAACCACTTGACCTCCCCCACCCCACCCCCACCCCCGACTTTTTTTTTTTTTTTTTGGTTTTTCGAGACAGGGTTTCTCTGTGTAGCTTTGCGCCTTTCCTGGAACTCACTTGGTAGCCCAGGCTGGCCTCGAACTCACAGAGA